>NW_024704743.1:16097643-16133305 GCF_018977255.1 Callorhinchus milii
GGTGTGTTCAGCATAACACTGAGTCATCTTCCAAAGCTTCAGTTACTGCTTGACAGTTTGCTTTTTTCATCTTTGAAGAATGCAACATTGGTATTGGGTCAGCTTGGATGAGGTTAGCATAAAGGCAAATCAACCCTTTGGTCAGTTGAAGTATTCAGCCTAAGTGCCAAGATGATACTGTCTTGCTATGTTCTGATTAAAGTCTTGAGAGCCTAAAATGTCATCTGTGGAGTCCTGTAGGTTAGTGGTGAGAGGGCACTCGCCTCGCAAGCGAGAGGACCTGGGTTTGATTCCAGGAAGGGTGAAATGTTGGGCAAGTTTCCTTAATCCACATGCCTCTATTTACCTAACAGGACATAGGTACCCGTTTGTTAGTCGATTGGCAGATTGCTTTTCGGGGATAATAATCCCTTCAAATTTTTTTTATAATTTGGTCATTCAGTCCATGACTGTCTGTGGGACACTACTGTTTGTAATTGGCTGCTGTGTTTTGCTGACAAAATATACAGTTAACTCACTTTACAGTATATTTTGTGAAGCGCTTTGAGACGTCTCGAAGACGTGATAAGGTGCTAAATCAAATGCAAGGATTATTGTTATATCTGTAGTCGATTTTGTTCCTGGTTCACTGACCATATTCTTTTAGCTTTTCACTTATGGTGGAACTCAAATTATCCATTATACAGTCGGATCTTTTTTAGAGTGTGACACTGATCTATATACAATGTGAATGGATCCATAACATACTGGAAGGGCGGTACTCTTCTGGCTTCCGGTCCTAACTGACCAGCTTCCTGTGCATAGCACGCAGGGCTCAGAGGTACTATTGGCATCCTAGTGAGCAGTGGAAATATTTGGAAGAGGGATTGTTATCTTCTGGCAGCCGATCTACAACACAAACCATTATAACACTGGGTCTGATTTTGATAGACACAAACTTTAACGAAATCTGACTGGAAAATCTAGGACATTTTTATTCAGAAGTTCAAAACGCCATTGTACAATAATTAATTATAACACCTGTATGGCCAAGAGGGTCATGTCAGTCATATGCCATTTAGTAAAACCTAACCCTATTGTACGACCCAGTGAAGTTCCACTTTTGGCTGATAAGAATTGATTTCTGCATTTAACCGTAAACAGGATGGTTTTTCTGTATGGTCAGGATAGATGAGACTGAAATACAAATACTGTTTAGCAGAAGCAATGGAGATGAGATATTAAAGCATAGACTTAATTTTTTTTACTATTGTGAAGGGTATCAGTAATTTTCTAAGTTAGAAGTGTACAAAACAAGGGATTCTTGGGATTACAGAAAAGTGATTGAGGGGAATGAACAAGAATTGGAGTAAAGGGACTGCACAGTATTTTACAAAATGTAGGTAGGTGGAGAAATACCATCAAAGAAGGTTAGAGATAAGAAATGGGGCTCCTAAAATATTAGCTGACATCTGCTACTTACTGCCAAATCGAGCATGTAGACTGTTCGGGCTACAGCACATTGTAATGTGCTGATTTTGATATTTCAGAAGTAAGACGGTGGATAACCACAAGGGAGGGAAGAAGGTAAACACCTTGAAAGAGGTAATTAATGACTTAAGTAGATGAGAAGTTGACTGCTAGAACAATGCTTGTTGGATTTATTCTTTATTATTTTACCACAACTGAAATGATTAAGTGAAAATACAGTGGAAGCCACTTAAGCCGGACACATTGAGGACAGCTGTTTTGTCCACCTTAAGTGCCGTCTGAGGTTAACTAAAGCGCTCTGAGACTCTAGCCTGCGTGAAGGGCGCCACATAATTGCAAGTTGTTGTTGTTCTCTTACCTCTTCCTGCCCAGCAGAGGGGCGGTGACACCTCTCTCCCATGGCCATGGATGGGCTCCCACTCATTCACAAGCAGCTCCAGCTGTCAATCAATCATGATTTTGATTCCTCCCCTTTCTTCCCCGTTCCTGCACTTCCTTACTGACTCACAGCCCTGAGCTGTTTGTGAATGGCTGGAGTCCACTGTCAATCATTCGCAATTTGACTTCTCCCGCCTCCATCCAGGAGCCACTCGTGGTGAGTGAGGTGAGGCAGCGGTGACCAGCATGGCGTTTTGTCCGGGTTAACCGGAAATTTGTCCGAACTAACCAGCATGTTTGTAACCGGTAAGAACACAAATGAATCGGGCTTTTGTCTGATTTACCCCGCATCCGGTTAAAGCGGCTTCCAATGTACTTGAATACATGGAGTCCTGTAGCTCAGTGGTTAGAGCACTCGCTTTGCAAGTGAGACACCTGGGTTCAATTCCAGGCAGAGGGCGAAACCTTGGGCAAGTTTCCTTACTCCACACAGAGCCTAATAATAATCCCTCCAAAAAAAATTATAAATTGGTCATTTTCAATCCACGACTGTTTGTGGGACACTGCTGTGCGCAATTGGCTGCCGCGTTTTGCACACAAATATCCGGTCAATTCACTTTACAGTCTATTCTGTGAAGCGCTTTGAGATGTCGCGAAGATTTGAAAAGCGCTATATCAAATGCAAGGATTATTATTATTATATATTTTATGTAGCATACATCAGGCAATGTATCTACCTACTGCTGGAGTTAGCCTAGTCATTGACTCAGTTGTGATATAT
Organism: Callorhinchus milii; assembly: GCF_018977255.1. Lineage (NCBI taxonomy): Eukaryota > Metazoa > Chordata > Chondrichthyes > Chimaeriformes > Callorhinchidae > Callorhinchus > Callorhinchus milii. The sequence continues at coordinate 16,100,273 of NW_024704743.1, forward strand.
ATTCTTTCAAGATCTTTTGACATTGGTATTAGGGTACATCAGCTGTGTCACTCTTGTCATGTTTAATATGATTGTCATTTAAACTCATCTCCAGGACCGTATCAAAGCTGACTGGAAAAGGGATTTTTCCCACTCAGCTCCTGTTAACTCGGCAGGGCAAAGCCCTAATGGATAGAGTGGACCTAGCTGGACATGGCCTAATAATAATCCCTCCAAAAACCAAAAACAATAATTAAATTGGTCATTTTCAATCTACGACTGTTTGTGGGACATTGCTGTGCGCAATTGGCTGCCGCGTTCGCCCACAAATATACAGTCAATTCACTTTACAGTGTGTTCTGTGAAGCGCTTCGGGACGTCCTCCCGACGTGAAAAGCGTGACATCAAATGCAAGGATTATTATTATTATATTATTATTATGGGAAGCTTACCAGACAGTGCTTTCAGTGGCAGGCTACGAATGAATGAACAACTTGCTCTGAGAGCTGGTGCCTCACTCAAAAGGCTGAATGGCCTTCTTCTGTACTTTAAATTAAGTATCTGAAGCGCTTTGGAATGTCATTAAGATGTGATAAGGTGCTATATCAAATGCAAGGATTATTATTATGTTTTCTCCTGCACTAGATTCTGACACCATTCACTCCTATCTTCACCAGACTCTGCTGGCTTCCTGTCCCCAGTGAATCAACTTCAAGATTCTTACTCTAACTTTCAATTCTTTCCACACCCTCAGCCCTCCTTGTACCTTAGCAATCTCTTCCAGCCCCATCCTTGGTCTCTCCTACCCAACCACTTATGCGTTCCCTATTTTCATAATCATTCTCAAACCGTCCTTCTTTGATCAAGAGGGACGGTTTGGGAATGATTATGAAAGCAGATTGCTTGGTTTGGTTGCTTGATTGCCTCTCTCCTTGCATTTCCCACCTTGCTTGGGTTATCACACTGTCTCTATGAAGCAATTTGACTCAGATTATTTTATGTAAAATGTGCTATGTAAGCACAAGTTCTTCTAGAGACAGAATTCTAGAGAAATGGTAATGCTAGGCAAACACTGTTTTGAAAAGGGTTGATTTTTTAAAATTAAAATGTATTTGTTTTTGTCAACTTCTGGTTAAGAACCCCTAGGTAGGGTAAAAGCCCATTCCACCAAAAAATGGGTCTGTCTAATTCGGTGACTAGCTTTAAGAAGTTTCCCATGGGTTTATTTTGAAAGATGAGCCTGCAGCATTGGAGTCCTTTACAAATCTGTGCTTCGGTATCATAGACCTAAAAAATTTTGTTAACATAAATTATGTTCAATAAACGTTCACATGGTTTCGGCACTAACACATATTGGAGGATAAATAAGGTTACTCTTTGTTCCTTTTTTTAAATGTTGTATTTCTACTAAACTCCATACCTTTTTGTTCAGAATGCTTGGAGCTACAGATAATTTCAATAAATTATTTCTTACAATACATGATACTTCTTCCACTTTCTTCTGCTTCAAAGATCACTGCATGTGTGTTATTGTATGCCAGCCCACATGAGCCTACCTCCTAAAGGGACTATGCCCTTAATTTCTCTCCCTGTCTTCTACCTCCTCTGTCTGGATGATGAACTCTTTGTCATCTTGCCTCTGGCAAAAGCAGGAAATAGTGCAGCCTACCACTCTAATTTACTCCACTGATTGAAGTGATGTGGGTAAGCTCTGTGTAAATAAGCTCAGGAGACTGCTGAGACTTAAGTTTGCTGTCTAATGAGCAAATTTCCTACTGATTCCTATTTTGATACGCCCCAGAATTCTATGGAGATTAAAAAAATTATAAATGCTGGCGCCCCCACTCTTCTTGACTCTATTCCCTCAGTTTTTCCATTTTTGATATTTCAGACTCTCCCAACTTGAAAAAGGATACACAGTGATTGTAATGCACCTCATGTTTGAAAGCTTGCAGGCTAGGCTCACGCATGAAGAATGATGACAGTTTGGTTGACGTGTGGGGTGGGCTGCTGGTGACCAAGAAACCTGGCCAGGACACCAGGAGAAACTCCCTTCTCTTTTGAATAGCACCAAGGGATCTTTAATATCCACTTGAATAAGCAAATGGGACCTTGGTTTAATATCTCATCTGAAGGATGGCACCTCTGACAATGCAACACACCTCCAGTGCTACATTGGAATTTCAAATTAGATGTGGGATTTGAACCCACAACTTTCTGGCTCAGAGGTGAGAGTGGTACCACTGCGCCAATCTGATACATCTTTTCAAGGCATTAAAGATTGCATGGCACTACTTGAAAAGAGAAGGCAGTTTCCCCGGTGTCCTAGCCAAGAATCCCCCAAATAAAATTGGTCATTTTGTTTCATGACCATTTGTGGGAGTTGCTACATTTGCCTACAAATAGTAATAATAATCCTTGCATTTGATATAGCACTTTATCACGTCTTCGAGACGTCTCAAAGTGCTTCATAGAATACACTGCAAAGTGAATTGATTGTATATTTTGTGAGCCAATTACGCACAACAGTGTCCCACAAATAGTCGTGGATTGAGTGACCAATGTATTATTTTTTTTGAAGAAATTAGTATCCCGGAAAAGTGATCCACCAAATGGCTAACAGCCGGGTTCCTACTTACTGCTAGGTAAACAGAGGCATGTGGAGTAAGGACACTTGCCCAACCTTTGCCCTGCCGGAAATCAAACCCAGGTTTCTCACTTGCAAGGTAATGCTTTAACCACTGAGCTACAGGGCTGTACATAGTAATTTCACTTGACTGTAAATCCTGTGAGGCGATGGCCTGACTTGAATGGCACTGTACCAAATGCAAGGATGATTATTATGTTGGCCCAGTTATCCTCTTCACTTTCTCACAGTGACAATTGTTTACCATATTTATCATTGAATAAATTGAAGAAAGGGAAAGTAAAGAGAAAAGGGGAACTTGGAAAGATCCTAAAAAGGAAGTGATAAATAACATATCTAACCATTTGTACATGAGTAATTCTTAACAGGGGGTTTCCACTATTCTTGTAACAGACTTTAATCAAATCTTTTTTTTGAACTTCCAACACATTATCAGATTGCCAAACATGTTCTGAATCACATTACTTCTACTGCAGCACAGTTATTATTTACAAAACAAAAAATAACGCCTTCAAACAAAGTGATTGCTAGTTCTTGCTGTATGTTTTCATCCAGTTGCTCTCTGTTTTAGCCAATAGACCACCGTTTGTTTCTGTGCTGTCGGTGAGATCTTGTGTTATTCGGTTTGATCTTTCACATCACTATCACCAGCTTTATTTCCTGATATTTGCTTAGTGATAAAGTAGTCACGCCTTTTGTCAGATTACAGTCTGGTCCCATCTCTTCAACAACAATTTATATTGTGCCCCTCACATCAGGAGATCGTCCCAAGGCGCTGATATTCCTCCTGCGCTCAGATCAGTTCCATGCCATGCAATTTCAAGATGGACTTCATGAAAATAGTGTGTCCTTTTTCACCGTCTGTTTCTTTTAGCCTCAAAATGGCATGGCTTCACTTTCAATTATATTCAAATAACTAAACTCTCACCGCAAGTGTTGATGACCTGGTCAGTCTTCCAGGTTTATGCCACATCCCGAGTGTTGCTTTGGGTACAACTCCCCATTCAAACCCCAGCAAGTCAGGTTAGAACATACTTAATTGCGGGGGAGCACAAGGCACAGCAGAATACAGTATTAAGTATTTTTCTAAGGTCTGTTTTAAGCAGCTCTCCCAACTGTGCAAAGGCAGTGCAATTAATCCTGTCCTGGTATTAGGAGACTGTTAATGAAATGTAGCATTAAGAGAAACTTAATATATTAAGTTATAATTGGAATCTGATCAAAGTTTGTTTATGTTAATATCTGAAATCTAAATTTGATTCCAGATCACGCAATATTTCTCTGCTGTGTCCTCTCCCCTATGAAGTTATCTGACTTAAGATCTCTTTCAAGAAGTGGCTTCAAAGAGAAGAGTCACCAAGGGAAGGATTTGATAACAATAATAATCTTTATATTTGCTTTCACAGCTAAAGGTCGGCTCAGAGTGGATAGATATGTGTGTTTGGGTGTTTACAAGCAGCAGAGAAAGTGTGGGAGGAGTGAGCACAGGGAGAGCGAGAGAGAGGAGCTGAGGCTCTCACAGCTGCAGTGACTGGGGAGCAAGTCACACACACGCAGCGGGGTCCAGAGCAGCCAAGGTTGGGCGGGTTCATGCCCAATTGGGCGTGTTTTTGTTTCACTTTGGGCGGCTGCTTAATTCTTATTTTTTTTAATTTAAATCAGCAAAAAGACCTTTTCTTAGCTAGATTCAAAAGCACTGACCTAAATCGGTCACTGTGCTACCCCTACCCACCAGAGGAGGACACGCTGGATATTGAGCTACATTTGGGCTATTATTGGGCGGCGTCTGGGCTACAAGGGTCCTCAAATCTCTGGCTACACTGAACACCAGCTGTTTCCTAACAGCGACAAGAACCACCTGCCTTTGCCTTTCACCCTCTGGGAGGGCGTTGGTTTATTAAGGCTAAAAGGGCGTTGGTTGATTAGTTTGTTGCTGTGAACTAATATTTGCTGAGCAAAACCAAATGACAACCCTTTTTAACATCTATATTTAAAAAAAATTCAAACTAAACCAATATTACGCCCCAATGGCGTGGCCTCCCACTCACCTCTGCTCTGGTCTGAAGGACATATGGACCTGATCCTGTGGTGTTGTTTCCTTGTGGAAAGGAGCCTGAACCCCAAAACGTGTGTAGTCAAGGATGGAGTGCTGATGGTTTGTGCTGCACTGTGTGCTGCAGTGGAGGAGTTCTCCCTGTTCCGCAGTGATACTGCACAGCTGGTTCTGCAGCTCTTGTCATACTAAACTGTACCCCAAAAATTGATTACTTCCCTAACTTTGAAGAGCTGGAGGAATGTCCGATTGTTACCAGCATCAAAAAGGCGTGGTAGCTCGGCAAGAGTATATATATATGTGTGTGTGTGTGTGACGCTATCCAGAACAAGGACATCTTGTGATTTTATATAGCCCTGTGTGTAGGGTAATGTCTCAGAGCATTATAAAGACTGGGTCAAGCTGAGGAAGGCAGGTGTGTTCGAATAAGTAAGTTTTAAGGTAAGTCTTAAAGATTGATAGAGGGGGAGGGGTAGAGGGAGGATAGGCTATGAATAATATAGTATCAATTCAGAGGAGGGCTGTACTTGTTGTTGGATGGCTCCATTCATTCTGTACAATGCACAAAGCCCTTAGGTGAAGGTGTATTCTAATGACTGGTTACAGAATACTTTATGTTCACACACTCGAGGCATGAAATTCCACCCAATTTTACCTTAAAATTTAAGAATGTGCAGAATTGTGGAAAATTCTTAAATTCAGCTTAAATTAGAACACAGAAACTGATATTTCCAGCACAGAAAGAAGCCACTGGTGCATCATGTCCTTGCTACTGCTACTTGTTTTAGTTTCCCCCTAGCCTGCATGTGGGGTGCCATATAAATGCCCAGGGACTGACTTTATTTAGGTTTATTTGGTAGAATATATCTTCTCTTTAAGCATTTTAGATTTTTGTGTCAAAGAAATATTCTGAGCAACGCTTGAGCCAAAAGAGGCTGATGTACTTTGAATGTGCTTTTTACCAAGTGCATAACTATCAAAATCTGTCTCAAGATGTCACCTCAGTTATTGTTATAGAATGCAACAAGAATATAATTCATTTGTTTTGCAGACATTGATCGAATATCTAAAACTTCTTTGATGGAAAACGTGCGGAATAAGCACCGTGAAAAACCATGGAGCGAGTTTCTGAAAGTTGTCCGGTACACTATGGTGAGCATTGGTACTTTATGTTTGTGAATAAATAATTTTGAGTGGATCCCCAACTAGAAACTCACAAAATTATAAATCTGTCATTGGGGGAAAAAAATAGTTCATAAAATTCTGATCTTTGGAAGAATTATTATTTATATCTTTTGCAAATAGTTGATTAACAAATAGTCTTACTTGCAAATGTTGCATGTTATTCAACACCATACATACTACTTTATTTTCCTTCTTGAACTACAGTGGGGTAGGGTGGGAATATCATATTAATACCATCTATACTCAACTGGCAGATAGATTACACCATTTAGTTGATTGGCATCAGTTTAATCTTGCTTTAACTGATATATAATTTGTGGACAATCCTGCATCCAACACCTTGAAGAACTGGGGAATGCAGAATTTGAAGACTGAACCTGAACATAAAATGAGATGTGTACAAGTACCACAGACTCCTCCTACCACGGTACTGAATCTATCTGAACCTGGATCAAGTAGATCTCTGTAGATTTGAGACTCAGCCAATTGTCTGTGCTGTAAATATCAAGCTCACTGTTACATGCTTGCTCAGCTGTATGTACAGTTTTGTATTATATAAACATTAGCAAGACTACTGGTGATGTATTTTTTGTGAGGAAGTTTTGATTTTTCTTTTGACTTGTATTCCACATCCATTGGGTTAGAACAATAACATTTGAGGAACGAGCCTGAACTGTGGGTCTTTGATTAATTTGCAAAAGTGTTCATATTGGATAAAAATCATACATGTATCATAAATCTAATTGGAAAGGGGTACATGTTCTCCTGCGCATATATCCATCTAATCCACGGCAGCATGTGGGGTATATAATGCTGGCCATTATTACAGGTAATTATTGCTTTAGTATGATTTGAATTCTATCACTAGTGACCATTATATGTCATCTTGTGATGAGGAAACTCAGGCATGGTTATAAGTTGCGACCACATAGACTGTCTATGAATGTAGATCTTGCACATGCTGGAAGCTGGAAATCAATGTTCTCTCATCTGTAATTGAACTTTAAATTTTGATCCTTCTTCAGCTGAATCAAATCCAAGTCCAAAATCCGCCATGTTGTAACAAACATTCTTTTTGGACAAAATATCACTTCTTAGTAAGGATTAATACAGTTACTTTGTGGTAAATTCTTTTTCCGAATTCTTTGCAGGATAAGCACACTGGTACTGGAAACATTGGTGAGAGCCTGTGTGTGTGCAGTTTAAAGACACTGCAAAAGGCTTTAAATGGTGAGAGCATTTGGAGTGACGAAAAATAATAATAATCCTTGCATTTGATATAGCGTCTTATTACGTCAGTGAAAGCATCAGTGGTATTCTTATTAATCAAAGAATGTGTTGTAAAGTAAAATTTTCAATGTTGTATTCATACAAGATGAGATGTGTACAAGTCCCATGCCAAGTCCCAATGTACCCTTAAATGCCTGAGACACTTGAACAAATTGTATTTTAGGTATAATTCAATAAAAATGGTCTATTTTTCTGTTTTGTCTAGTTGCGTCTTTGTCTGCCATGGTAGACCGACTAGAGCTTCTAGCAAGAGAGAATGGGTAAGAACCATTGGAAGTGACTTGTAGTCACACCTATACCTTGTACTTTACACACCTTTGCCTTGTAAAGTGGGCTTGTGTCCCAAGACCTTACTCAAAACAAAAGTGAATGCAAAAAGGGAAGACTTGCAACATCACCCCTCTATCTTCTCTGTTCCAGTAAAAATAGGCCCAGTTCATTTAGTCTCTGCTCATGGGTTAAACTACTCATCCTAGTATGTCATTCTAGTAAATCTTTCCTAAAGTGGGGTTTTGCACACTCAAGTGCAAAACTGGACATAATACTCTAACTGTGATCTAACTAATAACTTACACAAGTTAAGCATCACAACATTCAAAGCATTCAGAATTTGGCTTTTTAAAAAAAAATGTAGTGTTAATTTTGAAGCCACTATTCTGTAGTTCCTAAAAGAGCCTGGCTTCAAAATTAACACTACATTTAAGAACTAGCCAAATTCTGCATTTTTTGAAATAATTTAAGCCTGGACCATAATGAAAGACAGCAACAATAGCAAATTCACCCAAAGTACAAAATGCAGTTTAACTGCTCCAGATCCACCAAGTCATAACACTGTCCTATTGAAACAGTTGCACTGTCAAGTTGCAAGAACATACATTACCACTGGACACATACATTTTGGCAATGAAGAAGTTGAGAGTAAAATAGATAAACATAAAGATGTGAAAACTATAACTATAATAAACACTTTATGCTGCTTTAGATGAGAAAAAATATATAATTCTGGATAAGATGTCCACAAAGTTCAATTATTTTTTGTAACAATTTGGAATATTGGCTTTCAAGTTAGCTTTGGTGTCTTTCCATGACTGATCTTTGATTTGTAAACTATGATCTTCCAATGGAAATGAATGAGGGCTGTACTTGATGATGATGTTAATAATGATAAATAATAAACCTTACATTTGGTATAGAATCTTTTATGTCAGGATGACGTCCCAAAGCGCTTCCAGGATGTACTGTAAAGTGCAGTTACTGTGTGTTTTGTAGACGCCCAAAACTTCACTCTGTGAATTCAGTTGCAACCACCTTGGGTCGAGTCTGGGAAGGTATTTTACTGTCTCAGTGGTCCATTGAATTTCTTCGACTGTTTTTGATCAAGTGCCACACGGCAATAAATGTTGATTTAGCAGAAATTAACTGAGATGTCTGCCCGATGTATTCCTAAACCCTCTTAAAAGGAGTAATATTGAATTGTGGAAGTAGTTACAATCCAAAATATATTGCTTAAAATATTATTTTTAGTTCAGTTAGAAATGTTTATGCAATCATTAGTCTGTATTGGAATGATTTGTAGACTAATAAGCCAAATCAGAGTCAGCTGAATTGTAGAGTTTGTCTAACCATGATGTATGTCACCTATGTGTGTGTGTGTGTGTGTGTGTGTTTGTTGGTTGAACAGTTAAATAAAATAAAAAGTACAAAATGTGTTTATTACAGCTGCAGCTCTCTTGTGAGTTGTTGATGTAATGGTCCTACATTGTTTTGATTAGAATCAGCTCATGGGTACCCAAGGACAGTCCCAGTTTGTATAAACCAGCATGAAAACACATATCAGGTGGATGAGATCATGTAGATTTGCACGGACCATCCTAATATTTTTTTAAAAAAAGACAATTATCAAAGAGGTATAGCTTAGCTATGCTTCGTTCAGTCAGAATTGATCATCCCAAGTGTTCAGTTCGAGTCAGTGAGAGAGCGACTATTTCCCCTCCTCCAGGAAGGCAGAACTTCCACTCCAGGTTTTGCGACTCAAACCACTCGACCTCAACTGTTCCTGCAATTCCAGGAAAAAAGCAAAAGACAACAAGAATAGAAGAACTGCGATGATCCAAGAATACAACTGCAACACAACTGCTAGAGATTCAACTTTTGTCCTTTGATTCAACACTTGCTATTATCAACGTTCCAGAGATGAGACCTTTGGCTCTTTGATTCAATGGCCCCCTATTCCCAGCTCAACAGAGAGTTAACACTATTACTGTCAGTGCTTTCCAGGCTCAACAGAGTTGTTAATTCCACTACTGGCTGTTCCTTCAAACAAACCCAAGCAAAAGATATTTCCCTACTGTTTATGGACTTTGATATTGACTTTAATATTGTAATTGCGGTAACATTGATATACATGAGCATTGCAGCAAATATTGTTTGTCATAACCCTGCCTATTGCTGCTATGTTGTTGAACCGATGCAACTTTTTTGCTTTATTAAGTAAACAAGGTTTAAATATAAAATGCAAGTGACATTGTTCCTCTATTTACGGGTTCCTAATATAACATTTTGACTAATAGAATAAGCTGGTGTTTTTGGCCCCAACTTTGTCCCAGACTACAACAATGTGGATAACTCCATGACTAACCTTGCCTTCATACCCAACATAGCCATGCTATATTTGAGTTAAAACTGCAACTATTTGGGGTTTAAAGTAAAATATTGTGTTTTCTCCTTGCTCCCTTTGCTTCCAGACTCTGCTCTCACCTGAGTGCTACAGGCACTGAGTGTTACATCACCTCAGATCTGTTTTACCTAGAGGTCCAGTTGAAGCCCAGTGGGGAAGTGCAGGATGTCAAAGTGGCTCACTTGGGTGAGAACCCTGAGGTAAGGTCTGCCGTTAGTCTGCAGTAAATCGTGTGCTCTTTTTGTTGCATTGTAGTCAACTTGTGATAGAATCTGTTTATAATCTAGATGTAAATGTAGTTTAGGGCATAGCTGGTTGAAAACCTATTTTCAGCTGCGGATAAAAAAAAATCCTTGTTGCCCAGTGTTTGCAGCATCTCCTTTCTCTTTCATTATGATGTTTCACAAAGCTTACTTGACTTTGTGAATGACAGCAGACTGTCTTGGATTTACAACATAATGTGTACTTCAGGACTAATTGTTTTTTGTGTGTGTGTGGAGAGGAAGGTTTGTTAGATACTTTATTGCTTCTGCCCTATGGAAAGGGAGGAAATTTTAAGCTATCACTCACATTTTCACATCTGTGTTAATCAATGTAGTTGTTTATTCTTCAGATAAATTATATTTTCCTTCATCTTAGAGCTGTCAAGTGTTGCTGCAGTCTTTAAGGTAAGTAAATTTGCATTCCTAGATAGTGGCAGATTGTTCATGATAATAGTTTCCCTAGCTTCCAAGGTGGGGTATTTATATGAGCTCACACTTATAACATAGTCCAAGGTAAACAGTATTTACCAAAAGCAGCACAACGACCAAAAATAAAAAAAACTGTAACACATATGCAATACTTAAGATGAACTTTAACACAACATGCAATCTTATACATTAAGAACCTACAGAGTTTCAATAACTGAAGCATTGACTGCCAGTATCAATCAATAGTTCCCAACACAGACAACCACAACAACTTGCATTTGTATATAGCGCCCTTCACGCAAGATAGCATCTCAGAGCGTTTCAAACACCTCTTCTCTGTATCCCCCCAAGGGACCCTAACTCTCTCGTTCTCTATCCTTTATTCCTGACTTGTTCCTTGTTTCTCGGACTGCCATGCATCATTCTAATCATGACTGCTGTCCTTGTTCCATCTGTTTATCTTGTTGGTTATCCTTTGTCAATGTATCTTAACTGGCATGTTAGTCACAGCCCCTCTTGTTCAACCTTCATTCCTGGAATTATCTCTCTTGGCCTCTCTTCCTGGAACTAAATCACTTAGGGCACCTCAGGGCGAATGCCTCAGTGAGAAACACCCAACTGTTGGAAGACACTATCTGCTCCAGCTGCATCCCTCAAGGAAACATCCCACCATTAGCAGAACCTTACCTAATTCCTCAGTTAAACACCAAACTGTTGGGGGGCCCTATCTGTTTCATCCCTACTTTAGCTTCCTAGCTAAGCACATACTACATTCATTCATATTTTACAATACCTTGCAAAACCATCAGCAACTTGCAATTATACAGTTTCTACCAATGTAGGAAAATATCTCTAAGTGATACAAATCACAAAGACAGAGTGGGAATCCAAGTATGGTGGGAGAAGGAAATGGGGGGAAGGGAGGTACAGATTTAAGGTGCAATCAATGAGTTTTCAGAGGTGATTTTAGCATGAAAGACGGATGTAGAGATTTCGAATTTGTATTAATTCATTTATTCAGGCAAAAGGATTTTGCAGAATTCACGAAGCATTTGAAGAGACTGACTGATCTCTATGACTTCTCTGGGAACAGGTACTGCATCTCATTCTATGGCACTTTAAACATGCAACTTCACATTATCCACATTGCGCTGCTTAATCCTTGCAATGTATTTGTGTACTTGCTGTGCTTCCTCTCTTAGGAAAGTAGAGACAAACATTTATTCAGCTCTGAAGTCTCTGGAGATTGATCTCAACACGATGTCTGTCCTGAACAGGTAAGACCAACAAAAATGTAAGTATTTCAAAATAATTTGCTGACTAACTCTTAACTGTTTGCTCAACCATCATAGAGGCTGTGTTAGTTAGCAAAGGAATCCAGGTGCACAGATTGAACATTTGTTTGCAAAAGAAAAGCATTATTTAAAAATGAGACAGTTCAAAACGAAATGATTGATTCAAACTTCTCGGATGAAATGGAGAACAATTGTATTTAATGAGAAACTTTGAGAACCAGGAGATGTCATGTAAGGAAATACAATTTGCACAACAATCGGGCAGAGGAGGGGATTGACTCAGTAACATCCAAAAGTCTGGATGTGCAAAGGAAAAAGAATCAGCTGATAAGGAATCCAACGCTGAACCCATGGTTTGGTGCTGTGGAGTCTAATGATGCTGACTTGTGTTCTGTGTTTAATATTAGACGAGTAAGAAATGCTGGCACACTCTGCACCATACTCTGTGGATCTGTTGGGTATCTTACACCAAGGTGTGGAAGTAAGTAATGGCTACATCCTCCTAATCTCAAAAGCACGGTTTTAAAAACTTGGTGAAACTTCTTTTCAGAGAGATGAGACAAACGTTAGAGGACTGCGTATAATAATAATAAAACTGTTGCATTTGATTTAGTGCTTATAACTATGAAGCATTTCAAAGCCCTTTACTGTAATAGTAGTGAACACCCTTTACGGTGTTTTAGTAGTGAACATGACAGCCAATTTGTTCCTAGCAATGTCCCACAAAGGGCTATGAAGTGAATAATAATAATCCTTGCATTTGATATAGCACCTTATCACGCCTTCGAGACATCTCAAAGCACTTCACAGAATATATTGTGTATTTTGTGGGCAAAACCCTGCAGGCAATTGCACACAGCAGTGTCCCACAAACAGTTGTGGCTTGAGAATGGGAAGAGAGAGAGAGAAGGAATAACCAATTTTATCTGTAGGCCACTTAGCTATGAGCTTGAGTCCCAATAACCTTCTGACCCAGAAGCAGGAGTGCTACCAACTGAGCCAAATGACATCTTCTTAGGTTCCCTTTGGTGTGTAGGCAAATAAAATGTGCAAAAATGACCTCTTTACCCATCTGATTTCTCCCCCCGCTGACGTTCCCCTCATCCATCAGCTGTTGCTCCTGGCTGCACTGATCTTGTGAGAGTAACTTACCAGGAATACAACATTTGCAAGTTGCAATAATTGATAAATTTGTCACAGACTTCATTGCGACTTGTGAGTCAGTCAAGGGAAACCACGTGGGTTTCCTATATGGAATACTGATGTTCTCAAAAAGACAAGAATCCATAGTTTTGTCCTCCTGGATTTTACTGTTTGAATCAATCATTGCTTTATACTTGACATGGCTAATAAACATTATAACAAAGTTGTCAGCTTCTCTGAAATGGTCTATAGTGTAATGTGACTGTTGGTTTCTTAAGACTGTAGGTTTTGTAGCCCTGCACATCAGTTGTGAGATTTATTTGAACTCTCCTCAAAAAGGTCCTGATGACTAACTATTTTATACCATTGCAGGCAGTCTTATGAGCTTAGAGTACTACATTTCCCCTTACGAATTGTTGGGACAAGGACTAAATTCACCATCAGGTAAAAGCAATGGGATGCATATTTAGAACTCTTTTGCCTGGAAAAAGTAGTATCCACTGAGTTGAAACAATCACAAGATTTGTATGATTGAAAGAAAGCCCTTCAGCCTCTCATCTAACTCTTTTAGAATACTCATCCTCCCATCACAGCATCAAGCTTTTTGTGTGTGTATTATATATAATATATTATATAACTTTTTATATATATAATATATATAATATATATATACAAAATATATATATTATACAAAATATATGTGTGTGTGTGTCTCCAATCCTGGCCTCAATTATCCTTCTGGGCAATTGGTTCTAGTCATTAATAGGTAAAGAAAAAATGTCCTGAAATTGCCCTTATAACTCTAAACCTGTGTCCTTATTCTGCTGTGTTGGTATAAAGATAATCCCAGGAATGACCCTCCTGTCAATGATTTGGAAAGTGGCAGACCACAAACCCTTTAAGAAAACACATTTTTGCTGAGAGACCCAGAACAGGAAAGTTGGGCATTGTGGAGGAACATCTTGGCACAACTGTAGTGGCGAGCAGCAGCTAACCCTTTCCTTGTGTGTGGAGCAATAGGTTGACACCTCAAATTCGGGCAAGTAGGAAAGAGAGACTCAGAGCATGTATTGAATAAAAAAAACTTCAGATAATAATCCAAACATTTGATATAGCGCCTTATCACGTCTTCGAGACATCTCAATGCGCTTCACAGAATATACTGTAAAGTGAACAAAACACAAAATACTGCAGATGCTGGAAATCTGAAACAAAAACAGAGATTGCTGGGAACACTCAGTAGGTCAGACAGCATCTTTGGAGAAAGGAAAGTGAGTCAACGTTTTGGTTCCATGACCCTTAGTCAGAACATTGACTCACTTTCCTTTCTCCATAGATGCTGTCTGACCTGCTGAGTTTTCCCAGCTCTCTCTATTTGTTACTGTAAAGTAAATTGACTGTATATTTATCAAAGTCTTTTAATGCCAATTAGTCCTTTCTTTGAAGATGCACGTTTCTTCTGAACAATTAAAGCAGGTTAAATATGGAGCCAGGAACAATGGGCCCAATCCCACAAAAATATTTTATAGTTTTAAGAATAACGAGGATAACTTGATCTCAAATTTATATACAAGTTACTGGAGGGGACAAATCCTTGCTTTTTTTGATAATAATCCTTGCATTTGAAATAGCTCTTATCACATCATTGAGATGTCTCAAAGTGCTTCACAGAATACACTGTAAAGTGTTTTTTTGACTATTTTGTGGGCAAAACACAGTACCATAATTAACAGTAATTTGGGAGGTAGTTAAAATCAAGATAATGTAGGAAAGCTTACTGCAAGATAATAGTCTAATTCCTTTCTACACCACCTTCAAACCACCTGAAGATTGCCACAGAATGACACTGTGATCAGAGGAAGTTCCCTCCACCATGGAGAGAATCAAAGAATATTGAGGCACAGAAGTAGGTCAGACAACAACCCATTGTATCAGAACTGGTGGTTTTCTCCACCTGAATTATCTGATCAACCCTCCTGCTCACTCGCTCACTCGCTCGCTGTTAACTCAGATCAGTAGCACATGTTGCACCAATCAAAACTGCCCTGTAACTCTTGGCAATGCTTACTGTACAATTGATGGGTAATGTTGAACTCTTCTTGCATTTTAGAATCACGGTCACCTGGGATGAAAGTGTTGGTTACTGTTGAAAGAACCGCTGCATTAAATCAACTCCAGATTGCTCCTATAGTTGAATTTGAGCCTGTGACTGATGGGTGAGTCTATTGCTGTATGATATAGAATGAGGACAAACCAGGTAATGAAGAAACTAATGCTTACAGCTGTAACGTTTCAGGTTGTTGAGGTTTCCCTGATTTACACTAGGTTTTTTTTTCTTTCTCCAATGCAGGAGTTGAAGGGAGTAATTAATGGGATCAGCTTTGCTCTGGATCATGTCAGCACAAAGCCTTTTGCTTTTTTCCTGCTGTTGGTGCCCGTTCTTGGAAGGGGAGTTTCCACTAAGCACTCAGGGAACTGGAATTGATGTGTAATTGGGGCAATTCATTTTGGTTTGAGCATCTGTTGCTGGAGATGTTGGGTTTGTCGGCATCATTATGTGACAGCACAATGAATTTATTTGATAAAAAGGTGAACTGCACTAGATTAAAGATACTGCACCTCTTTCAGACCACTTCTCTGCAACGCCCAACAGGCCAACAGATCTCTTTTACTTTCCTCTTCTCTTTCTGCTTTTAAAACGGTTGAACAGGTAAATGTTAATTGTTTCAGCTGTTTTTAAATGAATAAATCGGCCCTTGGGTGGATCCTAAAGCATTTTCTCTGCTTACAAGAAGCCAGAAAATTCAATAAGGTACTGGTAACTCTCTCCACCTTGCCCCCTCTTTGCCCGTCTTCTAATCCCACCTGAAGACCTTCCTCTTCGAACATATCTACAGTGACTTCCCCTCTTTCCCCGGCTCACCCCTCAAGCTTCTCTATTAAGTGCTTCAAAACGTTACCCTGTGTGAAAGCACTATATAAATGCAAGAGGTGGTGTTATTGGTAAGGATACTTAGAGTAGGATGTTAAGAAAATTTCCCCGAGATCTTCAGGTTTACGTTATTTTCAGTGCTCACTTCCTGATTGTGTTATACACAGTAATAACCATTGTTACTCTGCAGCACTTCTAGAATCACTGCTGTGAAAGACAGATTTTCTAATATAACAGCAGTCGAGGTTTACACAGAGTATTTCATTTTATTGTTAACAGTAGGTTAGGTCATACATGAAGTGAATGAAGAAAATTGTAAAACAAGTGATCTATGGGTTGTAGTAAAGTACTGTACTTGTTTCCAGTATTGAAAACCTGGTGAATTATGTTGTAACAAACAACTAGCGATTGACCTGGAACCATGGAAATTTACAGCACAGAAGAGGGCCTTTCAGCCCATCATTTCCGTGCTGGTTCTTTGAAAGAGCAGTCCTTTCAGTCCCATTACCTGCCTTGTTCATCTACTGCTGTAAATTACTACTTTTTGAATATCCCTGTAGATGTGATTCAGTGCTGATTTTTAAAGATTAGTAAGTTCTTGCAAATCTAAATTGTTTAACTGCAAGAAGGGTTTGTGTTTTTAGTGTACTGTTCAGATCAGTATTGTGCAGAGTTGTTTTTTTTTAAATATGCTGTTCTGTTGTTTTCCAGTATCCCTTTGTTCCAGTCATTAACTGATGGTAACAGTGCTGAACTCTCTGCTTGTTTCCTCTTGAAGTTTCCTCGCCCATTTCCCATGATTTGCAGTCTCATTCAGAAAATTCAGAGATACACAGGTTAAAGTTCAGTCTTTCAGTTTTTAAAAAAAATGTACTTTTGCTTTTAATTGGTTACTCACTTCATGGCTGTTTGTGGGACATTGCTGTGTGCCAATTGTCTGCCGTGTTCATCTACAAAATACACAGTCACTTGCAGTAAATCCATGTCTGCTTTCTATGTTCAGTGATGTCTTGATCATTTCTGAATCTTATCTTTTCTGACACAGGAATCTCAATACAAACTGACACACAGAAAGCTCCATTACACGGACTTATCGCACAGGCTCTCCTTTCTGAAAGAAACATTACTACAAATCCTTGGGAATCTATGTGTTTCTTTGTGGTAAGCATCCAGAAACATTAAATTCACAGACGTATGTCCATAAACCCACACTAAAACACTGTTTGTGATCTTCTCTGGTACTATATGCAGCGCTTATAGCTCTCTTTCTAAAAATCATATTATAATTCTTACCTTAGGTTACAAACATTTCTCAAATCTAACAGTCAATACTGTCCTTTAAAAGGTTTGTTAGCAAAAAATGTTGGAGGTGGATGGCTGATGTTACCTTTTTCTGCTTTGTATACGTTAATCGTTTCATTTTGTCCATAAAACTCTACATTTAGACCAATGCCCCTTAACTTGTATTTATCCCTATTAAGTTTAATCTACTGCTCCTTTGTCCATCCACTTAAATTGCTTAAATAACTTTGAATCAAATCCCTACACTGATCACCTGACTGCAGAAATGTTTGGTATTACCATCAACAGTTGCAATCATGAGATATTTAATGTCTAACAGAGGACATGCATTTTTGAAGCTCAATTATAATCACTCGAGGGTAGCCTTTTTCCTTTAATTTAGCATTTGGTATTTTGTACTTTCACGAAGATAAATTTTATTTGCTTTTAAGATGCAAATAGGTTGGTCGCTGAACGATTTATATTCTCAACTCGTTTAAAAATTCTCAAAAATGTCTGAGAGAATTATTAATGTAGTGACATCACCTGATGAATACACGTCTATCTTGAGTGTACAATGTAAAGTTAATAATAATCCTTGCATTTGATATAGTGCTTTTCACGTCTCAAAACGCTTCACAGAATAGACTGTAAGGTGGTGAATTGACTGTATATTTGTGGGCGAAATGCGGCAGCCAATTGCGCACAGCAGTGTCCCACAAACAGTCGTGGATTGAAGCGACCAATTATTATTGTTTTTTTTCTTGAGGGATTATTATCAGGCATGTGGAGTAATGAAACTTGCCCAAGGTTTCACCCTGCCAGGAATCAAACCCAGGTCTCTTGCTAAGTTAAGTTGTGAGGATGATTGTTTTTTTCCCCAAAAGTCCCTTCCAGGTGAGGAACAGCATTGCTATATGCTTAATAAGGACTCCACCAAGCCAGGTGCCCTGGTTAGTAAGATTCCTTTCTCACATCCAAAGCAAGTGCCTGAAATATTGGAGGTCCTTCGACACCAAGCAGCCTGCAACACGTTGATTAGCAGTTTCATACGGGAAACAGTAACTGTGGAAGGTAAGTGTATATTAGTTTGTGGTAAAATGTTAACTGCACAGTTTGACAATTTGATTTTCTACAAAACAAAACTTAAAATAACATAGAAATTAATTTGATACAGCATGAGTCCTATAATAGAACTGATATTTACACTGTGTCTGTTCAGGACTGGATCTAGATTTACTCTCGTTGTCGAGATTATGCTTTATGCAGCATTTTAGAGTGTGCAGAATTGGCAAATTGTTGAACAAATAACATTTGTTTGCTGTAGCTCTTTTTTAAAAAGAAACTTTGGTCACTCAATTCATGACTGCTTGTGGGACACTGCTGTGCACAATAGGCTGCCATGTTTCGCCCACAAAATATAGTCAATTCACTATTCTGTGAAGCGCTTTGAGACGTCTCGATGTCGTGTTCAGGCGCTATATCAAATGCTATTATTATTAATTCAACAATGGAGCTCTCTGGTATTTCAGCCAAGTGATCATTGTTCCAGTGGAAGCCTACAGAATATTTGGCTTGGGAGGCATCAGATCTGAGCATGATCTGTCTGTTCCTGAAATCCACGTGTGTATGGTTTATACAGTACCAAAAATGGGGACCTGATTTTAGTTACCTTCCCCCAAGCCTATTCCTGACAAATGTGGTGCCTCTGTCTCCACCCATGCTGAGATGAGTTAACATCCTGTCTCGTTTTTTTGAGAATATCTGGGTAAACTCTACTGCGTTTTATAATGCATTGATATTAATTCTGGCAACATTTGTAGATTCTCTAAAGTGTAATGTTGAAGATGGTGTTATTTTGTTGAATACAGATTATTCTGAATGCCTTCATTTTGAAATTTACTCACTGAGTGACACCTGCATCAGCTTCACATTGAAGCATCCAACCGACGAGAGCCTAGTTTGTGGTAAGCAATGTACTGAAGATCAAAGGTTCCTCCTCTTGCAAGGGAAGTTAAATAGAATGTAGTTTCTGGAGTTAAAGGTTATTCAAACGGTGAAACACCAAGTGGTGAAGGGATTTTGGAAGAGAGTTGCAGAGGGCTGGAGTAGTCTACTGCGCTCTCTAGAAATCCTTCTGCACGTGCTAGAAATTGTGCTTCCTCTCTGCAAAATGAGTAGCAGGACAAGGGCGGAGATGAGAACTGCTCTGATAAAATTATTAACGTAGTAATCTAGCCACCAGTGTTTTGAAAGCATGTTGTTCCAGTCCTGCAGAATACCGTGCTGACAACTGTCTTGTCTAGTGACTGCCCCACCCATTTCACACCATTGATGATTGATCAGTCATTTTGCCTGTCCTCCGAAACGCTCTTCCAAAATCCCTTCACCACTCCTTTTTGCTCTCTACTTTCAAATCCTGCCCGAAGACAGGCCACTTTGTCTTTATTTTTGGATTTGACAAAGTTGACTATGGTAATGGATTCAATGTATAATGAATGAAGCGTGCCAATTGTTGGGATTTCGGACTCTCGGGATCGGAAGTCCCAACACAATAGATAGAAAATCAGGTTACGAGTATGAAAATAAGTAGCCGTCAACAAAAACTTTGCACAGAAGTTTTGAATTTGGTTATCCATAGTAGATTTTTGAACTCTTGCTTTTTTAAAAAAAATTATTACTGATTTGGACAAGACTATTTTTAGCAACATTTCCAAGTTTATGAACAAAGCCTATTCTTGCCATTTTATTCATTCCTGACAGTTTCTTCTATCATTTCTGGAGCAATTGATCAGGAAGGTGCCTGTATATCAATTGATTCTACATTCATGGCATTAGATGAATATTAGAATCTATTATTGGCTACAAATAGTCACTACACTTTAAAATTGTAAAGTTCTTTGGAACATCATGAGGATGTGATAAAATGGAGCCTCAAATACAAGGATTCATTATTTATCCTCTTATCACAATCCCTTCAAAAAACAAATAATAATTTGGTCACTCAATCATGACTGTTTGTGGAACACTGTTATGCGCAATTGGCTGCCGTATTTCGTCCACAACATACATTCACTACACTTTACAGTATATCCTGTGAAGCTTTCTGAGATATTTTGAAGACGTGATAAGGCACTATATCAAATGCAAGTATTATTATTATTACTACTATTAATATTAGGTTCTACATTCGTAGTGGAGTTGCCACCATTTGCCATGACTTTTTTTTACTGGATTTCCTCATTAAGGAATCCTATTAGAAAATTCAATTATTATATTATCCTCTGATCTGCTGCTAAGTGCACATTGTCGACTGGTCAGGACATCAATTCCCACGATTCAAGTGGTGGTAGTATTGGAGGATAGAGGAGGGGTATTACGAGTTAGGAAGTGACTAACATGAGTAGTGCAAATAAATCCAAGTCGTTTTGATAAGAAATTGAATGGAACTTGAGTATGTACAATAAGATTTATAAAGATGAGACTTATGTGAGTTTTACTGTCTAAGATACAATCCATTTCCAGAATGGTCCAAGATTTTGTAATAATAATAATATGGATAGTTTGTGGATTACAACTACTTTGTTAAGGCACGGCCACACTCTGCTAATCAGGACGTTGTCCATATGTGTGCCTAGGAATATCTAAAGCTTTTGTGAGCCTCTTCAGCTCATCCCATACATGGAAAATAATGTTTTGGGTAATTGAAGAAACCATGGAAAAGTTTAATAAAATCTAGCCTCAGCAATAAGATGAAACACAGAAGCTCTCAATAGCAAAAAAACACTTTCTTCAAGAGTTTGCAGAGACCTACAGTTTGAAAGGGAAGAAACTTAAATTGGAGCTTGTTTCCGTGTTGGCTTCACGACTGAAGTCATTGTATGTGGAGAGGGTTTGTTTTCCACACGTACTGTATTCTAAAGGACATGAAAATTGAGACATGTGATGTGTAATTTTATATCATTTATTTCAGTGGTGATGGATGTGGTGAGCTCCAGAGAGATCATCTGTCAGCTCATGATGAAATCATCAGCTGCTTGCGTTTGCAGCGATGCTCATATTACTAGGGTCATCCACCGGTAAGAACAAAAGCACAAGAGTGAGTTTGTAAATGTAATTACATGTGTGAAAAGCAATTGTGTAAAACTATGTTGACTGGTGCAAATAGACAAAGCAATCTTTACAATGGTTTCAGAAAGAATCGACAATTCAAATATTTAACTCTTCTCAAATGGACTCCTTTCCAGCTCACACTATATTTTTCGTTAGGAGGTGCTTATCTAAGTCCCCAATCCACCAGGAAGATGGGAGATTGTCACAGAATTGACGTTACTTCAACTGTGCTTATCTTTCTAGGTATTGCTTTCCTTACAGAAGTAGTCACTACATGACTCAGGATTATTTTCTTGAGCAGTCTAGGTTTTATTCTTGCTGGCCTGGTTACCTGGTAGAACATAAGAAATACGAGACGACAAAAGACCAAGGTCCATCTAGTTCGCCTTCCACCTTCCTGGTGGTCGCATGCACATATGTCCTAAACTACCTATGTACTATATCCCATAAGAACATAACAAATGGAAGATATTTAATTATGTCTTTGTGTATGGAATACTGTTATGTATTCAAATCAAATAGTGCTTGATACTGTACTCCAGCCGACTGCTATAACAATCCTTTCAAAAAGATGTCCATCTCTTTGTAGCTCCGAGACTGTGTTATGGTTAGTAATATTGTTTGCTTTACATTGTAATGCTGTTCTAACCAATTGGCTCCTACGTTTCGCCCACAAAATACAGTCAATTCACTTTACAGTATATTCTGTAAAGTGCTTCAGATGTCTCGAAGACGTGATAAGACGCTATATCAAATGCAGGCATTATTATTATACATAAAATTCTTGTGTTGGTTTTCCTTAACGAAGGCAACATTTTGACAAATTTCCATTTCCTCTCCCAACAGTTCCATGTCTATCCCAGTCACAATGAGGTCAATCTACAAGAAGTCTCAAACACAGGAAGCAGCAGTTACAGAGGCCTCCAGAGAAGCTCCCACATCATATATTAGTTGTAAATGTTTTGGTTCGTTACTTGAAAATCATGACAATTAACAAAATACACAAGCCTACAGAGTGTCTGGATGTCTTTTCTGTTCAAACATTGTAAGTATTGTATCAGGGTTCTGTACCATCAATTTCAGACTGGCCTGGTAATCAGGCTATCCACACATTTTTTAAGTTGATGATGCTACATAATTTGACTGAAATTTTTAGAATTTCAATACTCATTGAGATTTGAGCTCATATCGAAGATGACATTCCAGAGCAGTACTGAGGGAGCATTGATTTGTAGGAAATGCGTCTTGTCAGATGAGATGTTAAACCAAAGTTCACCTGCCTCATCAGGTGATTAAAGATCCCATGACATTACAGTATTAGGAAAGGGAATGGAGTTTCCTCAGCTCAGAGTCCTCAAGATTAAATGGTCACTCACAATGGTTGTTTATTGGATACTGCTAGCACAAAAAGCAGCTGTGTTACCTAGAAATAATAATAATCCTTGAATTTGATATAGCTCTTTTCATATCTTCTAGACGTCTCAAAGCGCTTCACAGATTAGACTGTAAAGTGAATTGACTATTTGTGGGTGAAATGCGGCAGCCAATTGTGCACAGTAGTGTCCCACAAACACTCGTGGATTGAAATGACCAATGTATTATTTTTTTTGAGGGATTATTATCAGGTGTGTGGAGTAAGGAAACTTGCCCAAGGTTTCGCCCTGCCGGGAATCAAACCCAGGTCTCTCGCTTACAAAGGGAGTGCTCTAACCACTGAGCTACAGGACTCCACAAAAACAAATTGCAACACGTTCTTTATAAAGCAGCAGGCAGAAATAGTGAGTAGATTAATAATGTATGCTGTGGCAAGGTGAAAGTGAGCAGGTGGTATAATTATCTTTAGTCAATTAAAATCAAATAAGATTAACTTCGCCCATGATTTTACATTAAAAATTATTTGAGGAAAAAAAGTAGAGAACACCGACATTTTTAAGAGTCTGCCAGTTTTTTAAATGATTTTTCACAATCTTGAACTTTACTCAGCAAAATCTTATAAAATGAGAATCATGATTAACCTTCACTTTTCTCTTAAAAGTTAAAAATTAAAGTCTACAAGATTCATTACCGTACAAAACAGAAAAATTGTTAACGTTGCCAAACACCAATATATATATAGGTCACTATATTAATCATAATTCCAGTAGAGCTAACTATCTGCATTAACTGGGACCAGCTGCATAATGGGAACAGTATTAGATCACACAAAAACTCTCCAGCAGTCACAAAGTAATTATCAGTGCCACACCACTCCCCAAACTTCTCTCTCTCCCCCTCTTTTTCTCTGAGTGTATCTGATCAGTCTTCTAGTTCCAGTTTAAACACTCATGCAGGAGAAAAACTCAGGGGTTGATGTGGACACAATACTCGCAATTAAATATTTTCTATGAACTTTTGTTGACTACTTCCTGGATTTCAGCGCTGATGTGGTTGAGTGGGCATGTTGCTATCAGGCATGCACATACGTGTTGCAGGATGTTGTAGGTAGGGGTGAGGGAAGGCAAGTGGGAGGGCGACTAAAGGTATGATCGAAGAGAAGCGTTTTGAGACGCCTCGATACTATGATAAGTCACTATAACAAATGCAAAGATTTAGTATTTTTTGTCATCTTCAACTGAAGATACTGAGGTTTAAAACTGTTAATACCCTCATCTGTAAGATCGTCAATTCTAGAGCTAGACAGTGTTATCTATCCAGTTCCAGAGTCCCTGCAGGTGGCTGAAATGTAGATCCAGTCAACGACACATTATTTGTGGCTCCTGTATTACTAACGGGTTTTAGATCCCACTGACAAGTGTTTGGGCACGTAAATATATTGGGCATGAGGGACATGTGCTTGATATATTATAAATTCTGCATTTTTGAAAAATAATAATTTCAGACGAAGAAGAAAAAAAATTTAACATGATCTTTCAAAAAGCTGCAACATTGAACATGTTGGAATAGAAAATAGAAACTATAGAAAGGAGCGATGGCTATTTTCTGGGACTTTGCTAGTGTAGCATTTTTGTGTTGAACAGGACTTTAGTCTTTATGTCAATCCTGAAAAGGTAGTTAAGTTTTTATTTGACTTCCATTTCCTTGCACGACTGATCTGTACCAACCATTCCTTGTAAACATCAATGTCCTAGCTCAGTTTCTCTGACCAGACAAGTCAAATTGAGTAGAAATTTATACGGCTTCCATTGGCTCTGATTTCCGTTTTGTAGTCAATAATATTGGTGGTATGTTTGACTAATTCTGACATGATTATGTGCAGGGTGTCCATAACGGTTTCTATTTTTCTGTTCAAAAACAAGACTCAACAAACTGTTTTTAAAAATGCTTTTAAATACTGTTGCATTCCATTAATGGAAAACACAGGCTGGCTAACTCTGCAACTGAAAATGATGTGCTATATCCATTGGCAGTCCACAGTTTTCTAACAGTATCGCGCAATCCTGACAGAGTCCTTTCAGAGATTTTGCTCCACCAGAAGGGTCTGACACAGTCCTGCAGCATACCTCCTGTGACGAGGAAGCAGTATTGTCCAGTCCACATGTTCTAACCTCATAAGGAGAGTTACAGCAGTTTTCACCTTTAACATTGCCACAACAGCCTGCCTCTGGTTTCTCCAGGACTGGATCCAATCCCATTTCCTCAATGCTTTCCATTATATCACCAACACTAGCTTCGGGAGGGGCTGCACTCAGTTTTCCAAAGATGCTTTCCTCCTGTTGAGCAGCAGCACTGAGGAGCTGGTTTATTTGGGTTATGAGATGAGGATCGCTTCTGTTTAGCTGACACCATGACAGCACTGCACTGAGGAGAAAACACAGATACTGTACTTAGTTTTTCTCTAGTAACAGACATTTCCTGTCAGAGACTATCAGTCTGACAAAACTTTCCTTCTATATATACCACGAGGAAACTACAACTTTATGCAATATAAGAAGGACATACTCTTGCCGAGAGAGTGAGTTCCTCACGCGATGGCATCATCATACACACATAAGACATTCTGAAAAGGCAAGCAGCACACTCCATCAGATCAACTCTAAATCTAACCTGAGAATCCCTTTGAGCTGCCCAACGGCAAGCATTTTCTTTGCACCTTCTTGGTAGCCTTGATTAAAACCATCCTGTAAGGTGGATTCTCTGCCAGCATTTAGTCCATCCCGATAACCTTCCTGGGGACAGAAAGAAAACAATTGCTCCAATGAATCAATCAAAAAGCTGACAACATTACAGAACACTAAATAATTTGCCTGCTTTAAAATCCCTATTGTCACGATCTGATCGGCCAATTTGATGTTTGGGGGGGTTGGGGGGCTGGGGGGAGGGGGTTGGGGTGGGGGAGGGGGTTGGGGGGCGGGTGCTGGGGGGGGGGTATTGGGGTGTGGGTGCTGGGGGGGTGTTGGGGGGAGGGTGCTGGGGGGGGTGCGGGGAGGGTGTTGGTGGGGAGGGTGTTGGGGGGAGGGTGTTGGGGGGAGGGTGATGGGGGGAGGGTGTTGGGGGGAGGGTGATGGGGGGAGGGTGATGGGGTGTGGGTGCTGGGGGGGGGGGGTGCTGGGGGAGGGTGTTGGGGTGTGGGTGCTGGGGGGGGGTGCTGGGGGGAAGGTGTTGGGGAGAGGGTGTTGGGGGAGGGTGCTGGGGAGGGTGTTGGGGGAGAGGGTGTTGGGGGGGAGGGTGTTGGGGGGGAGGGTGTTGGGGTGTTGGGGGGGAGGGTGTTGGGGTGTGGGTGATGGGGGGGGGGGGGTGTTGGGGAGGGTGCTGGGGAGGGTGCTGGGGGAGGGTGCTGGGGGGGGTGCTGGGGGAGGTGTTGGGGGAGGTGTTGGGGGAGGGTGTTGGGGAGGGTGTTGGGGGAGGTGTTGGGGGAGGGTGTTGGGGGGGTGCTGGGGAGGGTGTTGGGGAGGGTGCTGGGGAGGGTGCTGGGGGAGGGTGCTGGGGGAGGGTGCTGGGGGAGGGTGTTGGGAGGGTGCTGGGGAGGTGCTGGGGGAGGGTGTTGGGGGTGTTGGGAGTGTGTTAGGGGGGGTGTTGGGGAGGGTGCTGTGGGGTGTTGGGGGGGGGTGCTGGGAGGGTGCTGGGGAGGGTGTAGGGGGGTGTTGGGGTGCTGGGGGAGGGTGCTGGGGGAGGGTGCTGGGGGGGTGTTGGGGAGGGTGTTGGCGGGGGTGCTGGGGAGGGTGTTGGGGAGGGTGTTGGGGTGCTGGGGAGGGTGCTGGGGGAGGGTGCTGGGGAGGGTGCTGGGGAGGGTGCTGGGGGTGTTGGGGAGGGTGCTGGGGGGGGTGCTGGGGAGGGTGTTGGGGAGAGTGTTGGGGGGTGCTGGGAGGGTGTTGGGGGGGGTGCTGGGGGGTGCTGGGGAGGGTGTTGGGGAGGGTGCTGTGGGGGTGTTGGGGGTGTGTTGGGGAGGGTGTTGGGGGGGTGTTGGGGAGGGTGTTGGGGAGGGTGTTGGGGGGTGTTGGGGAGGGTGTTGGGGAGGGTGCTGGGGGGGGTTGGGGAGGGTGCTGGGGAGGGTGTTGGGGAGGGTGTTGGGGGGTGTTGGGAGTGTGTTAGGGGGGTGTTGGGAGGGTGCTGTGGGGGTGTGGGGAGGGTGTTGGGGAGGGTGCTGTGGGGGTGTTGGGGAGGGTGTTGGGGAGTGTGTTGGGGAGTGTGTTAGGGGGGGTGTTGGGGAGGGTGTTGGGGATGGTGCTGTGGGGGTGTTGGGGAGGGTGTTGGGGAGTGTGTTAGGGGGGGTGTTGGGGAGGGTGTTGGGGAGGGTGCTGTGGGGGTGTTGGGGAGGGTGCTGTGGGGGGTTGGGGTGTTGGGGAGGGTGCTGGGGGAGGGTGTTGGGGTGTTGGGGAGTGTGTTAGGGGTGCTGGGGGAGGGTGTTGGGGGGGTGCTGGGGAGGGTGTTGGGGGGTGCTGGGGGAGGGTGCTGGGGGAGGATGTTGGGGAGAGTGTTGGGGGAGGGTGTAACTTCAAAATAGGAAAAGGGAGAAGAATTGCAGAGAATCATG
Organism: Callorhinchus milii; assembly: GCF_018977255.1. Lineage (NCBI taxonomy): Eukaryota > Metazoa > Chordata > Chondrichthyes > Chimaeriformes > Callorhinchidae > Callorhinchus > Callorhinchus milii. The sequence continues at coordinate 16,127,531 of NW_024704743.1, forward strand.
GGACACAGCCACAACTACACAATTCAAGGGCACACTGAAAATATCACAGACAAATAAAATAGAATATGATGAAAAATAAGCAACAATTAAGATTTGTATTCATTTTATTTGGTCAGTAGTGTCTGACTTATTTCAACCTTGCGCCATGATTAATAGTAGCCACGTCCTCTTGACGTGAAAGGCACTATACAAATGTAATTTGTTGTTGTCCAGACCAGACTGTGTTCCATACATGCATGCCACCTTCACTCAAATATTTCCCTGTATCTGGAAATATTTGTTACACACAATCTTCCCCTTTAGGGATACTTCCTGCTTACCTAACAGACCTACACTGGATGGGTTGGATGTCAATGGATCTTACATTTGTATTGCAGAAGAATGAAACCTGATCTAAGCTTGTTATGTTGCTTGCACCCAGCAGAGGGTAACCTGATACCACAATCACTACTGGGATTTTTATACTGTACGAGCATGTCGTTGAGATGTCTCAATATATATATTCACAGAATATATTGTAAAGTGGATTGACTGTATTTTGTGGGCGAAAACGCAGCAGCCAATTGTGGACAGCAGTGTCCCACAAACAATTGTGGATAAAGCGATCACATTTTTTGAGGGGGTGGGGAATGGATTATCACCCCGGAAAGTGATCCGATATATATGCCAATCAAAATAAATGGATGAAACGTTTTGTTGCTCCTGAGAGCATGTGTTAATTTACTAACTTTTTTTTATTAATGAAGTGTATTTTTAATGCCAGATTATAGGTGACCAAATTGTAATACCACTGTCAATGCCAATTAAATACCACCACTCAAATCAAAGGTTACCAATTACACCTGAATTTAAAAGATCCCAAATTCTGCAGAATGTTGAATTTTAAGGAATTATCTTCAGAGTAAGGCCATGAAAAATTCCAATCCTCTAGTTTTTATTAAAGTGTACAGTTTGATAAGTTTTAGATCTGTAATAAATTAAACTCATAGACAATGAGCTGGGGAGTGCTGCATTGTCAGAGGTGTCATCCTTTGGATATGTTAAACCAAGGTCTCATCTGCCTGTTCAAGTGCAAGTTAAAGATCCCAAGTCATTACAAACAAGAAGGGGGTTTCACCCATGGTATTGGCCAACAATCCCCCGAATGCAATTGGTCATTCACTTTGTGGCTGTTTGTGGGATGTGTATTAGCTGCCTTATTCACCTACAAATATGCAGTCACTACACTTTATATTAAATCCTGTGAAGCGCTTTCGACGACGTGATAAGATGCCATACCAAATGCAATGATTATTATTACAGTAACCCCTGGCTATCCAGAATCCCCCCCACCCCAGCTATCCTGAAACTCCACCACCACCCTCCCCCCCACCCCAGCTATCCCGAAACTCCACCACCCTCCCCCCCCCCCCAGCTATCCAGAAACTCCACTCCCCCCCACCCCAGCTATCCAGAAACTCCACCCCAGCTATCCAGAAACTACCCCCCCCCCCACTATCCAGAATACCCCCTGCTCTCCGGAATACCCCCTGCTCTCCGGAATACCCCCAGCTCTCCGGAATACGCCTGGCTCTCCGGAATACCAGAATATCCAGAATTTGTACATAGTTATACTGGGTCCGAAATCTAAAAATTTAAAAAATTCTGTGGTCCATGTGTGGTCTCCAGCCTGCCCACTCTCCTATTGCGTGCCCTCGCCTCAGCATGCTTTCTGGCCTTCAGTGGCCAGGGATATTGACTTTGACTCTGTTTGAATCCCGCAAGCAGGAGATAGCTCATTCACTATCCTCTGCTCCCAGATTCAAAACAATTACAAATCCACCGTGAAGCTCGCAGGGAGTTCTTGATTGAGTGAGGGATCAAACCTGTGCTTGTCCGTTGTCAAAAGACATTTACTGGCATATTTTGGTACTAGTAAAAGCCAGGACCAGAAAAAGCTAGTAAATGCAGTACCCCCGGTACCGGCATTTACTTAGAAAGAAATTCCGGCTCGCTGGACCAGATCTCCCCCTCCTCCCCCATTAATCCAGCTAGGCAATATTTAAGTTATATTAAATATCTCAAACAGTTCTTCTTTGCAGTACAATATCTAAATATTTGAAGCTTATTGGGTGGAGTTTGTGAGGTGTAACCTAAATTACAAAGGACAAACAAGCTAGTTTCATTCGTCCCTTCCCCCTGCCGCAGTCACTGCATATTATTCTGCTGTTGGCAGTACTGTTGCATTTCAAAATTACATTTATAGAGCGCCTTTCACGTCAGGAGGACATCCCAAAGCGCTGAAAATCAATAACTGAACATGCAAGCTCCACAATGTGGAACTCTGCACTACAAGCGGTAAAATTGTTAACAGGACCCAACATCCATACTCTTTACATTGTCAATGTTTAATTGCTTTGTTTGTCAATCACCCACTAAACATGGTAGTGCTCCATCTGCAAGGTCAGTGTGATCATGGGTCCCAGGGGAGTAATAATTAAAGTTCAGTCAATTGTTGCTGGGAGGTGAGGTTTCCCCGGATGATAATGAATGGCAGCAGGGAGAGAAAAAGGAGAGGTTTTGCATTCAATCTGCTGCTTCGACACGCTCTCCCATTATAAATGACCCCTAAGATGTGACCGTATTGCCTCAAGCGCCTCGTTAAGTTTTTAACAATTCAATCTGTAAAACAGCTACAACCTTAACAGTTGTACGGCACCTTTCATGTTTGGAGGACATCTCAAAGTGTTTCACAGAGCCAACTGGGAGCCCAGACTAGCTCAGCGGGAGGGAGGGGGGTGGAGAAGGTGCGCACGAGTTCAGACAGGGAGTCATCCCACTCAGCTCCTGTTAACCCTGTGAGCCAAAGCCCTAATGGGTTGTGTGGTCCCAACCGGACAAGGACACCCTGACTGACCCCCCACCCACCCCCAGATAAAAGGCCATCCACCAAACACAAACCCGAAGGTAGCTGCACATGACGTGGCCCCTCCCCTCCCCCGCTCCCCCCGTCCCACCCGCTACCCCCCCCACCCCCGCTCCTCTCCCTCCCGCCCCTCCCCCGCTCCTCCTCCCTCCCCACCCCACTCCTCCTCCCCTCCCCACCCCACTCCTCCCCACCCCTCCCGCTCTGGTGAGTAATTCAAGTTCATGCCTTTGAAACTGTGTAACAAAATAATAATAATCCTTGCATTTGATATAGCGCTTTTCACGTCGGGAGGACGTCCCAAAGCGCTTCACAGAACACACTGTAAAGTGAATTGACTATATATTTGTGGGCGAACGCGGCAGCCAATTGCGCACAGCAATGTCCCACAAACAGTCGTAGATTGAAAATGACCAATTTATTATTGTTTTTGGCTTTGGAGGGATTATTATTAGGCTCTGTGTGGAGTAAGGAAACTTGCCCAAGGTTTCACCCTCTGCCTGGAATTGAACTCAGGTCTCTCACTTGCAAAGCGAGTGCTCTAACCACTGAGCCACAGGACTCCAAAAGCTCTTCAAAGGGGAAAAAAGAACACGTTTTCCAGGTTTGAATTACAAAATTAAATTGTGCGGCTGCCCCGACCCCCGCAAAGCCTTTACACAACAGTTTCAACAGCACGAACCTAAATCATCTTTTCACGCCCAACGCAACACAAACACTAACACACCCTCCGCCGCCATGACTCGGGCCTCGGCCGCGGCAGCCAACCCACGTGACCAGCACATCATCGCGGGCGAATCACGTGATGAGAGTAGGGGCGAGGGAACTGGTCACGCGTCCCGCGTCAGCGTGGGGCCGGATCACGTGATTGGGGGGGGTGGGTGGTCAGAACGAGTGTGGGCCCGGATCACGTGTTGGGGGGGTTGGCGTGAGTGTGGGCCCGGATCACGTGTTGGGGGGGTTGGAGTGAGTGTGAAGCCTTGGTGTGGGAGGATGTGGTGGGGGAGTGGAGCCGGAGCCGAGGATGTGTTCGACGAGGAGGCGGACGAGCTGAGGATTGAGCAGCGAGAGTGGAAAAGCCGCATGGACAGGCGGCACAAGGTACCCCGGGGAGAGTCACAGTGATACCAGGCCTTCATGATCCCCCTCTCCCAGCCCCCCCCCAACACCCTCCCCAGCCCCCCCTAACACACTCCCCAACACCTCAACACCCTCCCCACACCCCGCACCCTAACACCCTCCCAAGCCCCCCCTAACACACTCCCCAGCACCCCCCCCACACCCTCCCAACACCCTCCCCCAGCACCCTCACCCCACACCCCCCAACACCCTCCCCCAGCACCCTCCCCACACCCCCCCCCACACCCTCCCCCAGCACCCTCCCCCAGCACCCCCAACACCCTCCCCAACACCCTCCCCCAACACCCTACCCCAGCACCTCCCAGCACCCTCCCCAGCACCCTCCCCAACACCCTCCCCCAACTCCCCCACACCCTCCCCCAGCACCCCAACACCCTCCCCAGCACCCCCCCCAACACCTCTCCCCCACCCCCCAACACCCTCCCCCCAGCACCCCCCCCTCCCCAGCACCCCAACACCCCCCCAGCACCCTCCCCCAGGACCCCCCAACACCCTCCCCCAGCACCCCCCCAACACACTCCCCCAACCCCAACACCCTCCCCCAGCACCCTCCCCAGCACCCTCCCCAACCCCCGCACCCTCCCCAACACCCTCCCCCAACACCCTCCCCCAACACCCTCCCCCAGCACCCCAACACCCTCCCCACACCCCCCCAACACCCTCCCCAGCACCCCCCAACACCCTCCCCCCAGCACCCAACACCCTCCCCAGCACCCCACACCCTCCCAGCACCCTCCCCAGCACCCCCCAACACCCTCCCCAACACCCTCCCCAGCACCCAACACCCTCCCCCAGCACCCTCCCCAACACACTCCCCCAGCCCCCCAACACCCTCCCCAGCACCCCAACACCCTCCCCAGCACCCTCCCCAGCACCCCCCAACACCCTCCCCCAGCTCTCCCCAACAACACCCCCAACACCCTCCCCCAACACCCTCCCCAGCACCCCAACACCCTCCCCCAGCACCCCCCAACACACTCCCCCAGCCCCCCAACACCCTCCCCCCAGCACCCCAACACCCTCCCCCAGCACCCAACACCCTCCCCCAGCACCCTCCCAGCACCCCCAACACCCTCCCCAACACCCTCCCCAGCACCCAACACCCTCCCCCAGCACCCTCCCCAGCACCCCCCAACACCCTCCCCAGCACCCCCCAACACACTCCCCCCAGCCCCCCAACACCCTCCCCCAGCACCCTCCCCAGCACCCCTCCCCAGCACCTCCCACACCCCTCCCCCAACACCTCCCAACCACACCTCCCCCACCCCCCAACACCCTCCCCACACCCCCAACACCCTCCCCCAGCACCCCAACCCTCCCCCCAGCACCCCAACACCCTCCCCCAGCACCCACACCCTCCCAACCCTCCCCAGCACCCCCCCAACACCCTCCCCCAACACCCTCCCCCAGCACCCCAACACCCTCCCCCAGCACCCTCCCCCAACACACTCCCCAGCCCCCCAACACCCTCCCCCAGCACCCCAACACCCTCCCCCAGCACCCTCCCCAGCACCCCCCCAACACCCTCCCCCAACACCCCCCCAACACCTCCCCCAACACCCTCCCCAGCACCCCAACACCCTCCCCCAGCACCCCCCAACACACTCCCCCCAGCCCCAACACCCTCCCCCAGCACCCCACCCCCCCAGCACCCCAACACCCTCCCCCAGCACCCCACACCCCAACCCTCCCCCAACACCCTCCCCCAGCACCCCCCAACATCCTCCCCC
>NW_024704743.1:16133330-16410830 GCF_018977255.1 Callorhinchus milii
GGAATGAATAGTACTTAATTGAAATGCGTTTCCTTCAATTGAAAAGGCACTTGATTTGAGATGGGTAAAGTGCTTATGTGTGATAAGAGTGGAGAATGAAGAGGTGTTGAAATGCTTATCCATCAAGCACACCATGGATTTCCAGTGGAAAGGCAATGGTTAATGAATAGCCATCAGCAGCCACCAGGTATTTTCAGACATACAACAGCTCACGTGTCTATATAGCTGCAACAATAGACACAAAAGAGTTTAGCTGCAAATACATTTGAATCCTCACCTACAAGGCCATTCACGGACTTGCTCCCTCCTACCTCCCGACCTACTATCCCCCTACCTACCTGCCCGTACCCTCCGTTCCTCAGGGTCCGGTCTGCTCCACATCCCCCGCCCCAATCGCCCTACCATCGGTGGCCGGGCCTTCAGCCTCTCAGCCCCGAGGCTCTGGAACTCCATCCCCCAGTGCCTTCGCCGCCTCCTCCCTTTCCTCCTTTAAGGCCGGTCTCAAGACCTTTCTCTTTGACCGTGACTTCAGCTCCCCTCTCGACTCTCTACCCCCTCTTCCTCGCTCCCTCCCTCACCCTGACCATTTCCCCCCCAATGCTCGGGTCCTGACCCAACTGTACAGCCCCTTGGGACATCCTCCCGACGTGAAAGGCGCTCTATAAATGGAATCTTGTTGTTGTTGAATCAAGAAAGATACCTTCCCATCAGCATTTAGACATGAGCTGGCTATCACTATGCCTCTGATTCAACAACAAATCCAACAAATGTACCGGTGCTGATGGACAGGTTTCTTTATTGTGAAGGACTGAGCCTTTATTTCTATATTTTGTTGCTTTCATATTACCCAACTGCTGAGCTCTAGTGATGTTGTTTGGTAATTATTATTGGATATTTTCTTGCCTTCAAATCTCTTTCCCTCTGTTTTGTAACTAGGTATGTTAACAGGATATAAAGAGGCCATTTGACCCATGGTAGCTCGCTTGCTTGCTCGCAGAAGCTATTTGCTCTAATCCCATTCTCTTGCTCTTTCCCCATAACTGTAATGTTATTTCTTTCCTGAAGCATTTATTCAATTCCCTTTAAAATGCTGTTAAGGACTTGGCTTCAACAGACATTTGTGGTAAAGCATTCCACATTATAGCAGGTAAATTGTGTAACTACATCTAAACTGTGTAAATACATCTAACCTCCTTTTTCACTTCTGGTGTTAACTTCAATTTATACCCACTTGTTACTGTTTCACTGATCAGACTCTCACTGTTTAAAAACCCTGTTATAATAATAATCCTTATAATAATAAGCATTTGATATAGTGTCTTACCACGTCGTTGAAACGTCTCAAAGCGCTTCACCAGATTTGCAGCCAATTGTGCACTGCCATGTCTCACAAAAAACAGTGAGTGACCAATTTTTTTGATTTGGGAGGAATTGTTGGCAGGACACCGGGTGAAACTCCTTTCTCTTTTCGAATAGTGCCATAGGATCTTTAAAATCCACCTAATCTGGCAGATGGGACCTCAGATTAACTTCACTTCCGAAGGACGGCACCTCCAACAATGCAACACTTCCAGCACTGCATTGGAGTATTAGCTTATACTATGTGATACGAAAGCGAGGCTGACTGAGCCAGGCTGACAGATTCTAGGAGTATAAGAGGTAAAATTTGCAGCATTTCACACTCTCAATAATTTCAATCCACAGTGGAGATCAGAATCGTCAGGTTCTGAGCCTTGCTCAGTCAACACTCCAGTCAGAAGGTTGTGCGTTCAAGCTCACGTTGAGACTTCGAGATCACGATGTAGGCTGACTCCTGCAGAGGGAATTCAAGAAATCAGGAGCATCGTAGCTGGTACCGATGGTTGTATGGAGGGGTGTGCGGACGCACAGAAAACCCGATTTAGCTGAGCAAGAGGCAGACAATTGGCATCATCAGTCTAATAATAAGGTACAGATATTCGCATTCTGTTAACAGGACCTGGTTCTTCCACAAAAATCAGGGCCAGTTGTCCTCTGCCCTTTCATAGTGTGTCAGTGCTTTGTATATCTACTGGAGCTGCTGACTTGAAAAAAAATAGTTCAAGTGGCAGTGTGAGGAGCAGTCATATGTGGCGATCAGTTTCTGTACTCTGCTCACATTTGTTGTTTTTCCTCCTGAAGGCTCCCATTTCTAGGTAGTTTCAGATGCATTTGATTGGATTTTTTAACAGAGAGCCTGCAACCTAGGCTGTATCATTGAAAGTAACTGTCAATTTTTTTTTGGTCAGCCGGGTGTCTGACACATGGGGAAACCTATTACAATGTTTAAGAGTATCCCAACCAGACTGAGAAGTCCACGTATGTATGCCACCTACACACGGAAATTTCCCTTTCAAAGTGGACTCCAAGCCCTGGATATATGAACATGTGTTTATGAATCTGGACTCCAGGCAACTCCTCCAGCAGCTGTTTTCACAAGCCTCGGGTTTCCACTGTTCCAGAGTTCCTCATCAGCAGTCTGATGGACGACTGCCTCCTGTGTGGTGGGAGGACCTATTGTCAGTAGTGGAGCCCGATCCAGGTCTCACAAGTGCCTGCTAACCCCTTACCGCCTGTCTGCTCCCTCAGCTTGGCAGACTCTGGTCTGCTCCATGCCCCCTGCCCTGCCTGCCCCACAATCGACTGTCGGACATTCTGCCTTTCTACCCCCATTTATTTGGAACGCCATCCCACAGTTCCTTCGCCTCTCCCCCTCCTTGCCTCCTTCAAGGACCATCTCAAGTCCTTTCTCTTCGACCGTGCCTTTGGTCACCCTCCTACCCTTGCTGATCCCAACCTGCAGCATATCCTTGACTGTCCAGCAACTCGAGACGGCCTCCTAACATGAAAGGCGCCATACACATGTAATTCGTTGCCAATTTCTAACAGGATTCCAAACAAGGAATCCACATGAGGACCCTTTCCATGACCGGAAGATCATCACACACGTCGTGACGACTTGTGGAATCTCCACTCCAAAAACAGATTCTTTATTGAAGGAATTACCGTGTATTGGAGCCCCTACAGGGAAGAGCAGTGCCATTATTTGATAAACAAACAAATCAGTTTCTGTAAAATGTATGTTGTAAATCACCCTATTAGAATCATAAGAGCATGCTATGAGGTTGTTATGACCTGCTCCTGCTCACTCTATTTTAACAAGGGAAAGACAGCAATAATGTAACATTTCTATTGTGTGGCCAGCTCTCTTTTCACATTTAGAGAAATTAATAAACCTGCCAACCTTCCAGCACGGGCGATCAGTCACCTCTTGACTGCAGACGGACGTGGTGCCTTCACCAATGTCGCTGTAATCTCCTGCTGCCTGGAAAGGCTCAGCCGAAAGAAAAATAATGACTGCTGTTACTTTACCAGTGACAGACAGAGCAGATGGAGTCGCTCAGGATTCTTCTAAACCTGGAGACAGCAATGCACATATCTGTGTAATTAGCTCCCCGGTGAATCAAAGTCTGCTTATATACTCCTTTGTTAAAGCCAGGAGGCAATTCATGTGTGTGCTCTACAACCTTTCACCTGACTAAGGACTTCTCCTTGGGAGCCTCATACAGTATGTGTCCTTTCTGTCTATCCTTAGGATGCACAGTGGCTGCTGCAACCAACAGTGTGGACTTACGCACCACCTTAGGAGCAAACATTGACACTAATTATAGTAGACAAAGGGGGCTTCCTGCTATGTTTTAGATCTTTACAGTTCCACAATATCTGAAAAACTAGAAATCTCCTGGTTGGCTCCCGTTATCGCCTTCTCACCTCCGTTGCTGGCTATATCAACCTGTACAGATGCTCGCTCCATCTCACAGAGCTGGTGTAGAACCTCACTAACACCTATTTTCTGACCGTGCTTTTGGTCATCGTCCACCACCCCAATCCCCCCACACCCCCAACTCAGGTTCCCTAGTCAGGCTCCAATAAGTGGTTTGAGATGTCCTCCCGACGCGAAAGACATGTGTAAAGGTAACTTGTTTTTGTTTATTGAAATTATGTGAATAACCAAGCAGGTGGGGAGAGGGCAGGGGGTATGAAGATGTTGCAGAAGGGCATAGTTAAAGGGGAACAAAGTTGTTCCAACCATCATCTGTCTTCTGGGGGTTGACCTGCTCACCGAGTCGGCCAAAATAAAGTGGCATCCTGGAAAACAGGCGTCACATCCAACAGTGGCGTCTTGGTCAGAAAGCACACATTGGGTACATTGCAGATCACTCACACATCCAACAACAACAACTTGCACTTACATAGCACCCTCCACACAGTGTAGAGTCTCAGAGAGCTTGCTCACCAACACACCAAAGGGCCTGGAGTCAACACAGGAATAGCAATATAATAACAATAATTCTATGTTTGGAACAGTGCCCTTCACATTGGGAGGACGTCCCAAATGTATAGCCATTTCCAACCAAATAACTCATTAAGAAAAGTTCTCCAGAACTTGGCTTTTGGATTAATGCCTCCTGTCCAACATCCCCACACGCAACAGCCCAGGGGTACCCATGGAAAGTGGACAAGCTGGTTCAGATTGCCGATTTACAATGTTTTTCCCTCGCTTATTCTCTCCAGGACATTTTTTAAAACTGTGCCATTGTCAATATTGATTATTAATTACACAAAGCTGAGGGTTTTATAGTTTGTTTATCACATGTGAGACTGAACTTCTTAAACTCCCAAATGGTATGGATGTGACAAAGGCTTATATAATTGAAACACAACCTTCTCCGGCAGTGCCCACAATCACTGAGGATGTAGCACTTTTCCTCATGGATGATGTCTCACTTACGTAATGCCAATGATACTACCAAACTCTGATAGAGTACCAATCTGCTTATAGTTTAATAAATCCATTCACCTGTGTGGAGCTTTAGACTTGGTTGGACATCATTATATTGGTGAGGTTCAACCCATAGAACATGAGTGCCGAATCCCATTGTAACTTCACAGTCACAGAAAGTTTGCAGTACAGAAAGTGGGTGTGTGGCCAAATGTGCCCATGCTCGTGCCAGCTGCCCATTCCCTCCTCTGGAGCTACCTATTCTGATCTCATTCTCTGTCCTTTCCTTATGTCTTTTAATATAATAAAAAATAATAAAAATAATAATTTAGTCACTCAATTCATTGACTTTGTGGTACACTATGGTGTGCAATTAACTTCCGTGTTTCGCCCACAAAGTACACAGTCACTACACTGTCTTACAGTATATTCTGTGAAGCACAATGTGATGTCTCAATGATGTGATAAGGCTCTATATCAAATGCAAGAATTATTATTATTATATCTTCAAGTATTTATCCAATTCCCTTTGAAAAGCTGTCATGTACTTGGCTTTTTGTGGATCAGCCTTTGTAGCTTCTGACACATGTGGTTAAGAGTATCCAAACCAGACTGAGAGCTCTATGAATCCACCTACATATTGGAAATTCCCATGTTTTGGCTTGGTTTTGGGGTTTTAATTTGGCTTCATCAGCCACTTGTTGTAAAACATTTCATATTTTAATAACCCTCTATGTAAATTTTGAATAAACTTCCCCCTTTTACTGTTGGTGATTATCCTTTTGTTATTGACATAATGTTTGGTTGAAATAGATTCTCTATTTACCCTCTCAATGCCATTATATTATGTTAAAAATCCTCCCTCTCTGTTACACCGAAAAAGTCATAACTTTTCTAGTTGTCTGCTGTTCCTCTTCTTGGTTGTGGTATCTATTGGGTAATGAGATCAGATGTAACTGGAAAAGTGCTATATCCACAGTGATTGTGGGTATTGGGAGAGATATTCCACCGAGGACTCGATTTATTACATTTTTGTAGCATTTCAGAGGGAGCAGAATTTTAACAGTCTTAAATGTAGGCTTTAGAAGAGTCTGCTTAAATCATCTTAAAAATTAAATAATAAATAGAGGAAACAATAATCCTTGCATTTTATGTAGTAACTTTCATTTCAGGAGAATATATCAGGATCTACATATCAGGATCTGTAAAGTGTAGTGACTGCATATTTGGCAACAGCCAATTTACGCACAGGTATGTCCACAAACACCATGAAATAAATGATCAATCTTATCTGGGGGACTGTTGGCCAGGACACAGGGAGAAACTCCCCTCTCTTTTTGATCAACCCTTTATTTAATAATTTTTCAAATTCTGCGTGCTCTGAAATGATAAGAAATTACAGAAACTTTAGACTTGGGTGGAATTTTTGCCAAACATTTCTTTGGGTCAGAAAATCCTACTGTAAATTTCTATTTGACAGAAATACTATATTTTCATTGTCTGTCAATGTGGTTTTCATTGATATAATCTATCTTTACTGTCTATATTGTCTTTACTATAAGTAAAATAAATTAAATCTCAGATTGTCTCCATTAAAAAAAAGTTAATATTTTGAAAAATTACATTGAAACTGAATTCTTGTCGTCTTTAGTTACTGGGATGTATCACATTTCCACATGTACTCCAGCTTTTAAATGTCTGAAACAAGATCATGACCTTCAGCCACATGAATTAATTCACCAACAGAAATACTCAAATTGCAATTGACATATTGATCCCTAAGTGTTTGCCATAATGGCCTTTGAGGGTTTGGGGCTTGGAACAGGCAATAAAACAACTGTATTCTGCAACCATTGTTCATGAAACACAATACAAATTTGTGAAATGGATACACTGTCCATTAATACTTAGTAAATAGAGGACTCTTCCGTGTCTAAGAAGCCATTCAATTTATCAATTCCATGAATGATTTGAGAATGTGAGCACAGTGAGAAACTACAGCAGTGCTGATCTCACAGAAAGTAGGACAAGGAGCTTACACACCTGGTCAGTATCGCAGAGATGGACACAAGGTACAGNTTTTTTTACAACAACTACAGCTGTGGAGTCCTGTAGCTCAGTGGTTAAGGCACTCATCTTGCAAGCGAGAGACCTGGGTTCAATTCCTGGCAGGGCAAAACCTTAGGCAAGTTTCCTTACTCTACACGTCTGTTTATCTAGCAGTAAGTAGGAACCCAGTTGTTAGTCAATTGACTGATCGCTTTTAAGGGGGTAATAATTCCTTAAAAAAAATTGGTCACTCAATCCATGACTGGGAGGATGTCCCAAGGCATTGGACAGTCAGGGATTTGGCCCCAAGCTGGGGGTTGGGATCAGGAGCCGTGGAGGGCAAAAGGGAAGGAGGGTGACAAAAGACACAGTGGAAAAAGAGGGTCTTGAATTGAGGTCCTGTTAAAAGTTTCAGGATTACTGTATGAAAAGGGAAGAGTTTTTTTTCCCAATATCCTGGCTAATAATTTTTCGGACTAATTGGTCATTCACCCCATGGCCAACAATTTTCTAGATTAACTGGCTGTTTGCAGGACCTTGTGGGCAATACTGCTGCTGTATTTGTTGACTAAAACAGACACTAAATGTGACAATGATTACTTGCAAAACACTGGAAGGACGATAAGGTGCTATATATAGAAAAACAAGTTCTTTCTTTCTTCAGATGACAAGTAGTTGATAGAAATATAGTTCTAGTTGGATTGTTGACTCATGTATATGTAATAAGTACTATATCCCAGAAGGGGCCATATCCACATATGTCCCACAAACAGCCAATTAATCTGGAAATTTGTTGAAGATTGCGGTGAATGACCAATATTCAGTGGTATGAGACATGCATACGAAGTGTCATGTATATAGAGTGAATAATTTGTATTGTATTTGTATCGAGCTTCTAACTTCAAAATGTTTCAAAGTGCTTCCCAGGGAATTGCTGTCAAGTTTGGAGTTTGTGTATTTGTGACATAAGAATAATAATAATAATCCTGGCATTTGATATAGCACCTTATCCTTGTTGAAACGTCTCAAAGCGCTTCACAGAATATATTGTAAAGTGGATTGACCGTGCATATTGTGGGCGAAACGCGGCAGCCAGTCGCACACAGCAGTATTCCACAAACAGTTGAGGATTGAGTGACCAACATTTTTTTGTTGGAGAGATTATTATCCCCGGAAAGCGATCCACCATCGACTAACAACCGGGTTCCTAATCAATTCTAGGCAGACATGTCAACAAAGGAAGGTAATAGAGTCACAAATATTCATAATATTATCAGGTGCCATAATGAGTGTGTCAATGTACTAGACGAATGAGGTATGGTGAACACAATGGCCTTTTCTTAACTTCAACTTTTCCCATGTTTTTAAAGTAAATGTAGATATCTAGAGATTTCCAGAGAATGTAACTGTATTTCAGTCCTGCAGATGGCACCAAACCATTCATTCTGTTCAACATTTTGCAGCTTGGCGATGTATCACATTCACAGTTTCAACAACCGTGATAAAACTATAGTACTCTCCACATCTCAGATAAGATTCTTTGAGTATTAATACATCCTTAAAGCTCTATGCCTGAAAGATTTAAAATCAACAAACCCTGCTTTGGTCTCCTTTCATCCCATGTTGGAAATGTCTTTAGATCTTTAGATATCTTCACATTGGTGCAGATTGAGGAGAGAGAAGCCAGATTGAGGAACATTTGCGAGATACTCTAAAATATGAATGGGTGCCACCTCTTCAGTCTATCCTCGCTACAGGTCAGCTATGCGCTGCTTGAGTCAATACATTCTCTAACACCTTTGAGCAAACAATGGGGTTTGGGGTGCAACATTTACCTGTTAGTGCTCTGATAATAATTTACAATATAAATTTACTTCTATACAACACTTTTCACATCAGGAGGACGTCCCATTAATCTAAACAATGTTATCTTGATTTCTGGTACCTGAAAGAAATTATGGTATTCACTATGAAATTTGATTAAAAAAATTTTAGTTAAAACAATGGGAAAATATTCTGATCTCAAAGGCTCACACAATCCCCTGGATAATATTGGTCATTCACTTCATGGCTTTTTGTGATAAAATCGGCTACCGCATTCGTCTATAAATACAGTCACTACACTTCACAGTAGATTTTGAGACATTCTCCTGATGTAAAAGGTGGTATACTAAATGCAAAGATCATTATTGTTATTATATAGTGCTTATAATGTTGAATTGTCTGTCTGAAAGCACTTAACAGTAAATTATTGTCAAGTATAGTGACTGTGTCAGGACTGTAAGTATCAACAAAAACAACAAATTACATTTCTGTAGCGCCTTTCATGTCAGGAGGATGTCCCAAGGCGCTGGACAGTCAGGGATTTGGATCTGAGCAGAGGGTTGGGATCAGGGAGGGTGAAGGGCAGGGAGGATAGGAGTAGAAGGGTGACCGAAGTCGTGATCGAAGAGGAAGGTCTTGAGGTGTGCCTTGAAGGAGGCAAGGGAGGGAGCAAGGCAAAAGGACTGTGTGATGGAGTTTCAAAGGGTGGGGACAGAGTGGCTGAAGGCCCGACCTCTGATGGTGGAGCGGGCCGGATGGGGGATCAATTTTATCTGGAAGATCGTTGGCCAAGACACTGGAAGAAATTCCCTGATCTTTTTGAATAGTGTCAATGTTTATCTGAATAGCCAATGGGTCTTGTGGTAAGAAAATTCCACCTCATTGGAGATACAGTCCAGACTGTGAGCGTAGAGCCTCTACATGAGGGTTTGAATCCACACCAAGAAATGCAAAGCAACTGCAATTGGATGTTGTTTATCACTCTTAAAAAAATTCATATTCATTCATCCTCACTGCGTGAAAGGTGCTATACAAATGTAATTTGTTTGTTTGTGTTGTTGTTGAAAACTAGTGGTAAAGTGTCACATTTATCCTGCCAGTGGAGCTCTCTTCCAGATTGGCTGGAACCTTCTCCCTTACCTTTGGAATTTCAAACACACAGTTAACTTTTACCTATTGAATCAGGGCTCTTGGAGCCTGCAGTGTGTCACGGGAAGGCTGACTTGCCTGTTGCTGCCCCAGCACAAAATTTCCTGTGTCTTTTGCACGCTCAGCATCCCACATAAGTTAATTTTGTGAGACATCTGTCTCTGTCACCAGTTGCCTCCAGCTTATACTACCAATGTACCAAAAAAAATAAAAACAGTGCAGAATATCTGAGTTTTTGCTGTGGGAGATTTCAAACAACTGATTATTCAACGAGTTTTTTCAAATGTCTGTATTCCTGGTTGGCAATCATGGTTTATCAAGTTGTCATTAAAATTAAATTGGGTTTTATTGCAGGATCTTCTATAATGCATGCATGTGATTATAAAATGTTAACACTTGGGGAAATTGCACTCCTTGTAAGGGATAAGAATATGATCTCTTGCATCTATGCTTATTAAAAGATCAGCTCGGCTAGTGGCTTGCATTCCTTTTCACACCCCAATGATCAAAATGATACTCTGATCACACCAAGAAATATTATTTCTCCCGCATTAACACATAATAAATTAATGTGCTGCACAGATATGTTTGTCACTTATCTTACCTTTATTGTGATATACATTATTTGAAGTTAACTGAGAGTACAAGGACAAGACTCATATACAGGAAATTAATGCTTACTATTAGCTTTCAAGTGTTGGGACTTATAATCACAATCCTTGCATTTGATAATGTGCAACACCCTATATCAGATTCAAGGATTATTATAAGTGATATTTTGACATTATGATGATGCGTGTCAGTCTGGCTCAGTGGTAGCTCTCTAACCTCAGTTGTGGGTTCAAGCCCTCAGGATCGAGACTTTGAACCACATTATCTAAGCTGGCACTCCACTGCAATGCTGGGGAAGAGTTAAATTGTTGGAGGTACCGTCCTTCGGATGAGACGTTTAAACCGAGGCCCTGTCTGCCTGAAACGCTCACATCACAGTTTCACCCACAAAGTACACAGTCAAACTCACTTTACAATACCTGCCCGACCTGCTGAGTGGTCCCAGCGCCTTCTGCTTTCGTTACAGTATATCCTATGAAGCGCTTTGAGATGTCTCGACAACATGATAAAGTGCTATATCAAATGCAAGGATAAATGCAAGGATTACTTATTATTATCACAATGTCAAAACATCAAATGATTTACTGTAAAGTGTAGTGACTGCGCATTATGTAGACGATTGGGGCAGTCAACTTGTACACAGCAGTGTCCTGTAAACCGCCATAAAGTGAATGGCCAATTTTATCTGGGGGATTTGTTAACCAGGACACCAGGAGAAACTCCCTTCTCTTTCTAAATAATACCATGGGATCTTTAACATCTATTTGAACAGGTAGACGGGATGTTGTGTTTAACGTGGCATCTCCAATAATGCAGCACTTCCCACAATGCTGTATTTGAGTGTCAATCTGGACTGTGAGGTCAAAGTGCCAATGCGATGCTTGATTCACAACCTCCTGACTCAGAGGAGAGTTACATTACCAACTGAGCCAGGTTGACCCTTGCTTTCTTAATTCCATTTTGTGTCGGTACACTTAGTCCTCACTGTTGGTGGACAAAGATGTGACTCCATTAGCGTTTTATTAATATTTTAAAAATCTCTGGTTAACTTGATTTTTAGGAAGAAGTTTAATTGTTATCCCTTTATCTTTCACAGGGCAGTTAACTGTGTGGTGGCTACTATCATTGCATTTTTCTACCAGCAGAGGTCAGTGATATGCAGTTAATGACTACAACTATGAATTGAATTGACTGATGTTAGTGGTTTGAAGTCCAATGATAATGTTCTTTTCCCCTTTCTTGCTAAAATGTGTGATTTATAACTGTTGCCATCTAAACTATACAATGCAGTTTTGAATTCAAATGTGTTTTTCAATGGAAAGTGTCTAAAGGTACATATGTTTTTTTCAATTCAAATGATAGCACTGGACTGATAGAGTTTGATATTTTAACCAATTCACAAGATCATGTCTTTTAAATGTTCATAAAATTAGCTTTATTGGAACTGAGATTAGGATGGTTTCTCTCTCTTGTGTGTTTATTATCTGTACTTTATGGAAGATGAGGATGTTCACACTGGAGAAGAGAAGACTGGGAGAGATCTTATAATACAATAATTAAAGTAAAATAAATTTATATGGCGCTGTTCACTTTGGGAGGACGTCCAGAGCCATTTAACAATACTGCCATTGCACTCCTCGACCTGGGGGTGGGAGGCCGAGGGAGGGGGGTAGTTAGGTAGTTAAGGCAAAGATGTTCAAAAGTACGGTCAAAGAGAATAAGTTAAGGAACATGTTAAGGAATATCACACATTTCACCAGCTATTCTGGGATTTTCCAAATCTTGCAATTTTACATCCCAGTATGTTTAAGAAGATCTCCAAATCGCCAAAAAGACACAAACTGGAAGGTAAACTGGAAGAGAGAAGAGTTCCAGAAGAGTTCCAGATTTCTTTCCTGAAAATGGTAGAATGTGTCAAACAGGTTACCCAGGGGTGGTGGGGAGGATGGGCAGTGCAGGCAGATTGCAACAGTAATTTCAAGAAGGAATAGATTTCTATTTGGCAAAGAATCAATTGAGAGGTACAAGAGATAAGAGTAGTGAAGAATCTTTTTACTCTGGAACTGGTCAAATAGCATGCAATATACTTGTCCAGTCCTGTACATATCAATGTTCCCATGCGATTCAGTATCAGTCTGAAACCAGGGTAAAAAATGCTAAATGTGTCACCTCTAGTCAAGTCCCTCAGGCATTAAACATACTATTATGCGCTACAACATCATCTATCAGCTTGTCTGGCAAACATCAGGGCCCGGATGAGTGCAAACTTCCTGCAGCTGAATGCGGTCAAGACGGAGGCCATACTCCTTGGCTCCCATCAATGTCTTCACTCCTGCAGATCTAAACTCCTCAATCTCCCCGAGCTCTCCCTCAGATTCACCGAACCAGTGCACAATCTAGGCGTCCGGTTCAATTCCCAGCTGTCCTTCCTCCCCGACATCCGGTTCCTGACTAGGAATGCCTTCTTCCACCTCTGCCACACTGCCCGCCTCCAACCGTACCTTACCTCAAATGCAGCTGAAACCTTCGTGCATGCGTTTGTCATCTCCCACCTGGATTACTCAAACGCACTCTTCGCCGGTCTCCCCAGCCACCATGCACTCCAAGATCCAGCTCATTCAGACCTCCTGCCGTTCGCATACTGACCGGGACCAAGCTCCGTACCCACATCTCACTGGTTCTGGCCAGGCTCCACTGGCTCCTGAACAGATCGACTTCAACATCCTCACTCTTGTGTTCAAATCCCTTCACTCTCTGGCACCTCACTGCCTCTCCAACCTCCTCACTCCCCAATCCACCACCCGGCACCTCTGCCCATTGATAGGGTGCAATAGAGATTCAATGCCCCTTTCAACAGTCCATCCTTAAGTGCCTTTAAATCGAGCACAGAATGATGGTAGATCAATGTGACTTGAGACTTATTATGGGCTGTTCCCATAATAAGACTAAAAATACCCCAAACCTGAATTCTGAAGTGTTATTCCTGAAGCTGCTTGGACCACAGTAGTATTAAAAACAATTTAGAGTCTAAAATATATCAAGAATAATAAAATCCTTGCATTTTATATAGTGCCTGTAATGTTGAACTGTCTCAACGCAATTCACAGGTAATTGCTGTGACTGTGTATTTATAGACGAACGAGGCAGCCAATTTGCACACAGCAATGTTCCTCCAACTGCCATGGGTGAATGACCAATTTGTTTGCTATATTTGCAGATTGGATTAGTTATGTCAATTGCAAAGTCTGGTCTGTGATTCACGATTTTGAGATTCAAATATGAAGACAGTGGCTTAACATCTGTTGGCCAGGACACTGGGAGAAACTCATTTCTCCTTTTGAATTGTGTCATCGGATCTTTAATGTTCCCCTGAACAGTTAAATGGGACCTTGGTTTAATGTCTCATCTGAAGGATGGCACCTCCAAGCAAAGAGTGTCAGCCCGAACTGTGAGCTCAGTTCCCTTTACTGATGCGGTCAGGATGCGGTCAGGGATAGAAGGAATGTTTTAATGAGATGTTTTTTGTGGGACGGAAATTTAAGGTGAGGAAATGGTATCTGTGAGATAGTCCAGATGGTTAGAGTTGAAGGAAGGGCTAGGCAAACAAGTGGGTATAAACACAGCTGTTGTCACTCTACCACATAAAGAGGAAAGAAACAAAGATTAAGAAGAAAAGACACAGAAGAAGAAAACTCCTGCAACTATGTATTCTGTGCACTGGATTGGTAATCTTTCCTTGCTGTATCAACAACAACACCAAGATTCCATTTATTGAGCGCCTTTCACGTCGGGAGGACGTCCCAAGGCGCTGTACAGTTGGGACAGGACCCGAGCATTGGGGGGGAAATGGTCAGGGTGAGGGGAGGGAAGGGAGGGAGCGAGGAGGGGGTAGAGAGTCGAGAGAGGAGCTGAAGGCACGGTCAAAGAGAAAGGTCTTGAGACCGGCCTTGAAGGAGGAAAGGGAGGAGGCGACGAAGGCACTGGGGGATAGAGTTCCAGAGCCTCGGGGCTGAGAGGCTGAAGGCCCGACCACCGATGGTAGGGCGGTTGGGGTGGGGGATGTGGAGCAGACCGGAGCCAGAGGAACGGAGGGTACGGGCAGGTAGGTAGGGGATAGTAGGTCGGAGAGGTAGGAGGGAGCGAGGCCATGAATGGCCTTGTAGGTGAGGGTGAGGATCTTGAATTCGATCCTCTGGGGGATGGGGAGCCAGTGGAGGTGAGCGAGGGTGGGAGTGATGTGGTTCCGAAGCCTGGTGCGGGACAGTACACGAGCTGCAGAGTTCTGAATGACCTGCAGCTTGTGGAGGGAGGTGCCGGGAAGGCCGGCGAGGAGAGAGTTTGCATAGTCCAGCCTTGAGGTGATGAAGGCGTGGACCAGAGTTTCAGCAGCGTGAGGGGTGAGGGAGTGCCGTAGTCTGGCGACATTCCGGAGGTGATGGAAGGCGGTGCCAGTTGTGGTGCGGATATGAGGGAGAAAGGACAGCTCAGGGTCGAACAGAACCCCGAGATTCCTGATTGGCTTTGAGAGGTGGAGAGTGCAGCCTTGGATGCTGATGGTGTCAGTGCCTGAGGTGCGGAGGCGCTGACGTGAGCCAATCAGGAGGGCCTCAGTTTTGCGCACGTTGAGCTGAAGAAAGTTATCTCTTGTCCAGGACTCGATGTCGGACAGGCAGCTGTCAGGACATCGGTGGTCATGGAGTTGAGGGTAGAGGAGGAAAGGTAGAGTTGGGTATTATGCACATTGCTATATAAAGGTTGTAACAGTTAATTTTTACCTCTCTGTGTGATTGTCTTGGGTCCCAAACTGCACAAAGACTCTGAGTCAACAAATTAGTTTAAATTAAATACAAATAAATACAATTACATTTTGGGGTGACTTGAGTCACTTTGATGCGGTTTGAGGTGAAAGGCGCAATATCAAATATAAGAATTATTACATATTATTAAATTCCAGAGCTTGTGTAAGAGCTGATGGGCAATCTAGATCCTGCAGGAGTTCTGAATATTAACGTTTGGCTTCATGGAAGTACATGTTGAACACTGTGCCACCGGCTCTTGAGATTACTGCTGGGCTCGTCTTTGCAGCCTCTCCTCAGTAATATCGGCCGTCTCTGTCTTTTCTCGGCAGAGGTGATGAGAATGTGGAACTCTTTGCTGTAAAATATACTTGAGGCAGAGTCAATAGATCCTTTTAAAAGGAAGTTGGACTTTATTTTAGTTGGCGGGGTGTCTGACACACTTGGAAACTCATCACCTTTAACGTCTGCCTGAACAGCAGGCAAGATCGTTTTTAACCTTTGAAGGAACTCTGACACTGGACTGAAATGTTAGACTAGACTATGAGCTCAAACTCCCTGACGCGGGACCTGAACCCACAACCACCTGACCAATAGGTGAGAGTGCTACTAACTGAGACAAACTATCAGCTTAGTGAACGTTGCACAGTATTTTCCTCTTGTCTACCCAGTGGAGATAGCATGGCTGGTGAATCTTTTGCTGCCTCCCCCTTAGAATATCCAGGGGCTTTGCTGTCTCACCAAACAGGACCTCGCAACGGCATGTCCCTGTCTCCAGCAGGACCTGTTATCTCGCCAGATTGAAACTGGGACTAAAACCCCAGATTTAGTCAATTGGACCGCAAACGTCATTGCACAGCGGCATTGATATTTATGGAGTCAACACGCCAGTTAAGATTTTTCCCGCTTGTGAGATTTTAGGGTCCTATGGTGTATTGGTTAGAGCACTTGCCTCGCAAGTGAAAGGTTCGATTCTGCAGGGCATAACCTTAGGCAAGTTTCCTTACTCCGCACGTCTATGTTTATCTAGCAGTAAGTAGGAACTCAGTTGTTAGTTGATTGGTGGATCGCTTTCCGGGGGTAATAATCCCTTAAAAAACATGTGGTCACTTAATCCACGACTGTTAGTGAGACACTGCTTTGTGTAATTGGTTGCCACATTTCGCCCACAAAATATGCCGTCAATTCACTTTTCAGTATATTCGGTGAAGCGCTTTGGGACATCTCAATGATGTGATAGATAAGGCGCTATTTCAAATGCAAGGATTATTATTAATAATTATTATTAATATTAATAATAATAATTGTTATTAATATTATTAATGATAATACACAGAGCCTTGGGACATCCTCCTGACGTGAAAGGCGCTATACAAATGTAGTTATGTTGTTTTAATTGATGGAACTGGCAGATGAATGGATATCAACAGCCATGGCTGAAGCTTTAATAGTAAATCAAGGACAAATATGGTGTTGGTTTCTGAGGCGACCATCATGGTGGAAACCTTGCTTAATACCCAGGAAAGTGTGAGGGAAGTAAATATAACCCCCAAGATTATCAGCAAGTAAAGCTACAGAGATGGACAGAAACATAAATCATTAATTTCTCTGACTTATCCTGGGTTATAGTTCGGTCTAATCCGTGGTATTTCTTAAAGGCATTTTTAATAAGGATTCTGAAGAATGCAAATGAGGACTCCTTGTAACTTAGTGTACGTCGTATCAACCTGTGCGGACGCCACTCTATCAGCAACTATTTCCGGAGCAGAGCTCCCTGTGATTTCTTATTAAGGAATCCCATTTCGAATACTCACAAATTTGTGAGGATTTGTAATGGGACCCCATTAACCCCATAATAATGGGGTAAAATTTGTGGTATTTCTCAATTAACAGCAGGCCGTAATTTAAAGATAATTAGGGCAACCCCAAAATGTTACCCCAGTAATGCTATAATGATAGGATAGGGTGATCATAATTTCAAAAACAAACCTGGGGACACGTATATACAATAATTAAACTCGCCACGATTCCTGTTGCTGGGAGTTACTGGAGAAGCTTGTTGGATTTCCTGATGAGTGTACCTGTTATAGAATGTTATTGTTCTTGCTCAGTTTGTTGCTCAACTCAAGACAGGGCAAACTTGGCCCCAGGGACACAATACCTCATCCAGTGACTGTCTCCAGAAACCGGGGACATATGGTCACCCTAGCTATGAATTCAGCTGTAATTGAATATATTTCCAGTTAGTACTACTCTGCGGAAAATCAGAGGCTTTAGCTGTAAGTGTAGAGAGGAATGTCTGTTTACTCTCTTATTCGATGACCTTTCAGAATGGCTCAACTTGTTCAATAAGGATAGAAGTTATTACTTACTTTGGTTAGGTGGTGAGCTGCATTTTGAAATATTTTGATTCCACAGCCTGGCAATGCACAAGCAGTAGCCTCTCTTGTAAGATCTCGAGGGCCTTCAACACCTGGTTACTCTGATCGCGAACTGCAGCACAAATTTGGATCATTGAACGAATCGTAGAGGTGAAAAAAGTGACATTTCACCACATTAAAACGCCACGCTCTTCTAACCATTCCTGAAGAATTATCTTGAATTGATGCCCACTTGACCTTGGCATGGTGGTTCCCTCCTAAGGCCAACTGAAAACATTTCTGCTGTCAATCTTAAATTGTGGAGTCCTGTAGCTCAGTGGTTAGAGCACTCGCCTTGCAAGCGAGAGGCCTGGGTTCAATTCCAGGCAGGGCAAAACCTTGGGCAAGTTTCCTTACTCCACACCCTAATAATAATCCCTCCAAAACAAAACAATAATAAATTGGTCATTTTCAATCCATGACTGTTTGTGGGACACTGCTGGGCGCAATTGGTTGGCGCATTTCGCCCACAAATATACAGTCAATTCACTTTACAGTATATTCTGTGAAGCGCTTTGAGACGTCTAGAAGATGTGAAAAGCGCTATATCAAATGCAAGGATTATTATTAAATATTGCTAAGCAGGCCTGATTTCTTGTTTCAATCAAGGAGGCAGCTTACTCCCCATGCCTCTGTTTATCTAGCAGTAAGTAGTTATTAGTCGATTGGTGGATCGCTTTTCTCGGGGTAATAATCCCTTCTAAAAATAATAATAATAATAATAATTTGGTCACTATTGAGTTTTTGGGACACTTTGTGTGAAATTGGCCACCACGTTTTGCCCACAAATAGCCAATTCACTTTATAGTATATACTGTAAAGTGCTTTGAGATGTCTTGAAGATGTGATAAGGCGCTATATCAAATGCAAGGATTATTATTATTTATTTTTTTGAGTGCTGTTTCACAGGATACCCACTGAGTTAACTCAATGTTCTGATTTTAGTTGGACTTAAACTTCAATCTCCAGGATCTGAGTCCAGAAATCTTCAAGCCCAACTCTCATTGCAAGGGCAATTCCATCCCTTCCCGTCTATTCCCTGGTTTCAGCATAATGATTGCACCTGAGGATTCCTCTGCTTTATTACATACACTATCCACAGAGATTGGGATTTGAATGGAGATAAAAGTAAGATACCAAATATTCTTTGGTCAGCCGGGTGTCTGACACACGGAAACCCATCACCGTGCTTAACAGTAGCCAAAATAAACAGCTAAGAGTTCCACATAAGCATGTAAATTTCCATTTCTATGCATTGGAGTGCGCACCCTATTCACCTATCCCTGGAGAGTTTTGGTGCAGGTTGGCAAGAATGAAAGCTTGGGGCCTCAGAGTGTGAGGCTTAACCAGCTGAAACCACACAGGTTGTTGTTGGAAATACAGTCTGATAAGCTTCCCACTGCTTTTCCAGCCAGCACCTTCCATTAAGGTGTTGGTTCTCCAAAACTGTTCAGCTCTCCACACCTCAGAAGATCACAGGAGAGGTTCAGATGAAGAAGGCCCTTTGGCCCATGTGATCTCATCCTTACACAATACCCAACCTGTCTCCCATCACATCATCAAGCTGCTTTTTAAATGAGTCTAGCATCCTGGCCTCAACCATCTTACTGGTAACCTGCTCCAGTCGTTAATTACCCTTTGGGTGAGGAAATACTTCTGTCTGTCCTGAAATTATTTATCCTTTGCAACCCTAAATCTGCGGTCCCCTGGTCTACTGATGATGCATTGGAAAGAAGAATTGAATGAGAGTTGTTAATAGGCCATTGTCGACACATGAGTGGGCTTTGTATAGATAGGCAGGCAGAGAGCTCATACAATCATGGAGAATAACACACAGGAGTAAACCATTGAAGGTTCTTTCCTTCTATTGCACATTGCTGAAAGACCTGAAAGAGTTCCTCCTTAATAGTCTTTAACAAGTTAAATTTTTGCCCACAAATATATGGTCAATTCACTTTAATAATAATAAAAATAATAAATTGCCCACTTCAATCTACGACTGTTTGTACGCAATTGGCTGTGTTTTACCCACAAATATGCAATCAATTCACGTTACTGTATATTTTGTGAAGCGCTTTGGAGTCGTCGAGAAGACGTGAAAAGCACTATATCAAATACAAGGATTATTATTTATTATAAATTGGCTTTTTATTTCTATTAAAGATTTTAACTCTGTTTTCTGAGAGGTGATTATCTGGCATGGGTGCTAAACCTGGAGGATTCATCCTCTGAGCCAATTCAGATATTTTATTGGGGCTGGAATTTTCCCCTTGACTCCTGTTAACCTTGCAACCCAAAACCCTAATGATTGACATGATTCTATTTGAGCATGTTTGCAAATGTTTGCAAATAATGAGCTGGTTAAAGATAATAATAATCTTTGCATTTGATATGGTGCTTTTCACGTCTTCTAGACATCTCAAAGCGCTTCACAGAATATACTGTAACGTGAATTGACTGCATATTTGTGGGTAAAACACAGCAGCCAATTGCGTACAAACAGTCGTAGATTGAAGTGAGCAATTTATTATTTTATTTTCTTGAGGGATTATTATCAGGCATGTGGAGTAAGGAAACTTGCCCAAGATTTCACCCTGCTAGGAATCGAACCCAGGTCTCTCGCTTGTGAGGCGAGTGCCCTATCCACTGAGCTACAGGACTCCAGGTAGCTGGTTTTAGCTGGTCAAACTCCAGCAGTACCACATTGCACACTGTGGTTTCTCCCAAGTCTTGGCTCTGACCAGCCTATGTTTAATATTGTCTGCAATTAGATGAGCAGGGTGGATCTCTTTGGGAACAGAGTGTGCATTCCATTCAATACCCAGGGAAATTAGCACGTGTATGTGGAGCACTTAGTATTTTAGTTTGGTTGCTCTTAAGCATGGTGATGGGTTTCCAAGTGTATTGGCTGATCAAAAAAATGTCTGATGGTCCACATCTGTTTTCACGTGTTTACATTGTCCCTAAGTTAGAGACTTTGGGAATCTGGGGGCTCAGTTTTTTGCATCAGTTTGAGTGAGAATCTTTACATTTGAAACCATCCAGTATTATCAATCACAGCAGCACAGTGAAACACAGACATGGACAAGACTGCTTACTATGGAGACCTCTGTCTGCCTGTAAAAGTGATTGATACAAGGATGAGAGTAGGACCAGATGGAATGAAATGAAGCTCCACCAAATCATTACGAATGTTAAATGGAACTTTGGCGTTGAAGGTTAATGGCCCTGAAGTCCGAGAGAAAGTTTGAAGCAGTTTAAGAATGGAAAAGTTTGCAAAACTATTTAATGGAAGCTTAAATTGGGTCACATTCCAGTGGGATTACAATGGGATGTTAGTGACAGAAAGCAGGTATGACAGTGAATGGAAATCACATGTACTGCATAAGATAGGGCATGAATTAATGCACTCTACAAAGAGGTAGTGTGAGCTAACACAAGCAAAGAGTGAGTGTAAATTAATGGTAGTGACATGAGTGAGCGTGAGCTAATTCAAGCAAGCAGTAGGTGTGAATTAATGCCAGGTGTGAGAATGGATGTGAGTTGACATGAGCGAGGAGAATGGGTGTGAGGAGGGTGAGGTGAGAGAGAGAAAGAGAGCGTGACCGCAAGGAATACAGGGTGATCCTCAAACAGACAAAAGTGAATCATGTGAAAGGGGGACACGAGAAAGAAATAAAAAGGGAAATGAAATGAAAAGAAAAGGAAAGTTTATATTTCCTGGCTTCCTCCGCACAGAAAGCAGAGGAAGCCAGCAGCTAATAAAGTAAAGAAAACAAAAGGCAAAATACTGCAGACGCTGGAAATCTGAAAGCTAATAAAGTGAGCTGGTTACAGTATGCAGAAGCAGCTATTGATATCTCAAACTTGTGTTTATTCCTGCTTTATGATTGATAGAAATCAACGTTTTTTTTCAACAAAAAAACATCAGAAATGCATTAATATTGTATGACTTTTTCCCGCAGAAAGAAAATCTGTGTTTTATTTTAGGAATTTGTGCAGTTCAAACTGAGATTTTAAAAACACAAGAGAGATAAACCTCTCTGCCTCAAATGCATTTACCTTGATGAAATGCATTTGCAAAAGGTTTGAAACAATGGCCTGGAGAATTCCTCAAATACACAATGGAGCCGGAGGGCTTTTAAACAGAGCCGACAGACCTCAGTTGAACAGACCACACCCTCTCTCCCTGGCTCAGAGAGCAGAAAGAAATGCACAGGTCAATCATCTGACACATTTCCATCCAATTTGTGGAGTAGAATGTGTTCATTTTCTGCCTAATGGCATGTCATTTTTGGTCAAGAATTAATCTTGGAATCAAAACAGATTTTCCAGGGAGCAATCTTCCATCAAGTATTGATTTTTTTACACTCGTGGAGTTTGTAGTACCTAATTTAATGTGACAGGATGTTGCACAATGGACTGGGAGCACCTTGGCAACTCACAGATCGACTTGGAGCAGAAGGAACTTACAATGTCTTTATTCTGAAAAGTGAAAAACAAAGCACTTCACTGAAGGATCACCTGGGAATTTGTGCCAAGCAGGGCTGTTTCTAATTACGTATGAATCATAGAAAATATCTATTCAGCGGAGAAAAAATAACTAAAACCAAACTACAACCCACTAAAACTGGGAAAAGTACAGTTGCAAAATGACTGTGATTTACATGAGCAGTTAACGCTATTGAAATTGCTTTAGATACTAAAGAATATCCCATACACAGTCCATGATTGCTTAAGAAGAGGCAGAAATGTAATTGAGGTGTGGCTTGTTTTCTTTTTGGAAGAGGAATAGAGCAATATTTTGCGCTGTCCATTTTATGTGCTGAGTTCAGGCAACATAACATAACATGACATAAAATGGACTATTCTTCTTCCAATTACGGATGGTGTGGGGGATATTTTTTATTTGCCTGTTCAGGTGGATGTTAAAGATCTGTGGTACTATTTAATTATAAAGAGAAGGGATTTTCTCCTGGTGTCATAGAATCATAGAATTTCACAGCATAGAAGGAGGCCATTTGTCCCATTGTGTTTCTGCTGGCTCTTTGAAACAACAACTTGCACTTATACAGAGCGCCCTGCACACAGGGTAGTGACTCAGAGCTCTTAACAGAGGCGGAGCCTCACTCTGAGCCGGGGGAGGTGGCCGTAAGCACGGTCGAACAGGAAAGTTTTCAGGCAGGACTTGAAAGAGGGGAGAGAGGGTGCAAGGTGGAGTGATTGAGGGAAAGTGTTCCAGAGTTTTCGGGTGTAGTGGCTGAAAACACGACCTCCGATGGTGGGACAGAGGTTGCGAGGGACAAGCAGGAGGCCGGTGCCAGTCAAGCGGAGGTGGTGTATTTGAGAGTGAGGAGGTCGGAGAGGTAGGGACGTGCCAGGGAGTGAATGGATTTGAACACGAGTGAGGAAACAGTCCCTCCCATAGCCCTACAAATTCTTCCTTGTGTCCTGGCCAAACAATCCCCCAAATAAAATTGGTCACTCACTCCATGGCTGTATGTCGCTGTGCGTAAAAGGGTGCAGTGTTCATCTACAAATGTACAGTCACTGCACTTTATAGTAAATCCTATGAACAGCTTTGAGACATCCTCTCGATATCAAAGGCCCTATAACAAATGCAAAGATTATTTTTATTATATAGAAACTACTTTTTTTTTGACGATTAAGGGATGTTGCACTACCCCACACTCTGACTTTTCAGCCAAACTGGATGCAAAACAATCTGATACAAAACTGCTGTCTGCAGTGCTGAAAAGGAGCTTTCGTTCCTGAATGCAAAGTATTTGTTTGTTCAAACCAGCTCAAAGAGACATGCACAAATTTCTAGTTTGTGCTATGTTCATGCACTGCAAGTTATGTATAACACCATTGACTTTGTTTTCAGCTGTTCTTGGCAGAGATGTAGCCAGTATTTGCTCCAGCCATGTTTGGTTATAAAATAAGCATGTCCAAGAAAAACACACTTAAAAGCATCCCACATGTATAGAGATTCACACACACCTTGTTATTGATGTTGGCTATGGAAGTGCATTAAGGTAGCTGCACTGCGCATTAATGGCATCTGTTAAAATATTTCAATGTGGAAGAAAAGAAAGCTCCACAAATAATGAAAAAAATGGATTAATATTTTATCACACAGGTGGAATTGTTTTATGTCTGTTAGCCTCTGCGGGATTATGTCAGAATGTTCTATCCAATTTCACTGCTAAGGCAGAGTGCAGGTACCATTAGGATAATGTAAAAGGCCTTCTCCGTACAAATATAAACAAATAGATCGGAGCTGAGGAAAAAGAAACATAAAATATTGAAGTATTTTGCAGTTGCATTATATCCAGCCCTATTGTTTACTGACAGGCACAGGCATCTGTGTTTCAGTCTGGTGGTCTGGTGAGCTGGTAGCACTCTCGTCTGTGAAACAGAAAGTTGTGGGTTCAAACGCAAGTTGGGACTTGGAACCCATTTAGTCTAGGCTGATAATCCGAGGCAGCACTAGGGGTGTGCTGCATTGTTTGGAGGTGCCGTCCTTCAGATGAGACATTAAACCAAGGTATCATCTACCTGTTCAAATGGATGTAAAGATCCTATGACACTATTTGAAAAAGAAACGAGTTGCTCATGGTGTCCCAGCCAACAATCCACTAAATAAAATTGATCATTCATTTCAAGTCTGTTTGTGGGACACTGGTGTGTGCAAATTGGCTGTCGCTTTCACCAACAAAATACACGATCATTCCGCTTTGCAGTGTAAACTGTGAAGTGCTTTAGACGTCTTCCTGATGTCAAAGATAAAGGTATTTTTTATTATTACAATTAAATCCTGGCTAGCCAGACTAATTGGGGAGATCTAGTGCCGCGAATGGGAATTCTTGGTACACAATGGTATAATGCGATTAATCTATCTTCTGCCCATGCGATTCAAACAATCTGAGTCAAAGTCGATACCCCAGGCCACTGTGAAGGCCAGCAAGGTTGGTAAGACTGGTCAGCGTGCGCTAGGAGAGTTGGGCCCGCAGGAATCGACACGCAGGCCTGCAAAAATTTTGGGTCCATTGAATTTTTAGAAAATCTTTTTGGTTTTTGGCCCTAGGTTTGAATTCTGAATACCTGTAAGACAGGATTTTCTGTGTCTGTGACTCAGGATAGGAGAGCCAGCAAAAGCCTTTTGTAGCCAGGAGGTAGTCAAAGTGAATTGTACATATATGGTAGCACAAGATCGGTTTATTTGTCTTGCTAAACAGTTATGTCTCCTTTATATGCTGCATCTTATGTCATCCAAACCCGATCAGCCCTGTCAATCTCTACACAGTAGCTCTGAACAGAAGAGGATACTTTGGAAAGACTGCAAAAAGCCAGGGTCAATAAATCTTGTTTACACTAAGGACGACAGCGTATGATTTCTTAAAGACAAAACAGTACATCCAATTCCTTTAGTGAGAATACAGGAAGACAAATCGTAACTGGCATGCTTAAACATCATTTAATGTATATATTAAGAGTGATTTTTCATTAAAGAGGGTATTAAACTTGAAAGATCAGTGCAAAGATATTAAATTCTTGACAAATGAACAAGTGCAAAGAGCCATTAAAACCAATGTACTTCTCATATATACGTCACACAAATCATAACCAACCAAACAGATAGTAAACAAATATAAACATGCCCATAAATGCCCACAAGCATTTTAAAAATTGAAACAACGTCTGCTTATGACCATCACTGTTCCCATCAGTCTGAAGAAGAGATTTATATTGCTGCCGTTCTTTGTAGGTCTGCCGTCCTCTTCTATGGGAAAAGCTGATAGAAGATGTTTTCGGTGCACCAAGCTTTCATGAGAGTCTTAAACCAATGTCCAAGTCTTTTGCAGAGTCTGCTGATGTGTTTGATCTGTGAAGCCGGTTGTAACTCCAGTCATTGAGCATGAGGGAGAGGGTGAGGGTGGGTCACTGTAATTAATTTATAATCTTGGTAAGCTTCGTAGTCGACACATTATTCAGATCTTTACTTTGTTCCAACGCTGTGATGTACGTCTTAGCTTCCTCCATGGTGCCCGGAGCAATTCCCCCCACAGCCTGCTGCTCCCCTGCATCTTTGCTAGAAGCCTGCACGTTGTGAATGCCTTTGTTGAAAGTAGCCATCTGACCCTGGTAACTGGGAAAAGTCATAGAATCATAGAGGGTTACAACACAGAAGGAGAACACTCGGCCCATCAAGTCTACACCAGCTCTCAGAGCAAGCTGTCCATACAATCCCACTGCCCCACCCTATCCCCATATCCCTTCAAGCCTCTATCATTCACATACCTGTCTGCTTCCCTCTTGAACCCCATACTGGGCTCTGCATCAACCACCTTACTTGGCAGGGCATTCCACATCCGAATAAGTCTCTGAATGAAAAAAAATTCTCCCAAGCTCTCCTTTCATTCTTCTTACTAAAAAGGTAAGGGCAGATCTGTGAAGATTGAGTAAAGCGGAGAGGCGGTGCATGAGGATGGAGTGGTCGACAGTGTCGAAGGCGGCAGAGAGTTCGAGGAGGACAAGGAGGCAAAGGGAGCCCTGATCACAGATGTTCAGAATTTTATTAGTGACCTATTCTAAATTATAACCTGTTCCTAAAAACAGCCGTCATCACCCCCATCCTGAAAAACCCTCTGCGCCCCCCCCCCCCCCCCCAGGGCTCACATCAGAGCCCACTATGGTCCTGTTGGGTCCCAGCCCCACTCCTTTCTCTCTCGCTCTTTGAACCCCTCTTTGAACCCCTCTTTGAACCGCCCCAATCTGCGGGAAACAGCCCGGGTCAAAGTCACTAATGACATCCTGAACCGCTCGCTCCCGGTCCCCGCGTGCGCACTATGGCTGCCGCTTTGGCCCGAGCCCCCTCACCCCCTCCTTTCCTCGTCCCTCCTCTCTACCCCCAAACCCTCCCCCTCTGCATCTCTCCCGCTCTGTCCTCCTCTCTCTCCGTCCCTCTCGCCTTCTATCCCCACTTGACCCTCCCACAACCTCCCTCTGTTCCAGCCTGGGAATCCTCCGCCGGGCTCACCGTCGCACTCGGCGTTGGCTGTCCAGCAGCAGCCACACCGACTGCCCCATTCCCCACCACACTCGCCAGCCACCCCGGACACAGACCCGGGGAGCCAACCTCTCCTCCCTTATCCTCATTTCCCCACCCCTGCCTCACAACCTGGACCACCCTCCCCTCCCACACACCCTTCTGTCAACCGCTACCTCCACATCGGACTACAAAACGTCCGCTCCCTCTGTAACAAGGCCCTGGTCATCAACGATCTCATCCTTGATGAGAGCGTTGACATCATGGCCTTAACGGAAACCTGGCTCACCCCAGGCGACACCTTCCCCCTCACGGAGGCCACACCACCCGGCTACACCTCCCACCACATCCCTCGCCCCAACCGCCGTGGCGGTGGTGTTGCCCTTATCTCAAGGACACCACTTGCCCTATCCCCCTACTCCTCTGGCTCTTTCCCCTCTTTTGAGCACCTCACCCTCTCCCACACCTCCTTCCTCTCGCTCAAAATCCTCCTCCTCTACCGGCCCCCTAAAACCTCTCCCACCTTCATCTCCGATATTTCGACACTCCTTACATCTCTCTGCCTCTGCTCTGATCGCCTCATCATCCTGGGCGACTTCAACCTGCACTTCACCCCCTCCTGCTCCATCTCCTCAGACTTCTCTTCCCTGCTCTCCTCGCTCAACCTCTCCCTCCACATCAACTCCCCCACTCACAGTCACGGCCACCCACTCGACTTGGTGATCACCCGGGGCCTCAGTGTCTCGGATGTCACTATTACCGACAAGGCCATCTCCGACCACCACTTCATCTCCTTCACCACCTCCACCCCCCTCCCCACCTCCACCAGACCCACCACCATCTTCTACCGCCCCTGGAAGAAGTTACCCCCACAATCCCTAACCGCTGCCTTGGAGTCCTCTGAACTCCTCTCCCTCTGGCCTTCAACCCTCACTGACCCCTCTTCTCCTCTCACCCTCCTCCACAACACCCTCTCCTCCACACTCGATACTCTTGCCCCCATCACCTCCCGTACTGTCTCCTACTCTCGCTCCTCCCCCTGGTTCACCACCCACCTCCGCTCACTGAAGAGCCAGGTGCGGGCTGCTGAACGCACCTGCGTCAAATCTGGCCTAACGGTCCACCGACAAATCTGGCTGGACCTCCTCAAAATCTACCGCTCCACTCTAGCCTCGGCCAAGTCGTCCTTCTACTCCAGGATAATCCTGGAGGCGAAGAACAACCCCAGGCTACTGTTTTCCACCACATCCCGACTCCTCCGTCCCCCCCGCCACCCCGCGCAGGTCATCTCCTCCAACCTTCACTGCGAGGAGATGCTGGATTTCCTTGAATCCAAAATCAAGGGAATTCGCTCCGCGGTCACTTCCCCTCCAACATCCACCCACACCCCACCCCCTCCCTCCCACACTCCGACTCCTACCCATCCTCCCCTACACACTTTCGTACCCGTTTCCCCACCCTCTGTCACCAAACTCATCCTATCCCTGAAACCCACCACCTGCTCCCTTGACCCCATCCCCACTCCACTCCTTATCTCCCAGCTCCACCTCCTTGCCCCACATATCACAGACATCGTCAACCTGTCCCTCTCCTCTGGCTCCGTTCCCATTCCCTTAAAAACCGCCACCATCACTCCCACCTTAAAAAACCCTCCCTTGATGCGTCGCAGCTATCAAGCTACCGGCCCATCTCCAACCTCCCCTTCCTGTCCAAGGTCCTGGAACGAGTTGTCGCCTCCCAGCTGCGCTCTTTCCTCTCCACCCATTCACTATTCGAACCCCTTCAGTCGGGTTTCCGTGCTGCCCATAGCACAGAAACTGCCCTGGTCAAGGTCACCAATGACATCCTGACCATCTGTGACCAGGGCTCCCTCTGCCTCCTCGTCCTCCTCGACCTATCGGCAGCATTCGATACGGTCGACCACGCTATCCTCCTCCACCGCTTGTCCTCCCACCTCAACCTTCAAGGCACTGTCCTTGAGTGGTTTAGGTCGTACCTCTCCCACCGTCTTCACTTTGTTTCCACGAATGGCTTTTCCTCCCCCCCCCGCACTGTCTCGTGTGGTGTCCCTCAGGGCTCTGTCCTCGGTCCCCTCCTCTTCACCCTCTATATGCTCCCCTTGGTGACATCATCCGCAGACATGGGGTTAACTTCCACATGTATGCGGATGACACCCAACTCTACCTTTCCTCCTCTACCCTCAACTCCACGACCACCGATGTCCTGACAGCTGCCTGTCCGACATCGAGTCCTGGACGAGAGACAACTTTCTTCAGCTCAACGTGCGCAAAACTGAGGCCCTCCTGATTGGCTCACGTCAGCGCCTCCGCACCTCAGGCGCTGACAGCATCAGCATCCAAGGCTGCACTCTCCACCTCTCAAAGCCAGTCAGGAACCTTGGTGTTCTCTTCGACCCTGAGCTGTCCTTTCTCCCTCATATCCGCGCCACAACTGGCACCGCCTTCCATCACCTCCGGAATATCGCCAGACTACGGCACTACCTCACCCCTCACGCTGCTGAAACTCTGGTCCACACCTTTATCACCTCAAGGCTGGACTATGGGAACTCTCTCCTCGCCGGCCTTCCCGGCACCTCCCTCCACAAGCTGCAGGTCATTCAGAACTCTGCAGCTCGTGCACTGCCCCGCACCAGGCTCCATCCCCCAGAGGATCGAATTCAAGATCCTCATCCTCACCTACAAGGCCATTCACAGCCTTGCTCCCTCCTACCTCTCCGACCTACTATCCCCCTACCTACCTGCCCGTACCCTCCGTTCCTCTGGCTCCGGTCTGCTCCACATCCCCCGCCCCAACCGCCCTACCATCGGTGGCCGGGCCTTCAGCCTCTCAGCCCCTAGGCTCTGGAACTCTATCCCCCAGTGCCTTCGCCGCCTCTTCCCTTTCCTCCATCAAGGCCGGTCTCAAGACCTTTCTCTTTGACCGAGCCTTCGGCTCCCCTCTCGACTCTCTACCCCCTCCTCGCTCCCTCCCTTCCCTCCCCTCACCCTGACCATTTCCCCCGTGCTCGGGTCCTGACCCAACTGTACAGCGCCTTGGGACGTCCTCCTAACGTGAAAGGCGCTCTATAAATGGAATCTTGTTGTTGTTGTTGTTGTATCTGTGATCAGGGCTCCCTCTGCCTCCTTGTCCTCCTCGACCTCACTGCCGCCTTCGACACTGTCGACCACTCCATCCTCATACACCGCCTCTCCGCTTTACTCAATCTTCATGGATCCGCCCTTGCCTGGTTCGATTCCTGTCTCTCTCACCGTTTCCGCTTTGTTGCCTTTAGCAGGTTCTCCTCCAGCCCCCGCAACCCCAGCTTAGGTCTGTAATGCTGTTCTCTGTCCAGCACCTTGGGACTTCCTCCCGACTTGAAAGGCGCTATTCAAATGTAACCTTGTGGTTGTTGTTGTTACTATCTTTTAACTATGGCCCTAGTCGCTGACTCCCCTACTAGTAGATTAACTTTTCTCTATTTAGCCTATTAAAACCCCTCATAATTTTGTACATTTCTATCGAGTCCCTCTCAAGTTTCTCTGCTCCAATGAAAATAGATCCAACTTCTCCAGTCTCTTCTCATAACTAAAGCCCCTCATCACTGGTATCATTCCTGTAAATCTCCTCTGCACCCTTTCCAAGGCCGTAACATCTTTCCTGAAGTGAGGTATCCAAAACTGAATGCTGTAATACAGTTGCAGCTCAACAAATGATTTGTATAAACTCAGCTCTGTTGCTTTACTTTTGCACTACGTATAAAACTCAGAATGCTATTAGCTGTTTTCATAGCCCTTTTCACTTGTGCTGTCACTTTCAATGACATATGTACCTGCACTCCCAAGTCCATTAGCTCCTAAAAATACTAAAAAAGTGACAAACCTAATGACTGTCCTCCTTGGGGGTAGGTGAATGTGGTCTCCTTGGAGCTGAATTGGCTCCAAGGTGGCATTATCTGGCAACAGAATGTTGGAATCGAGCCCTCTGTGGCAGCCTTAGTAGTCCGGTTCCTGAGCCAGGCGGGTCTACAGTATTCCAGCACAGCCAAGCTGGCTCATCGGCAGGATCTGGAAGGGCAGACCAGTCACTGGGGACAGGCCTGATATCATAGCCACTCAGCTCCTGTTAACCCTACAAGCCGAAGCACTATCAGGTAGGATGGTCCTAGCTGTACAAACAGCGGGAAAGTTTGCCAGACATGATATCGATGGAAACCTATGTGGTTTTAGCTGGTTAAACTCCAGCAGAACCCCAACGCACATTCTGGAGTCACAAGTCTTGGCTCTTGCCGACCTGTGCCTAATACTTTCCAGAATTAGGTAAGCTGGAAGCGTCCTCCAGAGGGAGAGTGCACATTCCATTCCAACAATCTGGGATTTCATGGGATTTCAATGTGTAGATGGGATGCATGGAATTCTCAGTTTGGTTTGGACGCTCTTAAGATGGTAATGGATTTCTGCATGTGTCAGACACCGGTTGTCCAAAAACAAATGTAGCTCCTCTGCTTTTGTAAGGAACTACCATGTAATATGTATGCCTTCCCTCAATTTTCTGCAAAAATGAATCACCTTACATTTTGCTTCATTAAACATCCAGCACAGATTTATTAAACGCAAATCATGTCTAACAAACCTTGTAGAGATTTTTGATGAAGTAACGGAGAGGGTGGATGAAGGTAGTGCAGTTGATGCAGTTTATATGGATTTTCAAAAGGCATTTGATAAAGTGCCACATAAGAGATGTAAGCAAAATGGAAGCTCATGGTATTAAAAGGAGAGTGGCAGCATGGATACAGAACTGGCTGAGAGACAGAAAGCAGAGAGTAATGGTGAATGTTTTTTTTTGACTGGAGGGAAGTGTGCAGTGGTGTCCCCCAGGGATCAGTATTGGGACCACTGCTGTTTTGATCTATATAAATGACCTGCACTTGGGTATTAGGAAGTACAATTTCCAAGTTTGCAGATGAAACTAAGCTAGGGAAAATAGTAAACAGTGAGGAAGATAGTAGCAGACTGCAAATGGACATAATGGGCAGACATGTGGCAGATGAAGTTCAATCTGGAGAAATGCAAAGTTGATGCATTTTGGAAGGAAGAATGAGGAGAGGCAATATAAGCTAGATGTTAAAGGGGGTGAAGGAACAGAGAGACCTGGGGGTTCATATAAGTAAATCTTTGAAGGTGGCAGGACAGGTAGATAACACTGTTAAAAAAGCATACAGCATACTGGCTTTATAAATAGGGGCATAGAATACAAAAGTCAGGAAGTTATGAAGTTATAATGAACCTTTATAAAACACTGGTTAGGGCTCAGCTTGAGTACTGTGTTCAGTTCTGGATACCACACTTTAGGAAGGATGTCAAGGCATTGGAAAGGGTGCAAAGGAGATTTACCAGGACGGTACCAGGAATGAGGGTCTTCAGTTATGAGGAGAGACTAGAGAAGCAAGGATTATTCTCCTTGGAGCAGAGAAGGTTAAGAAAAGACTTAATAGAAGTTTTCAAAATTATGAGGGAATTCGGTAAGGTGAACAAGGAGAAACTATTTCCACTGGTGGGTGGGTTGGTAACCCGAGGGCACCAATTTAAAATAGCTGTTAAAAGAAACAGAGGGGAGGTGAGGAGAATTTGTTTTACAAAGCACGTTGTTCAGATCTGGAATGCATTGCCTGAAAGGGTGGTGGAAGCCGAATCAATAACAGATTTTAAGAGAGAAGTCGATAATTATTTGGGGAGGACAAGTTTGCAGGACTATGGGGAGAGAGCGGAAGAGTGGGATTGAATTGGACAGCTCTTCTCAAAGAACCAGCACAGACATGATGGGCCAAATGGCCTCCTTCTGTGCTGTATAATTCTATGATTCTATGATAAACTTCATCTGCCACTGATCTGCCCAGTGCGTGAATCTTTGAAGTCCTCCTGTGATCTTTTGCTAACCTCCTCACTGCAACAACTTGTTTTTAGATAGCACACTGCACACAGGGAAATTCTAGGAGTGGTTATTGTGCACTAGTCATTGTATCTCCCAGCTTAGTATCATCTGCAAACTTTGCTAATGTAGATCTAAATCTAGCTCAGGGTGTTGCAATTGGAGGCCCAGGGGATGATTTCATCCACTCCGTAAACTATGGTCTGTTTGCTGACCCTATCGGAGACCTGTTTGTGACCGCCTTTGTGACATCTCCTTATGCTTCCGCCCCATCACAGACAGTAGCCGACCCTATTCGGTGACCCATTTGGAAACCCCTTCGTGTACCTTTCTCTGTAGCCCCAGCTTTAAGATGGTGCTCTGGAATTGGACCACGTGGCACTCTCCACACAGAATGGGAGAATGAGGAACATTCAAAATGGTTCCACAGTAGAGCACATGACAGAATAGGGAATGCCCGAGTCACTGCCACTAACAGCCACATGACTCCAAACATCTTGAAGAAAAGTTTCAACCTGGTCATGAGATCCAAATGTTCTTTCCTGCTCCCATCCCCCACAATCTGCTACTCGCACTCTGTCTTTTTCTCCTACCGCCCTCCTCACCTTCTCTCTCATCTGGATCCCACCACTATCTCCCTCTCCTCCTGCCTGGGCATCCTCCGCCAGGCCCATCGTGGCTTCCGGCGTTCATTGTCCCAGAGCAGCCAACCCAACTATCCCATTGCTCACTCTCTCCGCAGCAATCAGCTCTGAAAAGCAAACACCCCTTCCCCCTCTCTCATCCATACTCTCTCCAAGTCTACATGTTCCTCAAACTCCATGGTCACTTCTCCCTCATGATGCCAAATGCTCTCTATACCACTCTCCCCATCACCGTCCCCCACCAGTATACCTATCCGCATTTCCCTCCAAAATGTCCGCTCTCTCTCCAACAAAGCCCTTACTATCCATACCTCATCCTGGATGAGCACATTGATATTCTTGGACTTACAGAAACCTGGCTCTCCCCCAGTGACCCCATCCCCCTCGTTGAAACCTCCCCTCCTGACCACACTTTTCACCGCAGCCCCTGTCCCAATCAATGGGGTGGAGAGGTGGCCCTCATCGTCCATGCTTCCCTTGGTCTATCCCCTATTCCTCTGACTCTTTGTCCTCCTTTGAGTACCTCACCCTCTACCATCCCTCCTTTCTCTCCCTCAAAATTCTCCTAGTTTACCACCCCACAAACCTCCTGGCTCCTTTCTCACCGATACCTCCTCTCTCCTCTCATCCCTCCTCTGTGCCCCTCCTCAAGCCCCCTCTATCCTCCCGTAAAAAGTCAAGTGCAAAGAGGTCCTAGACTTCTTTGCCTCAAAAATTTAAAACATCCACTTGGCTGCATCGTCCTTCCCCCCCCATGTCCCCTTCCACCCCTCCCAGACCATCCACACCGCCTTCTCCCTCCACCATGGCTCCTCCTTACACTCCTTTGAGCCCATTTCTTCTTCCTCCCTCTCAAACACAATCACCCGGATGAAGTTCACCACCTGCTGCCTTGACCCCCCCCCCCCCCCCCCACCCCTGCCCACAGCACAGAAACAGTGCATGTCAAAGTCACAAAGGACATTCTCTCCATCTGTGACCAGGGCTCCCTCTGCCACCTCGTCCTCCTGGATCTCTCTGCTGTGTTCGACCATGTGCCACAGTCGACGATGCCATCCTCCTCCATCGGCTCTCCTCCCTTATCCACCTTAGTGGGACCGCACTTCCGTGGTTCGAGTCCTACCTAACCAATCGTTTCCATTTCATCTTAGCAAATGGTTTCTCCTCCCGTTCCCGCCCAGTCACCACCCGGGTACCCCAGGGCTACATCCTTGACCCTCTTCTTTTCCTCATCTATATGCTCCCTCTACATGTGTCACCTGCAGACATGGGGTAAACTTCCACGTGTATTTGGATGACGCACAAATCTACTTTGCCTCCTCCAGTACCAACTCCAGGTCTGCCAATGTCCTATCAGCTTGTCTGGCAGGCATCAAGGCCTGGATGAGTGTAAACATCCTGCAGCTGAATATGGACAAGATGGAAGCCATACTCCTTGGCTCCTGTCAACGTCTTCATTCTTTTGCATCTAAACTCCTCAACCTCCTTGGGCTCTTCCTCAGACTCACCAAACCAGTGCGCAACCTAGGCATCCGGTTTGACCTGCAGCTGCCCTTCTTTCCCACATCCTGTCCCTGACCAGGACCACCTTCATCCACCTCCGCCACATTGCCCGCCTCCGACCTTACCCCAAATGCAGCCGAAACGCGCACCTCTCTGGTCTCCCCAGCTCCACCATTCATAAGATCCAGCTCATTCAAAACTCTGCCGCCCGCATACTGACCCGGACCAAACTCCGCTCCCACATCTCACCAGTTCTGGCCAGGCTCCACTGGACACTGAATAGATCGACTTCAAGATCCTCACACTCGTGTTCAAATCCATTCACTCCCTGGCACCTCCCTACTTCTCCAACTTCCTCACTCCCCACTCCATCACCTGGTGCCTCTGCTCAACTGGCACCGGCCTCCTACTCGACCCTCTCAACCTCCGCTCCACGATTGGAAGTTGTGCTTTCATCCACTACTCTCCAAAACTCTGGAACACTCTTCCTCCTCCCCCCTCCCCCCGGCTCGGAGTCAGGCTCCACCACTGTTAAGCGCTCTGAGACGCTACCCTGCGTGGAGGGCACTATATAAGTGGAAGTTGTTGTTGTTGTTCTTTCTAACATTAGTAGGAGTATAGGGTCTTCATATCTAGAAATATTAATTGTGGGTTTGGTTGTTCTGGTATTTCGGTGTCAAAACAGACAATGTTGTTTTATGTTGAAATAGATGAAACAGAGGAGTTGGTCTGGTTTGAAAATTTAGTTCAAAATAACTCTTATAATAGATGTAATGTCCCGTCTGGGGAATGTGAACCAGTGTCATATTGCTGTAAATTCTAAGCGCTCTTGAGATCGGTGCTACCTTATCAATTGTAGCCATGGTTATATACTCCATCCCAGAGACCCTCCAACTTGCTCCCTCGCTAACCATCTCAAGCTGTATCTCTTTGATGGCACATTTGGTCAGTACTCCCCTCCTTACCCCTTCGACTTCCACACTTAAGCTTGGGTGCTCAGCCAGCAGTGTTAAGTACTTTGAGACTCCTTCTGACATAAAAGGTGCTACATAAATGTAAAACTGTATGGTATTTCTCCTCCTTGCCTCTCCTTGCTTACAATCCCTGAGGTAAGTATGGGTAATAGGCAAACTTCTTGGACATATTGTTTGTAAGGTATGCTTAGATATTTATTTTTCCTGATAGCTCTGTTAATAATAATGAATAATAACAATCCTTTCATTTGATAAAGTGCTGACAACATCTCAGCACATCTCAGCAAGTGCTTCACATAGTTGCTGTGAAGTGAGGAACTGTACATTTCTAGGTATATTTTATTTTATAATAAAAATATTAGATTTTACAAATCTCAGTAAGTAGGAACCCAGTTGTTAGTCGATTGGCGGATCGCTTTCTGGGGGGAATAATCCCTTCAAAAATAATAACAATAATAATAATTCGGTCACTCAATCCATGACTGTTCTTGGCACACTGACGTGCGCAATTGGCTGCTGCGTTTCGCCCACAAAATACACAGTCAATTTACTTTACAATATATTCTGTGAAGGGCTTTGAGACAACTCAATAACGTGATAAGGTGCTGTATCAAATGTAAGGATTATTATTATTATTAGATTTGTAGTCTTGTTTATTTCCAATGCTATGTTCTTCAATCCCAAAGTATGTGGAGATTCAGTTCAATGCTCAATTTGTTCAGACCATACAGAGGAACATAAAGACCCTTCGATTGAGCCACAGAGTCTCTAGTAGCTCTTTATTATTATGACACGTGGGCACTGTTCCCAGATGGCAGGTAATGATAACCCAGCAAGACATTTAAATCTAATCGTATTCTATTCCAACTTCTAAAACAAAATGAAAAGTAATACATTTTAGAACAATTTCTCTCATGTTGCCTGAAGCAAACTTTTAAAACAGAATTATCGTCTGACCAAACCAATGTTCAACATTTTCTCCTACATTCACACCAAGTGCTCCCTAATAAATATTAATAACTACACTGGTAAAGTCTTTGGCTAATGGAACTTTACCTAGACAGTGTACATAGCCTTGTGAATTGGTAGTGACACCTGCCCATCTCTTTGTTTCCATCTTTTCTCTGGGTTAGAAACTTCTGTGTTATCCTGAGGACCCGCAATTCTTTCTGTGACTGATTAAATTGCATTTCTATAAAGCAGTGCTGTAATGTGGTTACAAATGGATTATATAGACCTCAGATACCCAGTCCATCTGAATCAGATCATATATGGTTCACATTATTACCACTTAAAGCTGAAAGCAATCACTTATAGAAGGTTTTGCCAATCAACTCTGTCTCTGAAGGTGTAGAAAGGATGCTACATGGTTCAGAGAGAGACAACACAACAGCTTCAAAAAGGTTGA
Source organism: Callorhinchus milii (assembly GCF_018977255.1). Lineage (NCBI taxonomy): Eukaryota > Metazoa > Chordata > Chondrichthyes > Chimaeriformes > Callorhinchidae > Callorhinchus > Callorhinchus milii. The sequence continues at coordinate 16,170,488 of NW_024704743.1, forward strand.
CTGAAGGACAATTGAAGGCTTCAAATTTCTCATGGTTTTAGCCTTCATCTTAAGATTTTTGATTTTCTGATTAAGGTTTATGGAGCATTTTGTAAAATTCCTAAATTTAGTCTTTATTTTAAGAATGGCCGAAAAGCAGCTTCCAAATTAAGTTGGGACTTGACAATTTTCCATCGCTGATATTGAGATGCCACCCCTGAGAATGGTATTAGGGTCTGGGACATTCAATGTGACAAATATCAAATCAGAAAAGCTAAAGTAAACTCATTTGTTAACGTTTCCTTTTCTGACCTGGCTCTCCAGTGACCTTTTAAGCAGTTTCCACTCCTCTGTTGACATTCCTGTCCAGGGCCCCAACCAAAATTCTGGGGAATAATAATATTAATTCTAAGGAGAGCACAGTATTGGTTTTAACCCTTGGGGCCCCATAGACAAGTTCAACCTTTGATGTCCCGCTGGATTTCTGGGACTGCTAATGCCATTACTTGTTATATGTTTCTGGTTTAGACCTGAAAGCTCTGTCAGATATTGACCTGGTTCCATCTACTGGTGGGACCACATCAGTCTTCCATATTTAACTTTGCAAGCCAGGTTTCAGCCGACGAATACAATTATTCTCTGAAGAACTTCCTGCCACCTTGCTTGCCAGGTTCCACTCAACGAATGGTTCAGTTTCAAGATCCTCATACTGGGCTTCAAAACTCTTCATGCCCTAGCACCTCCCTATCTCCCTACCTCTCAACCCAGGGCTTGTTAGTTCAAGCCTCCACATCGGGACTTTGAACTCACAGCCTTCGCTGACGCTCCAAGACAATTGTGGGGGGAATTGCTGTTTTGTCGGAAGCTGCCGTCCTTTGGATGAGACATTAACCCAAGAATCCATCTGCCTGTTCAGGTGAAAGTTAAAGATCCCATGACACTATACGAAAAGAGAAGGGGGTTTCTCCCCGTCTCTGGGTAAAAATATAAAATTGATCAGTCTCTTCATGGAATATTTTTGTGAGCAAATTGGCTGCCGCAATATATATATATAAATATAGGGTCACTACAGTTTAAAAATCCTGTGAAACATTTTGAAATGTTTTGATGCCGAGGCATTATATGAAATCCAAGGAATATTGCTATTATTATTTGTGTCTCCAGGGTAGGGGGACAACTGAATAGCGTCTCCACTCTGCTAGATTGTTATTTAGTGACCATAGTATGTGTGTGGACGTCAGAGAGGGACTGATCGGCTTCAGCTGTGACGTACATTAACCCCCCACTACCCCCCCTACACTTTCTGTGATGAAAAACCCTGCAGATTCTGCCTGTCACATACATGAAGAATGACAATTGGAGCAAAGTGCCAGAGGTCTGCCAGTGCCTGTGGAACAATACTTCAGCATGAGTTAGTGTCTTGAGGTGAGGATAGTAGAAAGATGAAGAAAAAATTTGTATTATAAGCTATTCCAGTGACTGACGTCTACCAACCAAGGAATGCATTGTGATGCAGGGACAGGTTCAGTTTTGATATAGCAGGTTATTACATCTTTGAGATGTCTCAAAGTGCTTCACAGAATATACTGTAAAGTGAATTGACTGTATATTTTGTGGGCGAAACGCGACAGCCAATTGCACACAGCAGTGTCCCACAAACCGTCGTGGACTGAGTAACCAAATTATTATCTTTCTTTCTTACTTTCTTTCTTTCTTTCTTTCTTTTTCTTGCTTGCTTGCTTGCTTGCTTGCTTGCTTGCTTGCTTGCTTGCTTGCTTGCTTGCTTGCTTGCTTGCTTGCTTGCTTGCTTGCTTCCTTCCTTCATTCATTTATTTATTTATTTATATATATATATATATATATATATATATATATTGAAGGGACAGGTTTAGTTTTTCACAGGAGGGACCCATTCCGCCCATCTTATCTTTGTCGTGGTACCTGCCTTTCAAAATCGTCCATTTATTTTTACTCATCACATTCTCCAGCTCTTCCTCCTCAAACCGCTTAATGTTTTTGCTGCTCAAGTGCTTACCTAGTTCCCTTTTATATGATTCTGCTGATCAAGCCTCAATAATAATAATCATAAAAAGTAATAATATCATAACAATAATAATTATAGAGTCCTATAGCGTACTGGTTAGAGCACTCGCCTTGCAAGAGGATCTGGGTTCGATCGTGAGCAGGGCGAAACATTAGGCAAGTTTCCTTACTCCAGACGCCTCTGTTTACCTAGCAGTAAATAGGATGTTACTTGATGGTGGATCGTTTTTCCAGGGGTAATAATTCCTTTGATATAAATCAATAAATACAGTCAATTCACTTTACAGTATATTCTGTGAAGCGCTTTGAGACATCTCGAAGATCTGATAAACCGCTATATCAAATGCAAGGATTATTATTATTATTAAAATAACCTTTGTATTCGACATAACAGTTTATCATATTGTTAAGATGTTTCACAGTGCTTCAGAGGATTTTACTGTAAAATGTATTGGTACGTGAACACAACAGCCAAATTGAACGCAGCAATGTCCAACAAATAGCCATGAAGAGAATAACCGATTTTATGTGGAGGATTGTTGGCTAGGACATGGGGAGAAACTCTCATCTCTTTTTCGATGGGATCTTTAATTTCCAGCTGAACAGGCAGTCAGGACCTCAGTTTAACATCTCATCTGAAGGATCCCACCTGGAACAATACAGTGTTTCCCCAGCAATGTATAGGAGTGACAGACTACACACTAAAGTCTCAACAAATATACAGTCAATTCACTTTACAGTGTGTTCTGTGAAGCGCTTTGGGACGTCCTCCTGACGTGAAAAGCGCTATATCAAATGCAAGGATTATTATTATTATTAACATGGGGGCTTAAACTCAGAACCATCTGACTCACAGGCAAGAGTGCTACCAACTGAGCCCGGCTGCAGACAATAGCCATGATTGCAATGAATTTGAAACAGTAACGACCCTCTGGGTGAAGAAATTCCTTGAAACCTCTCGACTAATTTTTCTGCTAACATTCCTGAGACTCCATCTTTCCGCCACTATTCCCCAACTGAAGGAAATATTATTTCCCTATCTATCTTGCCATGCTCCTCGTCGGCAGAATGGATTCTGAGTTTCAGTATCAGTATTTTTTTGTACTAATATTTAAATCGTAATAATGAAAATATTGCATATAAGGTCTGTAATATTATAATAATCCTTGCATTTGATATAGACCCTTATCACATCTCAAAGCGCTTGACAGAATATACTGTAAATTGAATTTTGTATATTTTGTTGGTGAAACACGGCAGCCAATATCTTAAAAGATAATTCAGAAACTGCAGCTCCCAACCACTATTTTGCCACCAGATGCCAGACACTGATTTGCTGTGAAACAGTTTTAGAATTTCTCAACAAATTCTAAAGTCTGTTGACAGAAAATCAATGGCTGGCCTTTGCTCTCTGAAGAGAGTAGCAACAGTAAAGGAGTCCCATTGGATGTGGTTTGGTGGAAATAGTTATGACTGCCTTGCTGGAATGTGCAGTAATCTAATCCAACAATGGTGTGTGGCTTCCGCAAGGAGAATATTTGTGACTATCTGTGAAGAAAAGGGAGTTTTCCCTGGCCTCCTCACCAACAATCCTCGAGGTTAATTGTTTATTAACCTCATGGTCTGTGCGCGAAAAGAATGCCTCATTTGCCTGCTTAAGCCACACTTAACTCTAATTACTGTAAAATATTTTGAATGTGGTAAGAATGAGAAAAATGCATAAAAATGCTATGAAAATGCAAGCCCTCCCTCCTTCTCTTCCTTTCTTTGCCTGCTATATTCTTCTATGGTTTTATTTATTGTGTGGACTAATTGCTGGCTGGTTCCCTACACATAATCATTTATATTATTTCCAGAAAATCCCTCTTAATAATAATAATAATAATCCTTGCATTTGATATAGCACTTTTCACGTCGGGAGGACGTCCCAAAGCGCTTCACAGAACACACTGTAAAGTGAATTGACTGTATATTTGTGGGCGAACGCGGCAGCCAATTGCGCACAGCAATGTCCCACAAACAGTCGTAGATTGAAAATGACCAATTTAATTATTGTTTTTGGTTTTTTGGAGGGATTATTATTAGGCGTGTGGAGTAAGGAAACTTGCCCAAGGTTTCGCCCTGCTGGAATTGAACTCAGGTCTCTCACTTGCAAAGCGAGTGCTCTAACCACTGAGCTACAGGACTCTTGATTATATGTGTGTTTCATTCACCTTCTGTTTTGGTGGTGTTAAAATCTGTGATCCCTATAACATTTGCGCCCATTGCAACCTTCACAGTACATCCTTATCTCACAAGTCACCTCATACCTCCTCCACTGCAAAAGCTGCCTCTAAGTAGTTCAACATAAAATAATAATAAAAATAATAATTCTTGCAGTTGATATAGCGCTTTTCATGTCTTCTCGACGTCTCAAAGTGTTTCACAGAATAGACTGTAAAGTGAATTGACCGTATATTTGTGGATGAAACGCAGCAGCCAATTGCGCAAAGCAGTGTCCCACAAACAGTCGTGGATTAAAAATGACCAATTTATTATTGTTTTGTTTTGGAGAGATTATTATTAGGCGTGTGGAGTAAGGAAACTTGCCCAAGGTTTCGCCCTGCCTAGAATAATATAAATAATAAAAATAATAATCTTTGCATTCGATTCAGTGTCATTCGCATTGTGGTGGGGTGAGTAGGGGAGGAGAAGATTTATTGCAAAGTGTAGTGATTGTGCATTTTGGAGGCAAACGCAGCAGCCAATTTGTCCACAACAATATCCCACAAACGCCGATGAAGTAAATGATCAATTTTGTCTGAAGGATTGTTGGCCAGGATACCAGGAGGAACACCCTTCTCTTTTTGAATAGTGCTGTTATTGTCTACCTGAACAGGCAGACAGGATATCTTAATTTTTATAACTCCCAAGTCCACTCGAGACTTGAAAGATGCTATCATGGGGTGCTCTTCCCTCACAACTGATTAAAACTAAATTTAAACATTTTCCAAAATCCTTCACAATTTTAATATTCAATATATTTGGATTAACAATTTTAATCGTTAAGACAGTGGTTTCAACGCTAAGACCATCAGAAATTTCAGGCTTCTTATTGTCCTCCAGTCCACACCCTTGAAGCTGTTCTGGAATGATGTCTCTCTGAACCATGCAGCTGTTGTTTCTAGTAGAGTCTGGTCCTTGATAATGTGGAATCATATAAAGGCTGGACCAATTGGTGCAAGATTCAAAGAATTATTAGGCTTCAGATTCGCCACAGCTTCCTCGTTTGAAACCCACTGACAGATCTAATGCAGACTGGGTCTCTGCTCTGCTGCACAGGAGGCAGCAAACTGATTGAAATGCCACAGCTTTGTCCTTGTCCCTCTGAATCTGCCCTCTGCCCACACAAGATCTGGGCACTGAGGATCCACACGGTTGACAGGCTTTACAGAACCGTTCGTTGACTTGAGCATTGGTAACATCTGAAGAGATTGAATGGTTGGCTTATATAAAGCTTTTAAATTGCTTCCCTAAACTTTCTGAATGCTTCTGAAGACTGTATTCTGCACTCTCTTCCTGGGTACATTAATGGTCAAATCCCATCACAGACAGCTGTGTAATTATACCCTGCAAAGGGCACCATGTAATTTTGTAATCAATTACCTGAAATGTGTTTGACTGAAAAGGATATTTTGCTAGAAACGTCTCAAAATAATTCGTACTAGGAACTGCACAAAAATGATGAAATTTTGAGATCAATATTGAGGAATGGTGAGCAAGGAGGGACCCAGAAAGGTTTTTGTACAAGTTCTCTCAAGCTTTCCATTTTGTACCAGAATGAACCAGATCATGTATTCTCCAGTAATGTATAGCTTGCTATTCACAATGTTGTACTCAGCAATAGTCCAAAGAGCAACTGATAGATGCATTTGCGCAGAAGTGTTAACTTTCAGCCAATTATTTCTCCTGAAAGCATCTGATTAAAATTGTTACCAGGTACTAACCTTTATCTTGAATAAATAAAGAACAAAACAGCTGATAACTTAATGGGTTGTATCAATGAAATCTACCCGTAAATACAGGTGAAATGAAAATGGAGTTGCTAAACCCACCTCAATGAAATTTTTCTGAAAGACTCTGAAATTCTCAGCCTACGAATAGAATTTACTTTTTTATACGCCTTTTACATCAGGAGGAAGTCTCAAAGCTCTTCACAGTGCTGGATAGGCACCCAAGCTAGGGGTGGGTGCCCAGAGGGCGTAGGGTGGGGTGGGAAGGAGAAAAATAACCAAAAGTATGGTCAATAAAAGTATTTTTTGAGATATGCCTTGAAAGAGGGGAAGGAGGGAGTCAATGAGTCAGAGACTCTGGAGTGAAATTTCAGAGAACGAGTGCAGAATGGCGGGGGCATGAAGCAGGCAAGTGTTCGCTGAGAAAAGGGAGTGGCCGGGACAGTAAGCTACAATACCATTTTGTCTTAAATTTGGGCAGAATTCTGAAATATTCTTAACTTTGGGCCTTAATCTGGAAGCCTCTATTTTGCAACGGTGGAAAAACAGCTTCCTAGTTAAGGCCGAATTTAAGAATTTTTCACAATTCCTCCTGATCTTAAATTTTTAAATCAAATGATCTTATAGGCGAAGACAAGGAGAAAATTCAGGTCTTGTGGTTACAAACCAGAAGTGTCAGACAGTCAGAATCGTTGCCATTTGTTTCCTTAAACCTTGATACGTACAAGCGGTTTCTGTGATCTGAAATGTCCTTTTACAATGCGATTACGCTTTTGATATCAAACAGTAACAATAACACGAGAACTGGTGAGTACAGAGACACAATGATCAGCTTAACAAAGTGAGATGTGCTACTTGTGCCTTGCCGTTATCCCACTCTCTTAAAGCCTCGGGTTGTCCAACATGGATCACTGTTATGGAAACCAATGGAAAACCATACTCACATTTAACACATCATCTCCAGGGGACACTTTGAACTTTGAAGACAGAGAGTTTCTACACTATGAAGGATCGGTATTCCATAAATTCCACAAAACGGCAAACATTAACAAAAATATATGGTTTAAAGGAAATTCATTTCAAACGTTTTGTTTATTTTTATGGTACAAAGTAAAAGTGACAGATCTGAAGCTGTTTAGAAATACACAAAGTGCAGCTTAACTGACCATACAGATATTGCTCTAGATAAAGTACAGTATTTTCAGTCTATAAAAGGTAAGCAACCTGTGCAGGTAAGTCAGCTTTGGTTTAAGTGTCTGAACAGTAAGGATCTTGACCTGGTGAGCTTGGTCTCTGGGTCCGGTTCTTAACCTCCACTCCTCTCGCAGCTTCAGCAAGACAATCCTCTTACTGCCAGGTAACAGCAGCATGTTCCCTTTGGTAGGATCCATACCGAGATTCTCTGCAGCAATTTAACAAGTGACCCTGGTGACAATTTTATAGCTGCTAGCAAAACGTTCATTTGCGAATGAATTAATGGACAATTGTGCTGCACGTACAGTTTTTTTTCTGGATTTATAAACAAGCAAAACACATGACTTTCACATTCAGCTGAGAACAAAGGGAAGCGAGTACAAACTTCAACCCAAACAGATTCACTCAATTGATCAAAGTCTAACAAGGAAATTAGTGGTTTTGAATGTTGTATTTTAGGGTTCTAGAAGTAGACTGTTGAGGTAAAGCATTTATAAAGAGATTTAAAAAGTAACAGTTTAACATTGTGAGATTGTCTGTAATATCAAGCCACATCTATACAATGTGCATATACCTATACCCATATACTCTGAGCTTTGGTCCAGCATTGATAAGATGAGCAAAGGCATTTTAATTCTATATTTGGTTACAGCTTGAGTTACATAAGCCTCTACTTATCTTCCTCAGTTCCATTCAGTATATCTCATTTCCGATAATGCAATGAAAATGAGCCACGAATGAGTTAAACCTTTTAAACAATTTGATTCTTTCGTTCTTTGCTTGTAGCTATGTTAAACAAAGCCGCTGAAGAGGACGGAAGTACATTTGCTACTGGAAAAGGAAAACAAATAGGGAATTAATGTGACACACATAATGAATATATACCAGCAACTACATGGACTGCAGTATCTTTCTTGTTGGCCAGTGGCACCGAAACCTTTCATTAACAATTGGTTTCATTTCCCTCAAATATATTTCTACAGCATGTCTATGACGTGTGTTACCAGAAGGAAAAAGGTCTGACAAATCTAAGCAAGGAATTATCACCAGGCATGTGACTCGATCCAAAATAATCATTTTGGTCACATTGACAATGAAAAGCCTGCCTTATGACATAATTACGTAACAAAGGATGTACATTAACAACATTAACCATGACTTTGGAGAGGGCAGTTCTTGATCACTAAAGCCTGAGGTGCTCATTTGGTAATGAGACTCACAGGCTACTACTGAGCAGAGTGCCTGAGTAAAGTACTATTCTTGTTAACAGTCTCAGCACTGGATCTGAGCTTTAAAAGTTGGGGAGTTTTCTCTTTGAAAGCACCTGCACAGTGATGGAGCTACTTGGTGGGACTCTGACAGACTGCTGTCGTGTCACTCAGACATGGCTAAACTACAGGCTGGTCAAATTCCGCCCCCTCCTCCTGCATAGGAACGAATGCCCACTGCTTAACTAACTGGACACAGTTAAATTAATCAGTTACGGTTTCATTCATGCCAAACTAGAATAATTACTTGGTCAAAATTGAATATAATATTAATCGGCTGGATCGTGCAAAAATAAGTGCTCCGAATAAGACGTTCCATTGAAGTATAAGAAACAGCGCACAGACTCTGCATGTGTCAAAGGTCAAATGGGTGGAACTACTTCCTTGTATGTGAGTTCTAACTTTGAATAAAGATTTTTTTCAGAAAGGTTTGACACGTACAGTATTCTCACAAACTTGGGGAAAAGTACATTATTCAGAGCCGGGTCTTGCATTTCTGGTTGCGTGACCTTGGATTAATAGCAGTCTGAGACTGTGTAAGCAGAAATAAGAAAGGCAGCTGCTCAGTAAACAGAGTTATGATTTATTATCAACTCTGTTGAGTTATGAACTACTAATCTCTGGTCCATCACCTGGACCAGGTTGTTGTTTGGATTCTGACTGGGATCGAATTCTCCCTGTTTCACCAGATTGGAGTGTGCACTGATGATTCTTTCAAATTAAGCTCCATTTTGAGAATATATAATAAAAAAGAATCATGTCACTCTGAGAAAGATTGATGATATCTTGTAATTTGTCCCGTAGATGCAGCCAATATTCCTGCAGCACGTCTCAGACTGGAAGCTGAGACAATCAAATGCCTGCCTGAAAATTAGGTTTCGTAACTGAGTATGAACTGGCTCTTTAAAGAGTAACCATAAATAACTATCGTCCCTTCCTTCCTCGGCACTTGACTGTGTGAACCATCGTGACAAAAGAAAAACGCAAAGGAGTTTTGAAAGTACTGGAAATGCATTGGTTAGCACCGAAACCTATTCATGCAATGGGAGGCAATCGATCCTTTTGTGTTCTTCATAGAATCAGGGAACGTTACAGCACAGAAACATTCGGACCATCACGTCTACTCTGGTGTTTTTCCCCACACAAGTCACTGAATCCCACACTCCTGCTCACTCGCCATATCCTTTATATTCATTTTTGAGCATCCATCCAATTCCCTATTGCAATAATTTGTGGCCTCTGCTCCAACATGGGTTTGTGGCAGGGAATTCCATATTCCAACTACCCTCTGTGTAAAGATTATTTTTCTAACCTCCCCTTAATTCTCCTTTTGATTATCTTACATTACTGCTGTCTTGTCCCTAGCTCATATCTAACCTGTTCTTAAAATAATAGGATTAAGTACAACTTTACGACTTTAACAATATTTAACATGGATTATTCTGGCCAGCAAAATAGACACTGCATCCAAAATGTACTTTAAAGAAGACATCACTTCTCATTGTATTTGACGTGTGTGTGTGTCTGTGTGTGTGTGCGTGTGTGGGGGAGTGATTGTGTAAGTGTTTGTGGGTGTATTTGGGGACTGGCTGAATTTGTGTGTTGGTTAGGAAAGGGAAAATTCCTAAATAATCTGTGATCTGATGTTTGGGAAAATCAACCGGAGTTGTAAATAAAACCCAGTTCCCATTTACAATCTGCACAGTGCTGTAGCTCTGTGTGTCAGCATACGCACTGATCTGAACGCTGGTTCTGAATAAGTAAGATCTGACAGTAAAAAGAGTCCTTGATGTGGTCATGACCCAATCCTAATCTTTCATTTAACCTCTTTCATTTTTTTTCTCTTAACCAGTATGGTATTGAAATTCTTTGGCTAACAGGCTTTGGAAAAAATTGCTTTGCACACAAAATTCACATTGATGCTGCATTACACAAACAATTGAGGTTGCGGTACAACCCTGCTAAATAAAACCTCACCATGTTCGTGGCCATTTCTGTAATGCATGGGAAGCCAGTCTTATATTACTGACCACCTGCACAATTACCCTTTGTTTTTGTACCACTAAAATACCTGCTGCACAGTGCAATTTAAAACCTATCACTGCAACTGTCTGCAACCGCCAATTACTTCGAAAATTGTTGGCACACGAACATTTCTGGTCTTACAATAGCACATAAGAGAGACAAAATGACTACTTTTGTAATGCCTTCTACAGTTGTGCTAACCCCCAACATGAGAAATTCATACATTTTCTGTAATTACAAATGTAAAAACTTTAAACACAATTTACACTCAAAAACAGTAGGCTAATAATTGAACTCTGTTATTTGTTTCTGACTTTGGTTAATAGGTTTAGTATCAATTCAGCACTTTGTACCTGACGGTAACAGGCATCCCTTCAGACGATGTCCTCATACGAATACAGAGCTCTCTGTATCTCATGGAAGGTTTCTTTGTCAAATATTTTCACATATTTTACAGTACAAGAAATGTTTATTTGGTTCAGTTTCAGTCCGTTAAAAGACTGTTGTTTTTTTTGTTTGTTTGTTAAAACTATTTCTACGGCACAATTAAGTGTTGTGTTGTCTTTCTTTCCCCCCCAAAATAACAGACCCGACTGCCAGCCTTGAAATTGCTCTGTCCGCACAGCAAATATCCAGTCTTTTACTCGCTTCTCCCAAGAATTTCAGCTTCAGCACTAAGCAACGGATCTCTTTTATGAGGCTTCGTCCAAGGAGTCTGTGAGTGGTTCCATTGAGCCTGCTGTTGAAGGCTCGTGTTGTTTTATGCGTTTGATTGTGTTTTTCAAGGCTTGCCTCTTGTTGCAGAACCAAACTCGCACCACCTCACGGTCATAGTTTAGTTTTTCAGCGATTTCCGTCATTTCTTGGCCTGATGGGTGCGTATTCTTTTCAAAGTGAGCATTTAAGATCTCCAGGGCCTGTGGGGTGAAAGAGGTCCGTCGCTTGCGCTTTTTGGAAGGTTCACTGCCGATAAACTCAGTTAGATTCTGCATTCCTGCTCGGTGGCGGGCCTCAGCCTCGGCCATCCACCGCTCAAGAACGGGCTTAATCTTCTGGGCACTTTTAGGGGTGATGTCCAGCTTTTCGAACCTGGCAGGATACAAAAGGCCAGGGTTCAGTTTGGCTGTCAGACTGCTAGCTATAGAGCTCTCTTGGGCTTCCTGTGGTAGGAAAAAGTGGCTTCTCAGGATGGTGTGTCTGAGGAAAGTTGAGAAAGAAGAGTCTTACTCTGATGCTCTGCCAGGGTGGGAATCTACTGATTGACTGATTCACCGGCAGAGGCATTTCGAACTGTCACTGCTATTTCACAGGAAGACTGTCTACTAGCAAGAATCAATCTTCAAATACAATTAAATAATAGCATTGTTTTACTTATGTCTATGCTTCCAAATAACATACGTTGCAATATTGTTAACGGAAAAGTAACAAATCATTCACACAAGTCTTCCATTTACCAGCATATCTTCTATTACCAAACACCATTCCAGTCTCCAACCACACAGTCAGAGGTAGATATTCCACCTGTATCCAGAGCTATTTTATATTAGCATTTTAAAGTGTGCAAATATTGGACACTTCTTACCTTTAGCCTTGATTTTGAAGCCTGAATAGAAAAGTATCCTTCAAAATTCAGATTAAAGTTGAGATTTCTTTCAAAGGACTGCTTTCAAAATTAAAGCTAAATTTAAGAGTTCTATAGAAAATTGGCTCAAAATTGAGGCTGCATTTGATAATTCCATTAAAAAAAAGGCTTCAAAATTAAGATTAAATTTAAGAATTGTCCAAACAGGGTCTAAAATGCTGAGAAAAAAATACCTAAGTCTAGATGTAGGTGGAATTTCTCCCCGTTATAAACAGTGATGAGTGCTTTAAGTTTGTTCTCTTAAATGTACAACAGAACTTTGCTTCAAATGAGGTTTTTTTTTGGAATAAAAATGCGGCTGGTGAGGGCTTGGGACACAATGGCACGATGGGCTTGGGAAACAAAGAGTAACAGACCTGACTGTGGTGAATCAGTTCTCTTACTTTGCCTTTTGGTACCCAAGATGTGGTAACATTTGTACCAAAAATAATCAGTAAAGGGAGCATTGGTGTTGGAACCATAAATAACTGTAGTATTCTGAACAGCTGGCCGGCTGACACTGCTGCCTGCATTAGACTATAGCATCAGCAAATCTGTGCCATCCACACTTTAGCATTGCGGTGGACAGAAACTGCCCGATTCCTTTTTACAGATGGTTACTGTAAATTCCCCTTTGACAAATTACACAGAATAGATTTAATTGTCTTCTACAAGGTGAGGAAACAGAAATTAAAATACTGTGGATTTAGCAAAATACTGAAGTATACGTTTCCTTAATAACATAAAATTCCTTAATACCTGTATTGATGTAGCAATAAGGTTGGGCCAGATTTCCCATTGGGGACCAGCAGTTTTAATTTGCTTGTTCAATCTAAAAAAACAATCATTTTCTAACCACTTGTTTTAAAATCAACGACTTTAATCTGCAAGATTAATTGCTTTAATTCTATCACCAATCTCACTATTGCAAACTGGGAAGGCTCTACACATAGGGTATTTGGATATGGATAGAGCTATATAGATCAGGCTTCAATACTTGGTGAATACTATAATTGCTGAGATATGAGCAGCGGGAAAGCTTGCAGAACAGCAATATCGATGGTAAGCTATGCGGTTTTAGTTGGTTCAACTCCAGTAGTACCCCAAAGCGCACTCTGGGGTCCCCAAGCCTTGGCTCTTGTCGACCTGCGCCTAATACTTTCTGGAATTAGGTAAGCAGGAAGCGTCCCTCCAGTGAGAAAATGCGCATTCCATTCCAACAATCTAGCTTTGGGATTTCCATGTGTAGGTGAGATGCATGGAAATCCCAGTTTGGTTTGGATACTCTGAAGCATGGTGATGGGTTAGACACCTGGTTGACCAAAAAAAGACATGAGCAACTTTGTTACAAACTCTTAACAAGAAGTTTCATAACAAGAAGCAACTGAATATTTACAGTAGACATAGAATCGGAGAGAGATTCACTGGCACGTGTAATATTTCAGTGAATAGCAACAATAAAATGTATGAACTCGTTTGAAGTAATCACCAATCGCCTACTGCTCTTGTGATCCTATAGTAATAGGAATCCTTACATTTGATATATCGCCTTATCAGGTCTTCAAGACATCTCAAAGCACTTCACAGAATAGACCGTAATGTAAATTGACTGTATATTTTGTTTGTGGGTGAAACACGACAGCCAATTGTGCACATCAGTGAACCACTAAAAGTCGTGGATTGAATGACCAAGTTCACCACCATCTTCACCACCACCATTAACCATCCTCTATATAAGTGACTTGCTGGTGGTCTGCACTCCTGACTTATTCCACTCCCCAAGAGTGAACACATCTATATCAGCATCAATTTGTGGGATGGCTGGGTCTGTTCCAATAACATTGCAGTTGATATCGCTGTTGCTCATACAACGCAAGCCATGCACGAAGGTGACTTATGACTACAATAGTATATAATTATACACACACTAAATTCTGCTCTGCATTACAGACTAGTGAACCAGAAATGAATTGCCAAAGTCTCTTGCGGTCTTTGTGGGCCATTTCTACCAGTGTGTTGAAAGCATCAAACAGCTCAGTCAGTTTAGAGAAAAATAGAGACAGCCAGGAATTCACGTATAATGACTGAACTCCTCTATTTTCACGTCAGAGCACCCAGGCACACTCAAGCACCTGCTTACTTCTAAAAAAAAATCATATTAACACAGGAGAGCTTGCCACTCTCGGGAAAGGAATGAAGTAATGAAGAACAGATTTCACTTTACAGACAGCGCACAAAGTCTGCAATATTTTTTGGTCAGCCGGGTGTCTGACGCATGCTGAAACTCATCACCATACTTCAGTCTCCAAATCAGTCTGAGAGTTCCGTCTATGAATGCTACATATGCGTGGAAATTTCCCAGTGTCTGGAATGGAATGCGCACATTCCTCTGCTAGGAGGGATATATTCTGTTAATTGCAGAAAGTATTAGGCACAGGTTGGTAGGAATCCCAGAGGGTGCCTTGGGGTACTAATGGAATTTAACCAGTTAAATACTCATAATAATAATAATAATTCATGTATCTGATATAGCATTTTATCACGTCACTAAGACATTTCAAAGCACTTCACAGAATATACCGTGAAGTGAATTGACTGCATATTTCGTGGGTGAAACATGGCAGCCAATTGTGCACAGCAGCGTTCCACAAACAGTCATGCACTGAGTGTTCTATTTATTTTGAAGAGATTATTACCACCAGAAAGCAATCCGCCAATCGACTAACAACCGAGTTCCTGGTTGGTAAACAGGTGTGTAGAATAAGGAAACTAAGGCAATCGAACCTGGGTCCTCTCGCTTGTGAGGCGAGTGCTCTAACCGACACGCTACAGAACTCCATTCATAGTCTGAGGTTTGTAGATATCATCTGGGCTGGTAGTACTGCAATACATTGGGCGGTACTGCAGAGCCAGGCCCATGGATGGGATGCGGATATTCCAGAATCAGGCCGTCTGAGAAATTGCCATGTCGGAAGTCAAATCATCTCTTACTTTCAAACATACCAAGGTAGAAGGGCAAATGGGCGATTAGGCTATGAAGGGCAATTTTCAGACCAGTTACCAGGAAGTATTACTTTACACAAAGGGCAGTTAACGACTGGAACTGTTTACCAGGAAGGGTTGTTGAGGCCAGGGCACAGGATTCATTTAAGATTACCGGCTGACCNAAAAATATTGCAGACTTTGTGCGCTGTCTGTAAAGTGAAATCTGTTCTTCATTACTTCATTCCTTTCCCGAGAGTGGCAAGCTCTCCTGTGTTAATATGATTTTTTTTTAGAAGTAAGCAGGTGCTTGAGTGTGCCTGGGTGCTCTGACGTGAAAATAGAGGAGTTCAGTCATTATACGTGAATTCTTGGGGAGAGCGCGGAGAAGTGGGATTGATTTGGATAGCTCTTTTCAAAGAGCCAGCACAAACACGATGGGCCAAATGACCTCCTTCTGTGCTGTATAATTTTATGATTCTATGAGAATGCTTGATGCTGTGATGGAAAGATGGTAGTGTGGGTATTCTAGAAGGATGAAATTAAATAAAGAAACTAAGGTACAACGGGGCAAGAAGAAAAGGTGGAAACAATCTGAGATAATCTAATAAACTGGCAGAACAGGCAAAATGGGCTCCTCCTGCAACTATTTCCTGAATCGGCCAAAAGGCGTCCTTCATTTGAACACCTCTCATGATCTTTCTATCCTGTGACTCACTGATTGGGAATGTGACAGAGTGGAAAGAGCTATGGAGCATCCGTGGAAAAACAGTAGCATTTAAATAGGAAAACAAAGGCAATACTGTCGCTGTAGCAAGGTAATGAGCCACGCTGCTCAGCAAGACGTATCAGCTGCCACTGGTAGCATCTGCACTGCCCAGTTCACGGGTAACATCTCTGCATATTATTCCGTTGATGCAGCAAACACACCAACTTCAGTGCTTGAGTTAGAGCCAAGTATCACAGGGCACTGGCATTGCTTATGGGATCCGTGGGTGAAAACATTATTGGGTTCAATATTCCACACAGTTTACAAAGCCTGAATAGTAAAGTGCTCCTAAAGTGAATGATTGTCCCAATTCATTCTTGGTTCGTTTCCCTTCAAACTCAACTATTTCATGTGAGCTGAAATAAATGCATTCCCTCTCTGGCATTTATTAACCTACATTAAAATGTCCAAATAAGTGCAGTTTGTTGGACTGTGTTTAATATAGGTTGGCACTGGTGGTTAATTTCTGCTCCAGCTCTCAGCATAAATGAGCAATTGCACTTATAACACAACATTCGAGTGCAGTCTTTGGGTCTAATGCTGACACTCTGAGTTTCTTCGACACATTTATTTTATAGGAGAGCTCTTTGGCATTCTTGCACCGTTTTATTAGTGCAGTTGATAATAATCCTTGGATTTGATATAGTGCCTTATCAGGTCTTCGAGACATCTCAAAAGCGCTTCACAGAATATATTGTAAAGCAAATTACTGTATCGTTTGTGGGCAAAATTGTGCACAGCATTATCTCACAAACAATCGTGGATTGAGTGTCCAAATTCTTCTTATTATTTTTACTCCATTTTTATCAGAGTGTTGGAGGGATGAGCAATGCGGAATGACTAAACAAATTAGGACTACGCAACAACAACAACTTGCACTTATATAGCACCCTCCACGCAGGATAGAGTCTCATAGCACTTAACAGTGCCTGATTTGCAGCCTTGCAAAGACACAACTCGGCAAGGTCTTATAAAGATAAATAAACTTCTGATAACTCGGTCGCTTCAAGGGAAAAGGGCGATTTATTCAGAGTGGCGAGTTAGTCATATATAAGTATAAGAAAACATCTAAGGGAAAGGTAAAAGTATAGCAAGTACTATAGAAAGAGAAGGGAAAAGAGGAGTAGGGGGAAAACCAGTGGAGGATCATGTGGAACATAAACAATGGCACTGGCTGTAGATTTTATATAATCTATTATATATATGGAGTCCTGTAGCTCAGGGGTTAGAGCACTCGCCTCGCAAGTGAGAGACCTGGGTTTGATTCCCGGCAGGGAAAAATGTTGGGCAAGTTTCCTTACTCCACACGCCTCTGTTTACCTAGCAGTAAGTATGAAGTCGGTCAATTGTTAGTCAATTGGCGGATCGCTTTTCCGGGGATAATAATCCTTTAAAAAAAAAAAAATTAGTCATTCAATCCATGGCTGTTTGTGGGACGCTGCTGTGCCCAATTGGCTACCGCGTTTCGCCCACAAAATATACAGTCAATTCACTTTACAGTATATTCTGTGAAGCGCTTTGAGACGTCTTGAAGACTTGATAAGACGCTATATCAAATGCAAGGATTATTATTATTATGTAGAAATACATAAATATATGCGGCCAGGATATAACAGCATGATACAACAACAACAAAATTACATTTATAGAGCGCCTTTCACGTCAGGAAGAAATCCCAAAGCGCTGAACAGTCAGGTGTCGGGGCCCGAGCATGGGGGACGAGTGGTGTGGGGGTGAGAGAAGGCAGAGAGGTGGGAGGGAGACCAAAGGCACGATCGAAGAGAAGGGTCTTGAGACCAGCCTTGAAGGAGGTAAGGGAGGAAGCGAGGCAAAGGGACCGTGGGATGGAGTTCCAGAGTGTGGGGGGCAGAGAGGCTGAAAGCCCGATCCACTGATGGTAGGGATGAGGCGGGCATGAAACATGGAGCAGGCGGAGCCTGATGAACGGAGGGAGCGGGCAGGTTGGTAGGGAAGTGTCACATTAAGCCAGGGTGATGGTAGTGTCAAATTAAGTCAGGGTCCTGATTGTGCTTAGGGTCACCTCCCCACTCCCTCTCCCCCTGGTTCGTGCTCAGACTCCACCACTGTCAAGTGCTCCGGGATGTTATCCGGCGTGAAGGACGCTATGTAAATGTAAAAGTTGTTGTTGTTGTTGATTACAGTATATAAGATGCTAAATGGTTTGAGTAAATCCAGAATCCAGTTCAGATATTCTCGGGCAAAAGGCCAAGATGACAGGTTCAGGGTTGTAAAGAATAATCACTTATCAGTCAATAGGAAGTATTTTTTACGTAGAATGTATTATAATTCAAACTGGAACAGGTTATGATACACAGAACAGGACATTCAGCCCAATCAGCCTGTGTCAGTGTTTATACTCCGCCCTTCCAAAATCCCTCTTATTCCCTTCTCCCTCATGAATGCATCAAGTTTCATCTTAAATACCAGGAAGTTCATAGAGGCCAGAACGTGTACCTATTTAAGAAACAGCTTGATGCCTTAATGGGAGGATGGTGGTGTGGGTATTCTGGAAAGAAGAGGTCAGATAAGCAATGGGTCTTCTTCATCTGAACCTCTCTTGTGAAGCTGTATGTTGGAAGAAGGTTACTGCAGACAGAAGGTAAATTCTGTGGTTAGCAGAATACCATTAGCCATCCTTCTTTGTCCACCATGTTCCTATACACAGAAAATACTGCAACAAATCTCTCTGTGATCTTTTAAGTTCAGAAATGATCAGATTCCCCGAACCATGGAATTTTTCCCAAATGACTTCCACACAGACACTGACGTCCCAGTAATAAAAAGCTGCTTGTCAGAATATGGCTTTAGAGCTCGCACTCATTGTTGGTTCCTGTATTTTACAACATGATTCAATTATGTAATACCCTCGTTACAGCTTTTCCATTTAATAAATGCAGAAGGACTTACATACATTCAGAGGAATCTGTTATTTCACTTATTCAAATGGTATCTACATTGACACCATAATTGTTAGACTTCATGTTTAGTTAGAGCTCCATCAATACTTCATGGGACTATTAGAGACATTCAGAAATTGCATGCTGTATTGAATTTTTTACACTGCTACGACTAGCATGAATTATTTCCCTAGTCAGACAGCACTCCTCCTTTAACTGCAGTGCATTAGCAATACCCAGTATAAGAGGTGGATAATGCAAGACTTTTATGTAAAAGCTGCTATATAAATGTAAATTTATGTTGTATTGTACCATGGTATTACCCTCCATAGTAGACTAGTAACATAAAACAATAAACCTTCTCTAGACAAACACCTGGGAACTTAAAAGTAACAATTGGATTGTAAATGCAGAGTTAAGTTGCCCGTGGATGTGCATAACACAACTGATGTGGGGATATTCCATTGCCCTGACCACTGAATGGATTGTACTCCTCTCTAGCTGGCGTATGTGCATTGTGGGAATAGCTTCTTTATAACTAAACACTTAAAAATCTTTAAATATTCATTACATTTTAATTATCTCTTCAATCTCCTGCGGTCCTATTTTCCCACCCACACCCTCATCTCAACAACAACAAATTACATTTGTATAGCGCGGTTCACGTTGGGAGGACATCCAAGGCGATTAATTCAGGCCAGCTTTGTGTTGCTTCGCTCCTCCATTCCAATACAACCTCACGCCACCTGGTCTGTAAGTCCCACTCTAACCCCCATATAGCTACCAACTGAACCAGGCTGACACACATATATCAAGTGCAATAAAGATTATTATTATTATTATTTTGGTATGTAGGGGTAGGGAAAGGAGTTCTTGTGGTTATGTGTTGATTTTCTCATTTGCCGGTGGAGGAGTTGGGGCACAAGGGTTTAGTTGCTCTCTATCCATGGTATCTGATATCCAGCAAGTCTCTAGTGTGATCACACACAAGCACTCTAATGAACTATGCATTGATCTGAATTTGTGAGGGTGACTCCAGACTGGGACAAACACAGTGATGTGTGCTGAAATGCCTGCAGGCTGGACTGTCTCTTCACCTCTGACAGACAGGTTAGATGCAGGAAACTGTCAGCGTAAAGAAGATACAACATTAAAAATAAAACTATCACTGTAAACTGTGGTGTGACAGAGCAGCAGATGAACTCCAGAATTGGCAGAGGCAGCCTTCAACATATTACAATAGGTGTTAGCCTGGCTCAGTTGGAAACATTTGGCTCTGAGTCAGAGGGTTTGGGGACAAGCCCATGTCAAAGATTTTGAACTCATCGTCTAAGATGACTCGATTCTGTGGGAGTGCTGCCTGGTCAGAGGTGTCATGCTTTGAATGAGACGTTAAACCAAGATCCCCCCCTGCCTCTTCTGGTGGATGTTAAAGATCCCGTGGCATTACTTGTAAAGAGAAGGGAATTTCTCCCAGTGCCGTAGCCACTGAACCCCCAAGTTAAATAAAATTGTCATTGATTTTACAGCTGTTTGTGGGACATTGTTGTCCTGTTAATGGGGATTGACTGCCATGCTCTCCTTCACAGTGATTTTACCTAACAGTAATTATAGTGAAACCCTTTGAGACATTATGATGTGAAAACGTGCTTTTAAAAATGCAATCGTAACTGATGTGAGCCAAATTTTCTGCAATTCTTAAATTCTGTGAAAAACTGATTTTAAGATGAATAATGAATTTCAGAATGTTCAACAATTCTGCTCAATTTTAAAATGTTAAGACAAAATGGTCTTAAGGTTAAGACTAGGAGATCAAAATGGTCTTAAGGTTAAGACCAGGAGATCAAAATGGTCTTAAGGTTAAGACCAGGAGATATTTCAGGAATTGGGAGAGCAGTCACAGTCCATTGTGGTTTAACACTTGTCTTCCTTCTCTCCTGGATGAGAGGAGTGCAACCTCTCTGCCGGCAAACCTCAGTTTGTGAACTTGCCATTGGCAAATTGTAGCCACAATTGCACCTGGCATGCCACAAATCCCATCTTAATCTTGATTTCTGCACTCTCCTCAAACTACTATTAAAATCGTATCTTAGTTACACAGCATAGCTGGTTGGAGTAAGGTTTGTATGGAGAGAGGAGTTTATTATCATCTACAAATGCGCAAACAGGTGCATTTCAAAACTGTGATCTCCTCGACAGGATTGAATAAGTGGAGCAATTTTCTGCAGGGAAGTATCCTATAAGACAAAACAGCAGGTAAGTCAAGGGATCCTGCAGAGCACAAGCCAGAGCTATGTAAGGAGCAGTAATCAATGCAATATTCTGGAGAATTATTGAGCAGAACAATTTTGAAGTGCATCTTCAATGCCTCATACTGTGATTCCTCATAACACTGCTCCTAACTGGTAGGGAAAACACTTTCTTATTCTAAAGGGAAGGCATTGGAAACACAAACAGTCTCAAAGGACAGAGATTGTCTTGGTTCACAAATAGCAGAGTATATTTAAGGAGAGTTGTGAGTTGGTGTGCTGCCTTTCTGTTAGTTATTGGAAAGACTGGAAAGCTTTCATCCCAAATAATGGATAAATCATTGGCTTTCTCTGTTACGTCACTGTAATTCCACTAAGATGGACAAAGATGTGAGGTAAACTGTTTGGCAGATTATTACTCTTCATCAAACAACTAATGGTGAACAAAGTCTAATGAAAAGAGATTTTTTTTTTGGTCAAGCGGGTGTCTAACACATGTGGAAATCCATTACCATGGTTAAGATAAAATTTCTCAAAGAACAGTGGGTGTAGTTTATGGACCCCTAAACAGCAGTTACAGTATTGGGCAGAGTATTAACCAGGAAATTAGAGGAGCATGTAGCAAGGGTAATACACTAATAGTGGATGATTTCAATCTTCATATAGACTGGGAAAACCAAATTGGCAAAAGTAAATTAGAGGATGAGTTTATAGAACGCAATAGAGATAGTTTTCTAGAACAATATGCTGAGGAACCAACCAGGAAACAGGCTATCCTAGATCTAGTTTTGTGTAATGAAATAGGACTAATCAGCAATCTGGAAATTAGGCTCCTCTAGGGCAGAATGACCCTAACATGATGGAATTTAACATCAAGTTAGAGAGTCATATAGTTGAATCCGAAGCAAGGGTCTTAAATTTAAATAAAGTCAACTTTGCAGGTACGAGAGAAGATTTGGCTAAAATAGACTGGGAAATTAGATTGAAAAATATGACGGTAGACCAGCAATGGTAAACATTTCAAGATATAATACATATTTCCCAGCAATTACATATTCTCATGAAAGATAAAAATACCACGGGAAAAGTGGTTCAACCTTGGCTAACTAGAGAAGATAGGGAAAGTATAAAATTAAAAGAAGAGGCATATAATACTGCCAAAAAGAGCAGTAAACCTGAGGATTGGGAGGGCTTTAGAGAATAGCAAAGGAAAACCAAGAAACTGATTAAGAGGGAGAAAATGGAATATGAGGATAAACTAGCTAGGAACATAAAGACAGATTGTAAGAGTTTTTACAAGTACATAAAGAGGAAGAAACTATCAAAAGTGAATGTGGGTCCATTGCAGGCAGAGACAGGAAAAATCATAATGGGGAATAAAGAAATGCCAGAGTCATTAAACAAATATTTTGCTTCTGTCTTCCCGTTAGAGGACATTGAAAACTCACTGAAAATAGAGGGGAACCTGGAGGCTAATGTTAGTGAGGAACTTAAAGAAAGGAACATCAGTAAAGAAATAGTACTAGAGAAATTGATAGGATTAAAAACTGATAAATCCCCTGGACCTGATGGCCTGCATCCTAGGGTTTTAAAAGAGGTGGATGCAGAGATAGTGGATACTTTGTTTTTGATCTTCTAAAATTCTCAGAATTCTGGAACGGTTCCCATTGATTGGAAGGTCGCAAACGTAACACTGCTATTTAAGAAGGATGGGAGACAAAAAAATGGGGAACTATAGACCAGTTAGTCTGACATCTGTGGTAGGGAAAATTCTAAAGTCCCTAATTAAAGACGTCGTCATGGGGTACTTAGAAAATCATAACATGATTAGGCAGAGTCAACATGGCTTAACAGAACGGAAATCATGTTTAACAAATTTTTTAGAGTTTTTTGCGGATGTAATTAGCAGGTTAGATAGGGGGGAAACCAGTAAATGTGGTGTATTTGAATTTCCAGAAGGCATTCAACAAGGTGCCACTTAAAAGGCTGTTGCATAAGATTAGAGCCCATGGATTAAATGTAATATATTAGCATGGTTTGGAGAGTGGTTAACAGGAAGAAAACAGAGAGTAGGGATAAATGGTACCTTCTCAGATTGGCAGGATGTGACAAGTGGAGTACCACAAGGATCAGTGCTTGGGCCTCAATTATTTACAGTCTATATTAATGATTTAGATGAGGAAGTAGACCTTAACATATCTAAAATCGTGGACGATACGAAGATAGGTGGGAGAGTAAGCTGTGAGGATGACACATGAAGAATGCAAAAGGAAATAGACAGGCTAGGGAGTGGGCAAGAAGGTGGCAGATGGAGTATAACGTGGGGAAGTGTGAAGTTATTCACCTAGGTAGTAAAAATAAAAAATTTCTAGAGGGGGAGAGACTAGGTAGTGTTAGTGTTCAGAGGGATCTGGGTGTCCTTGTACACCAGTCACAAAAAGTTAGTATGCAGCAAGCAACTAGGAAGGCTAATGCCATGTTGGCGTTCGTTGTGAAAGGATTAGAATACAAGCGTAGGGAAGTCTTGCTGCAGTTGTATAAGGCCTCGGTGAGACCCCACCTAGAATATGGTGTACAGTTTTGGTCTCCTTATTTAAGAAAGGACATACTCGCCGAGGGGGTACAGCATAGATTCACTAGGTTGGTTCCTGGGATGAGGGGGTTGACGTACGAATAGAGGTTGAGTAAACTAGGCCTATATTCTCTAGAATATATGGAATTAGGTTAGAAGATCAGCCAAGATCTTATTAAATGGCGGGGCAGGCTCGAGAGGCCGAATGACCTACTTCTGCTCCTATGTCTTATGGTCTTAATTGGTCATTCACTTCATGGTTATTTGCGGGACATTGCTGTGTGCATATTGGCTGCCATGGTTGCCTACAAATACACTACACTTCCTAGTCAAATCTTATGAAGTTCTTTGAGACTTCTTGACGATGTAACAAGGCGCTGTATCAAATACAAGGATTATTATATTATTATTATTAAGAAGAAGAACCTCCAAGGCAAACCACAATGTGCATAGTTAATATTTGTCGCTACCTGGAGAGGTACACCCTAGTTACCTAATCCCAGAGAAAGATTAGTCACAAGGGGCAAGAGCTAACGTTTGTGGACCGTGGAATGTGAATTGGGGGTATTGCTGGGCTTTAAACGTTAAAACCTCACAGCTTTGCATGGCAAACACTGGCAAATGTCCTGTTGCTTGTTCTGCTGGGAGCCATTAGGGCTTTGGCTTTCAGGATAAACAGGAAAAAGTGGGAAGAATCCTGATTAACAGTCTGCCCCTCCAAGTCTGGCTAATGAGCCAGGCTGTCTGATCTGTCATCAACACACTCCTGATCTCTATAAGGTGAGGTCTTTGCAAACTCTTTTTAGCTGAAGTCATTTAGTTCATTTCGCAACTAAATGAACATCCAGATATATTCATTCCCAGGTAGGGACTCATCAGATGAATTCAAATGAATTAATTTGCATGAATACCAAACAGAGAGGTCTATTATCCTGTTTTGGCTACAATAGGCATGTCATGTTGAAATAACTCACATCAGATATCCTCAGATAATCACAGAATCTTATAACTTTTACAGCACAAAAGGATGCTGGAAAACCGACCCTGTCTATGGTTCTTGGTACTCACTGGATCATGGCAGACCTTTCAATCCCATTTTCCCAACCTTTTCTTTACACACCTTAATATCCTTTCCTTCCCAAGTATTGTATCTATATCTACATCTATCTCCTTCCTAAACATGCCATTCGATTCTGCATCCACTCCCTTCTGGGTCAGTGCCTTCGATAATGTTCTAGTAATTGAAAAATGTTGATTGAGCCACCGACATTGGTGCTCGAACCCTAACCCAATTCTGCTCCTATTCTCTCTTCAAAGATGCTGAGTAGGAGATGCTGGTAAAAGGAAGATCCTGTTTTATACCGGATAGAATGTACCCAATTTCTACCAGAATTCACTGTGCACAGCGGAAAGTACAGAAGAACGCTTTCTGTCACACTCACCAAAGATTTCAGTTATATTACAGAAGTCATAAGGTCTTTAGATACCTGCAGATGGCAGATTGGCTGTATGCTGGCCCCTCTGTGGCACTTAGGGCCTGTCCGACCTGCGTCTGCGTCAGGCCAAGAGACAGGCGGCGGATCTTAAACGCTTTTGCAAATTCCCGAATTTCTTCAAGATTTACTCCATCAACCTCACCGGCTGCTGTTTGGGGATCTAAAGGAAGGAAGTGAAACAAGCAAAGCAGGTGAATTTATAAAGTAGGAAACAGATAAAGACCAAATGTCATAACACCATCTGGCGAACCCCAGAAATGGAAGCATTTCTGCCTTTTGTCAGATTTACTGCTCTTAGTGTGCAATTCACTTTCGCAATGTGTGTCAGTTTAAAATGGGTTATCCAACAATATAAGTACTGACAAGCAGAATGTTGATATTCATTGAGAGATTCCTATCGCAATGTGCTGTAGCTGCTGCAAACATATCACCTATAACCAAAAATGTCTTTGTATTCTTAGGTTTAAGACTCATGTCTTAAAATTTAAGGTAATAAGATCACAAGATTGGATCAGATGAAGAAGGCCCTTTAGCCCATCTAATCTCATTCTTCCAGAATACCCAATTTACTGTCCCCGCATCACAGCATCAAGCTGCTTTTTAAATGAGTCCAGTGTCCATACCTCAACCACTCTTCCTGGCAACCTGTTCCAGTCATTAATTATAACAACAACTTGCATTTGTATAGCACCCTTCACATAGGCTAACCCTTCACTGTCTGGGTAAAGAAATCTTCCTGGTGTCGGTCCTGAAATTGCCTATTGCAACTCCAAACCTACGTCCTCTTGTTCTATTGTCTTAGTAAATCCCAAAGTATTATTAATAATAATAATCCTTGCATCTGATATGGCACTGTATCACATAGTCGAGACATCTCAAAGCACTTCACAAAATATACTGTAAAGTGAATTGACTGCATTTTTTGGGGGCGAAAATGCGATAGCCAATTATGCACAGCATTGTCCCACAAACAGTCATGGATTAAGTGACCACATTTTTTTAAAGGGATTATTACCTCTGGAAAGCGATCCGCCAATTGACTAATAACCGAATTCTTACTTACTGCCAGGTAAACAGAGGCGTTTGGAGTAAGAAAATGTGCCCAAGGTTTCACCCGGTCTGGGAATCAAACCCAGGTCATCTCACTTGCGAGATGAGATAAAACCAATATACTCCACAATTGTTCCGGGTTTACCTTTTCAATCCCATTTAAAATTTCATATATCTCTACGAGGTCCCCTCTGAGATGTCTTCTTTAACCAATCATCTTAAACCTAAAAATGTGGAAAATGATGGGTAACAATATTTGCAGCGACTAACATAAATTGCAGTAGAATTTTCCTAACAAACATCTCAAATGTTCTTGAGTCACAAAGCAACAATAAACAAAGCCTAACAAAGTTAGTCTTTAAAATCAATGGGTGCATGATGTGCCCCAGGACACAAAGCTGGGGGAACAAAAGGTGTTAGGGAGAGAATGACCAGAGATTACAAGAAGGGAAGAAAGAACAAATGATTGGGCAAGAAAATCTAGTGTAGAAGACGAATATGAGGGGAGTTTCAGTGGAAGAGGTCTTCTAAAAACAGGGTGAGAGCAAAGAACTGAATAAATAACTACAGTATTGCATGTAAACCACATGACATATAGTCCAGTTGCAACACTGCCATTGGGATGGCATTTAATGGTGTGACTGGCCTGCTCTCCCTGTTTGGCTCATTATTGGATTTTGTGAACTGACTGAATTCTCCCTTCAGAACTTGATTTAATAGACGACTGTTTTAGTTGGACCAGGACTGTGTCTCAAGACTACTCCACTGGATTCGTGCCTTATTACTCGTTTGGAAGGTTATCTATAGACTGCAAGTTGCCCTCTGTCATCAACCTTAATTATATGGACTTGAATACTTTACCAGTAAAGACTAGCAGTCATTAAGATCTGAACACCCATCTGAATAATAACATTAGGATTGAAGTGGCAGATTAAAAAACTCCGGTAACAATAAAGCAATGGATTGGCCCTCAGGATGACTATTCACATTGCTCCTCTGGGCACCACTTCAGCATTGTGGTCATTGTTGAGAAACATAAAATATGCTGCTTTATATGATCAGTGTCAAGATTGTGGTTGAAATGTACTATTTGCACGTGATCTGTAATTATTAGATCTGTTCTGGTAACTGGACTTGTGTGTCGTGCTGACCTGCTCCGTTGGGGTCTCCTTCCATTGTGTGGGAGTGGACTTGGTATAACCCACGTGCTGTTACTGACAGGACTTAATATTTATAAATCCTTTGTGAATATTGTTGCAATGTCTGATGTTTCTGACCCCATTATCTGGGTAGGAAAGTCCAAAAAGGCATGGATTTGCGGCCGCTTTGACCTTCATAATGAGGTTAACTGAGACTCTGTGTATAGTACAGTAGAGCCACAGAAGAAGGTCATTGTGTCTATTAAAGAAAAATCCCTTCAATCCATTAACCTGCCCTTTCCCCATATGAAGTGACACTGTGTTTGCATAGTTCACAGATGGAACCGAGCTGACATGGACAGACTCTGGTGTCCGACGAGCAAAAATAATATGAACAAATCGATTGATTGGATGGACTTAATAGGCTTACTCCAGTGCTGAATTGAAGAGTGAATTGCTGAGGAACAAACAATTGCAGCGAGTAGCCCCTACTTACTGCTGACTAACTGTCCAACGCTCAGAGCTGAAGAAGAACAGGATGAAGAGGAAGAGGAAGAAGCTTGACGCACTGGGCTTTGTGCGAGAGAGGCCTGAGCGTGTGCCATGTGCAGTAGGTTAGCCTGGGACACTGCCTGGCCTACCTGCGGATGCTGCTGCTGGTGCTGATGCTGTGGAAGCTGAACACACAAACACACAAACCGAGTGTTAGATTACACCGAGAGATACTTGAGTTCCACTAACACTCCTCACAGGAAACTTCTGGAATACCAAACCCACCCGCAAGGTCTTAACATTCTCGGACCTTTACTTTTTGAACTAAATCCATGGTGACGAGAAACAGGAATGAACCAGAGCAAGCATTGACCGCACTATCGATTCATGCCTGTACATTTGAAGAACAACCCCCCGAATAAAGTTCTCTTCTGATCAGGTTTCTCTGAGATACATTGCAGTAACTTTGCCACTGAGCCTGATACTTTGGAAAAAGATGACATGTATAAATCATAAAATATATGCCCCTTCATTCACCACATTGAGGCTGAAGTTCCAACTAGTTCACCCTATAAATTCTAACTACAGTAGTTTAATCTCTAAATTATAATTAATGACTTTTATACTGATGGGAATCCAACACTGA
This sequence comes from Callorhinchus milii, assembly GCF_018977255.1. NCBI lineage: Eukaryota > Metazoa > Chordata > Chondrichthyes > Chimaeriformes > Callorhinchidae > Callorhinchus > Callorhinchus milii. The sequence goes on from NW_024704743.1 coordinate 16,198,923, forward strand.
GGCAAGAAAAGCAATGGTGAAACTGCAGTATTAGAAAATGAATAACTTTATATGGACTGAGATAAAAGCATAAATAGGAAGATGTATAGGCAACCTCCTATCAGCACAGAACATAATCACTGGATGTATGACAGCATGTTACAGATATAGAAATAGAAAGCGCTAAATGAAGACACTGGAGGTAGGTACGGAGTAAAGTTTGGATTTTTATAAATGAAATCTCACAACATGTTTAAGTCCCCATTGTCCAAACGGACTTTCTTCTCAAATTAAAGAGGTTTTGTGCTGAGCTTTCCCGAAACAGAGCCATACTTGACCATTGCCTTATTTGTGTGTGTGTGTTTCTGTGTGTGTATCCGTGTGTGTGTGTATGTTTCTTGTGTGTCTGTGTGTATGTCTGTGTGTGTATGTGTGTGTGTTTCTTGTGTGTGTGTATGTCTGTGTATGTGTATGTCTGTGTTGGGGGAAAGCGCACAGACCTGCTATGACAAACATATTTTTTCCTATTCAATACTGTATATTTCTTTCATAACTTGCCTTGGAAGCTGGGGTTATATTCCATAATGTACTCAGTCCTAGATATACCTCAGTCAATGTTCGAAAAACAAACAAAAATAATTTAAGAATTTGTTATTGCTTCAGTCTAAATTTTTAATTCTACCATTCCCAGCTACAGTACTCCTGAGTTACTCAGTGTCCTCACTCATGGTATCAATACATGTACATATTGATCTCTCACTAGGATTTCCCTTCACCGTTATTCCTTTTGCCTTTATTTTCCGATTGGGTTTTATGTTTCTGCTCTGTCATCCGACAACAGGGACCATGAGGAATTTGAAAGTGGAACATAGATGACAAGATCAGAAGAGAGATTTGGTTGAAATAGGATCTCATTGTTTCAGAACACCCACTCTGCTATCCTATTATATAAGATTATGATTATGTATTATATAGGATTAAATAGCATTCGTCTGTTTCCTAAGTAAATCCAGTGTCCTGGTCTCTACCATCCTAAAATTGCCCTGCACAAGCCTGAACCCATGTCATCTTGTTCTACTGACTTAGTGTATCTGGAAAACAAATGTAAATTGTTCTTATTTTTGGTAAATTATATTATTTTCGTTTTCAACGCAATCCTTTTGCATTGGAAAGGGCTGACTCCAATTTGGCCGATCGAATATATCTGCTGTAATTATAAAGTACTGAAGCAACAGGGTCAAATTTGGTCCATGTGATATTTATTTTATTGAATGGGTTGAAATCAAAACCTTCCTCTTCCCCCAAGCAGTTCTCAATAGTGAAGCTGGAGAAGCAGGGACTGTAGCTGTGGCACACTATTCTCCAGTTAGCCGGACTGTAAGCTTTAAAGTTCAAAAAGTTACTAGCAACTACTGGGCAAAAGGCCATTCATGATCTGCAGCCCAGAAGTCCAATACATTGCTTCTCTGAATTCATCACTGAGAACCGGATATGGGGGGAGTCCATTCACTGTGATAAATATCACACGGACCATAAATTTGACCCCAATATTTCACCTATTGAATATTTGCTTAGATTTGAGAATGTCCTAAGATTCTGTTGTCACATTGAACCATCTCACCCATTATTGAATCTTAGAATCATAGAATATTACAGCACAGAAGGAGGCCATTCGGCCCATCGTGCCTGTGCTGGCTCTTTGGAAGAGCTACCAATCAGTCCCATTACCTCGCTCTTTCCCCAGGTACTTGGAATTTTTTCCCTTTCATGTACCTATCCAATTTCCTTTTGAAAGTTCTTATTGAATCTGTTTCCACCACCCTGTCAGGCAGTGCATTCCAGACCGTAACAACTCTATTACTTCAATAGTAAACAATACATGAAACAGGACTATTTTACAGAACCACAGAGAAATTTAACATTAACCCCAGTCAGATCCTGTATCCTTTTGCAATGCATCCCATAGCATGCAAATATGCTGTAAGGATAGTATCTCAATTACCTGTTGGCCTGGCTTTATGGGAGACAGCGTTATTCCCTGTGTGTTGATAACGGGTAAGATCTGATTTCCAATAACTGTGGCAATGATCTGACCTTGGGCGTTGGTCAGTAACTGAGGGGTGATGGGCTGCACTTGAATGCCCTGAGCTCCACCTGCACTCTGACTAGATGATACTCCAGCGTTAGACATCAACGGGATTGTGCCAATTATCTATAATAAAGCAACACACAGAATTAAACAGCAAGAAACCAGAAACACTCTCCCACAATTCAATGGTATTTTCTCTAGTTATTATTTTGCCAAAGTAACCAACTGGATTAATAGACCGGGACATACAATTATCTTGGAATCCTGTAGCATATTGATTCATCTTGCAAGCGAGAAGACCTGAGAGCATTCGCCTCGCAAGCGAGGACCTGGGTTTGATTCCCGGGCAGGGCGAAACGTTAGGCAAGTTTCCTTGCTCCACACACCTCTGTTTACTTAGCAGTAAGTAGGAACCCAGTTGTTTGGCGAATCACTTTTCCAGGTATAATAATCCCTTCAAAAATACATTTTTAAATTTCGATAGCTAATGTTTGGTGTAAGGGAAGAAGACACGTTTGTCACAGAAAGACTGGCACGAGCTGCTAAATTAATTTACTCTTTCAGGATCCATCTCACAGGAGACTAGAAACTTCAGAGTTTTTAGTTATTTGATGACCACGTGATGGAATACAAGGCCAATTAAAAAAAATTCCAATACAACCCTGCCCCCCACTCCCAATACCAAGTCAAAAGAGGCTTACTCCCAGATGTCATGAGCTCTGCCAATTGATTTGAATTTATGAAGTGCTTGGTTTGGTTCTGACAGGCTGCCGTGTGATTAAACTGCAATAATACTATTGATCCACTGCTGAAATTTCAGTCCTTGCAACATCTTCCTTGTCATGAAACAGGCGTCCGGCACTTGCCCTGGAGAGTGCGGTAATCACGTGTGATATGCCTTCAGACTACTTCAAAAGCATTATTAATGCACTCCACTGCACTTACTATTCTGAGCCCAGAGTGAGGAAGATCAAAGCACATTCACCACTGACAAGCCGACTGGCTAATTTGCCAGTATAGCAACTAGTGACATCCTGTGGCAGCAACAGCAGTATTACATGTAACATCATCAAATTAACAGCAGCAACAACAACTTAATAATAATAATTCTTCCATTTGATGTAGCGTCTTAGCACGTCATTGCGACGTCTCAAAGTGCTTCACAGAATATACTGTAAAGTTCATTTACTATATTTTGTGGGTGAAACACGGCAGCCAATTGCGCACAGCAGTGTTCTACAACAGTTGTGGATTGAGTGATCAAATGTTTTTTTTACACTTATAAAGCACCTTTCACAGAGGGGAGCATCTTAAAGTGCTTTACAGAAATGAATGGATGAGTGGAAAATGGGGAAAGGAAGGTGGGGTGCAGTTGAAAGGTGGCTGAAGGCGCAGTCCAAAAAATACGTTTTTAGTCAGATTTTCAAAGCAGAGTGGGAGGGAGTGAGGCAGGTGATTTAGTGAGCGAATTGAAGAGGGCAGATAAAAGTGGCTGAAGGTCAGCGACTCATGCTGGTGTCTATCACCTTATCCATTGACGGATGGAGAGAACCTGCATCACAACTGATCCCCATCACATTCACACAAGAGGGCTGAAATTTCTCCTGTTCTTAGGCATTAGAGCATTTTGGAAAATCCTTTGATCGAATCATAGATCGGAACCCTCACGTCTCAAAAAGAACCAGCCTCCAAATTGAGACCAAAAACATAAGAATTTTCCAAAATTCTGCACCTTCTTAAATTTTAAGATAATGGTCTTAATCCTAAATCGTGAGAAATTTTGGTCCTCGGATGCCTTTACAAGCACTTTCCAGCAAGGATCACTGGACAGTAATAAAGAAAGGAAAGTCTGGATGATCCCCCACCTTAACCGGTAACACTAACTTAATTACAGTGTCCCACTAAGGCCTGGCTGAGTGGATTTTAAAAAAAATGTATCTAAATTGACCTGATAGAGATTCATTCAGAGGATGAAAATGTGTTTGAAGTTCATCCTTCAGCCTCGGGCTATCAAAGCTGGAGGATCCCCTTTGGCTCGACTGTGGATAAATTAAGCTTTACAAGTATTCCCCAAACAAAGCAAGAACGAGTGCTTGCTTCCTTTCTCGCTCACATCCAATACATAATCAGAAGAAAAATATTAAAATCTATATCTTTATCTTGTGGCTTACAGATATTCTAAGAATGCAAATTTCTCTTTAGGGGACTGAGTTGAGTTAGTCGCTTAAGCACACACCTCGCACCTCGGGGACCTGGGTCTGAATACAGATCACGTTGATGTTTAGTGCATTGATCATCATTTGATAACTCGCAGTAAGGACATTCTCGTACATTAACTGGTCAGCACCATACATAATCCCAATGGAAAAACCTAGTAGTACAAATAAAACAAAACAAAACTCCCCCACTGACTCCACAGTAAATATTTTAAAAGGTCGATACCCCAGGATCAGCCAAGGTTATTAATCACTTTGCCTGGCTCTTGTGGTTTTCAACATCAACTGAAGCCCAGAGGTTTGTTTTGCCCCCTTTTCTCCCCCCTTCTCATGAAGCTGCTTACTCTCGCTTTCAAAGCCCTCCAATGCCTTGCTTTTCCCTACCTTTGTGACCTGCTCCGCTCAGTGGGCTCAGGCCTGCTCCATGCCCCTTGCCCTTCCCGCCCCACCATCGGTGGTCGGGCCTTCAACCTTTCCTCCCCCACCCTTTGGAACTCCATTCCACAGTCCCTTCACCTCACTCCCTCCCTTGCCTCCTTCGAGTCGTGTCTCAAGACCAACCTCTTCCGCCATGCCTTTGCTCATCCTCCTATCCCCAGCCTCCCTGCCCTCCACCTCTCCTGATGCCAACCCCCAGCTCAGGTGCAAATCCTTGACTGTCCAGTGTCTTGGGACATCATCCCAATGTGAGAGGCGCTATACAAATGTAATTTGTTGTTGTTATTCTGACTGAGGTATGGGAAGCACAGGTGCTAGCCTTGCTGTGGTACCTCTCTGGCTGACAACTCACCCAAGTATTCATTCTTCATATTTGAGGCTAGTAAGTGGTGGGGAAGAAAATCCAGTGAGGATTGGGTGCAGCTCCTTTGACGATGTTGACCACTAGTTTCATTTTGTGATCACTGGGCTCGCTCGAGGTTTTACCCATCGCTATCTATAATGGTGGGGGGCATCAGAGTGAAGCTAGTTCCTGCCCTTACCCAATGTCATTGGATAGTATTCAGGAACATCAGGAATAACTGCTATTCACCTCCCTAACCCAGGGTGCTGTTGCCAACTGTAGTCCCAACTGCTGCTTCAGAGAGGATCAACTAACTCAGCAAAAAGAGTCATCAAACCTGAGACCTTCTTGCTCTGTTGGGCTCAGACCACTTAATGCATTCACCAAATGAGCCATCAGTGCAAAGTATGACTTACTTTTGCTTCCTTAAGATTTTCTCCACCAACTCTCTCCCATGCACTCCTCAAAACATTTGATTCCTTTTTTGTTCTATGGGCGAACAGTTAAGGCAGCACAGAATGCCAATCAGTACCTCATCCAAGGGTCCTTTCTGAACCTGAAACTCCTGAGTTACAAGGGGAATGGACTACTTTAAAGATATGTTAGACAGATTGGAAAACTATAGAAACAGATCAGTTCAGAAAGAATGCTGCTCATAACTGGCTTTTGGAACAATGCTCGCCGAAAGTATTTAATGAAAGAGTTTGGGATACATGACTTCTGTGGAGGTTCCTGTGGAGTATAGACACTGGCATGGAATAATTGGGTTGAATGACCAGTTTCTGTGCTGTAACAGTCTATGTCATTTGAAGTAATTCTTAGGATTGCTCATCAATCTATATCAGAGGCCAATTTACCCTTATGCTGTAACCATTAATACAGCTCTTAAATTCTAGCGCTTTAAAGACCCAGTCATTTTCTCAATAGGTATATAATTCAATACAATGCACTAGCTGCATCCCTCATTGTAATTGCTTTCACTTTACTCTGTAAAATCGCCAGTAATCTGTCCAGCATGCCTCAAGCTTTTAGGACTACAGGTGAATACACAGCTCAAGTGTTTTATTCAAACTGCATTATTAACATACTGCGTATTGAAGAACAGTGAGGTGTTTCCTCCTGTTGTGCTGGCAAAGATAAAGACTAGCTCTAGCTCAGATCCTGTTTGAAGGTTCAGTCTGAATAGCACACTCTAATGATAAGAGATGGAGTGTGCTTTTTTGCTGATGGCTGTGACCAGCTTGGTGACCTGATTATGTCGAAGAGTTTCACAGCTGAGACACTACAAAAGCAAAAGCGTCCCATCAAACCCCTTTCCAATGTAATCATGCTCAGTGCCGCAGGCTTGGTACAAGCAGGGAATCCATCAGGGCTCATTAGCACCATTTAGTATCAAGTACCTCAAAGAGCAAACGTACACTGGTTGAATCAGAATAATAAGCAGCAGAGCACACACTCTATCACCTAATTGGATCAACATGTCTATTTGCCTGATTTTGTTTTGCTCGCTAATTGTGGATCGAGGATTATCAGAAATCGCTTTGGAGATGTTAATGTTCAACTAATGATGGCAGCACTCAGCTCTGCTTACCTCTGCAGGCGCATTTATCTTTCAGTCGCAAGCCATGTGTTAAATATGGAATGATCGCCTTTAAAAGGTTTTGTTGCAGCATCCATACCCTAACGTTGCCCCCTAATCTATGGAAAACCTCTGATAAGATCTTACATTACTCTCCTGCACTGTGGCGATAATAGCAAGCATTTTATCTCAATGTACCTTCTGGCCTACAGTCTTTGCTTCTTATATTATTAGGCAATAAAACATTAAACAACCCATTCAACTACTGTCTCTTTTTCATAAGATCAGACAAAATGAGTTTAATAACACTAAAGAGTCGATTGCATTAAAGCTGCACATTAAGTGCTGGAAACACATTGGTCTGAACTTTAACCTTTGGTTGGTAAACTGCACAGTGCAGAGGAGTTTTGTTTTTTATTTATCAGTATTTACAATAAATAATACTGGTAATAATCATCTCAGGACAAAGTAGGAAATCAATTTTTTAAACTAAGATATATTTGCAGAGAGCTACAAAACATCTTGTGTTGCCGTAGTTGTATAGTGCAGGAATGTATGGACTGGCTAAGAGTGATGGGCTGCAGAGTCCGCCTTCTCCTGGTAATCATTTCGATTGCAAGGATTGAAAACCACTGTCGTGATGACTCACACTCACCTCTTCCTGCCCATAAGTGACTGAATTTACAGCGGAAAAGAAAATCCACTCAATGCTCTTCTGAATACAAAGAAGATAGACTCGAGAGACTATACACAGACATATAATATTCAAACATGGTGTTGAGCTCATATGTGTTCTGACATATGCATTAAGTAAATTAGCATGAATTTGGATCGATACACACTGGAGACTAGTCTCAGATTTTACCACTAGGACCTTCTCCAATGACAAGCTGAAAGGCTCTGAGAGCTTTGCTGAGCCTTTCTAACACTGAAAAGCACAAGTTTGAAACAAGCAGAAACAGCTTTACAATAATAATAATCCTTGTATTTGATATAGCGCCTCATCACTTGATCTGTCCTTCTTGAGGATAATTAATTGCAACCACTTAATTTTTTATTGCACAATGTACAGAAACTAAATACTGTAATTATAATTATAATTCTGCTCACCATTTTAGAAACATAAGAAAACAAAATTAAGAGGCCATCGAGCTTGTTCCACCAGCTTATTAGATTTTTTAAAATCCCAATGTCTTGTACTGTCCTCATAAGCCCTTAATATCTCTACTAACCCAGTGTCTCTCTGTGTCTCTTTTAAACATCCTAATGATGGCACCTCTACAGTTTTCTGGAGTAGGGAGTTCTACATTTATATGCAGTATCACAAGATCACAAGATCACAAGATTGGTCTGGATGAAGAAGGGTTTTTGGTCCATCCGATCTCAACCCTCCAGAATACCTAAACTTCTATCCCTCCATCACTGCATCAAGCTGCTTTTTAAATATCCTCTTACCTAATGTCCTGGTCACTACCAAGCTGGATTAACCTTTTGTGGGCCGAGCGCCAAAAAGCTTTGTGGGCCCCATGAATCATGTGTTCTTTTTAGAAGTAATGGGCAAAGTAACAGACTGGCTTTCTGAAAAGGCTTGGGATTGTGAAGTAAAGTAGAGGTGCTGATTCTTGGGAGGAGCTCGACAGCCAATAATACAATACAAAATGACATTTGTATAGCTCCTTTCATGTTGGGAGGACGTCCCAAGGAACTGGACAGTCAGGGATTTGGACCCAAGTTGGGGCTCAGGATCGGAGAGGGTGGAGGGCAGGAAGTGTAGGGGTAGGAGGGTGGCCGAAGGCTCGGTCGAAGAGGAGGGTTTTGAGATGCGCCTTGAAGGAGGCAAGGAAGGGAGCAAGCAGCCAATAAGTGGGTGCTCAGCAGCCAATCGCTTGGACCAGTGGCAGAGTAACAATGGCACCCATGAGGTGACTCTACCACCTTTCCTCACAACCTGTTCAGTTGTTGCTGTTGATTACCCTCTGTGAAAAGAAATATTAATTCTCTGTGTGAAGAAAAGCTTCCTGACCTCAGTTCTAATGATCATAATAATTATATTAATATTTAATTGAGTTTGTTGGAACAGAGTTTGTTGAATATTATGGCTCACATTTATAATCATGCTGATTCTTAAAAAAATGTCAAGGATTCCTGATGGCCTAGTGGGCGAAAGCCATCCAGTGCAGTACTAGGTCATACAGACCAAAGGGTTATAGGATTGAAACCTGTTCAAGGCTGAGGTATCTGATCTCAGCTAGGTAGTAATTACAGGGGAATAAATTTGGTAATGTTAAAATGAATTGAGGAATAGCTGTCAAGGAATGTGGAATAACACCCAATTTTAATATAAGTTTGATTTAGATAGAGTTAAATCTGTTCAGGGCTTTGGCTTGCAGGACAACTACTTTATTGACTATAACAAGCAGGATCAAGCATATTGATCATTCTTATTATTTTTGCTCACTTTTCCAAAATTCTTTGCTGTCTCTTTCCACCCAATGTAACTTGGATGAACAACAATAATAATCCATGCATTTAATTTGCCACCTTATCACATCATTAAGATGTCTCAAAGCGCTTCATAGAATATATTGTAAAGTAGACTGACTGTATTTTGTGGCAGAATTTTTTTTTCAAGATGCGTTTTTTTTCATCTGAGAAGCACGAGTGCTGAAATTTCTAATATTCTTAGATTTATAATAATAATTCTTTGTGGAGTCCTGTAGTGTAGTGATTAGCACACCTGCCTCACAAGCGGGAGGACCCAGATTTGCTACTGGGCAGGGAGAAGCCTTAGTTAAGTTTCCTTACTCTGAAGGCCTCTGTGTATCTAACAGTAAATAGGAACCCAGTTGTTGGTTGATTGACGGCTCGCTTTCCAGGGGTAATAACCTCTCAAAAAAAAATTGGTTACTCAATCCGCGTCTGTTTGTGGGACACTGCTGTGTGCAATTGACTGCTGCGTTTCGCCCACAAAATATAGACAGTTCACTTTACAGTATAGAAGTATCAAAGACGTGATAAGGCACTATATCAAATGCAAGGATTAATATTATTATAAAGCACCATATCATGTCATCAAGACGTATCAAAGCGCTTCACAGGATATACTGTAAAGACAGGGAGCGATGCCAGGACAGCGCGGGGAGGAGCTGGGCCTACCTCTCAGGTATTTAAACTCGACGCGGCAGGGACTGCAGCTAGTACAGGGCTGTGGGGCTGAGGAGGGAACGGGTGGGGGCAGAGCGGGGGAACCGCTGACGTCATAGTTGTAGTTTTCAGAAGTGTGCGCGCGCAAAAAAAAAAAAAAAAATCCTCTGCGCACCCACTCCTCCACCCCAGGGCTCACATCAGGGCCCACCATGGTCCTGTTAGGTTGGCTGCCCCAGCCCCAGCCCATGGGATAATGTGTCCATCCACCTGACCGCTCGCTCCCGGTCCCCGCGTGCGTAATATGGCTGCCGCTATGACCCGAGCCCCCTCACCCCCTCACCCCCTCCCTCCCTCCACCCTCCTCTCTACCCCCAAACCCTCCCCCTTCTGTATCTCTCCCGCTCTCTCCTCCTCTCTCTCCGTCCCTCTCGCCTTCTATCCCCACTTGACCCTCCCACAACCTCCCTCTGTTCCAGCCTGGGAATCCTCTGCTGGGCTCACCGTGGCACTCGGCGTTGGCTATCCAGCAGCAGCCACACCGACTGCTTCATTTCCCACCACACTCGCCAGCCACCCCAGATACAGACCCGGGGAGCCAACCTCTCCTCCCTTATCCCCATTTCCCCACCCCTGCCTCACAACCTGGACCCCCCTTCCTCCCCACACACCCTTCTGTCAACCGCTCCATCCACATCGGACTACAAAACGTCCGCTCCCTCTGTAACAAGGCCCTGGTCATCAACGATCTCATCCTTGATGAGAACGTTGATATCATGGCCTTAACGGAAACCTGGCTCACCCCAGGCGACACCTTCCCCCTCACGGAGGCCACACCACCCGGCTACACCTCCCACCACATCCCTCGCCCCAACCGCCGTGGCGGTGGTGTTGCCCTTATCTCAAGGACACCACTTGCCCTATCCCCCTACTCCTCTGGCTCTTTCCCCTCTTTTGAGCACCTCACCCTCTCCCACCCCTCCTTCCTCTCACTTAAAATCCTCCTCCTCTACCGGCCCCCTAAAACCTCTCCCACCTTCATCTCTGATATCTCAACACTTCTCACATCTCTCTGCCTCTGCTCTGATCGCCTCATCATCCTGGGCGACTTTAACCTGCACTTCACCCCCTCCTGCTCAATCTCCTCAGATTTCTCTTCCCTGCTCTCCTCGCTCAACCTCTCCCTCCACATCAACTCCCCCACTCACAGTCACGGCCACCCACTCGACTTGGTGATCACCCGGGGCCTCAGTGTCTCGGATGTCACCATCACCGACAAGGCCGTCTCCGACCACCACTTCATCTCCTTCACCACCTCCACCCCCTCCCCACCTCCACCAGACCCACCACCATCTTCTACCGCCCCTGGAAGAAGTTACCCCCTCAATCCCTAACCTCTGCCTTGGAGTCCTCTGAACTCCTCTCCCTCTGGCCCTCAACCCTCACCGAAACCTCTTCTGCTCTCACCCTCCTCCACAACACCCTCTCCTCCACACTTGACACTCTTGCCCCTATCACCTCCCGTACTGTCTCCTACTCTCGCTCCTCCCCCTGGTTCACCACCCACCTCCGCTCACTGAAGAGCCAGGTGTGGGCCACTGAACGCACCTGCGTCAAATCTGGCCTAACGGTCCACCGACAAATCTGGCTGGACCTCCTCAAAATCTACCGCTCCACTCTAGCCTCGGCCAAGTCGTCCTTCTACTCCAGGATAATCCTGGAGGCGAAGGACAACCCCAGGCTACTGTTCTCTACCACATCCAACTCCTCCGTCCCCCCGGCCACCCTGCGCAGGTCATCTCCTCCAACCTTCACTGCGAGGAGATGCTGGATTTCCTTGAATCCAAGATCAAGGGAATTCGCTCTGCGGTCACTTCCCCTCCAACATCCACCCACCACCCACCCCTTCCATCCCACACTCCGACTCCTACCCATCCTCCCCTACACACCTTCGTACCCGTTTCCCCATCCTCTGTCACCAAACTCATCCTCTCCCTGAAGCTGCCCTGGTCAAGGTCACCAATGACATCCTGACCATCTGTGACCAGGGCTCCCTCTGCCTCCTCGTCCTCCTCGACCTATCGGCAGCATTCAATACGGTCGACCATGCTATCCTCCTCCACCGCTTGTCCTCCCACCTAAACCTTCAAGGCCCTGTCCTTGAGTGGTTTAGGTCGTACCTCTCCCAACGTCTTCACTTTGTCTCCACAAATGGTTTTTCCTCCGGCCCCCGCACTGTCTCGTGCGGTGTCCCTCAAGGCTCTGTCCTCGGTCCCCTCCTCTTCACCCTCTATATGCTCCCCCTTGGTGACATCATCCGCAGACATGGAGTTAACTTCTACATGTATGCGGATGACACCCAACTCTACCTTTCCTCCTCTACTCTCAACTCCACGACCACCGATGTCCCGACAGCTGCCTGTCCGACATCGAGTCCTGGACGAGAGATAACTTTCTCCAGCTCAACGTGCGCAATAACTGAGGCCCTCCTGATTGGCTCACGTCAGCGCCTCCGCACCTCAGGCGCTGACAGCATCAGCATCCAAGGCTGCACTCTCCACCTCTCAAAGCCAATCAGGAACCTCGGGGTTCTGTTCGACCCTGAGCTGTCCTTTCTCCCTCATATCCGCACCACAACTGGCACCGCCTTCCATCACCTCCGGAATGTCGCCGGACTACGGCACTCCCTCACCCCTCACGCTGCTGAAACACTGGTCCAGGCCTTTATCACCTCAAGGCTGGACTATGGGAACTCTATCCTCGCCGGCCTTCCCTCCACCTCCCTCCACAAGCTGCAGGTCATCCAGAACTCTGCAGCTCGTGTACTGTCCCACACCAGACTTCGCAACCACATCACTCCCACCCTCGCTCACCTCCACTGGCTCCCCATCCCCCAGAGGATCAAATTCAAGATCCTCACCCTCACCTACAAGGCCATTCACGGCCTTGCTCCCTCCTACCTCTCCGACCTACTATCCCCCTACCTACCTGCCCGTTCCCTCCGTTCCTCTGGCTCCGGTCTGCTCCACATCCCCCGCCCCAACCGCCCTACCATCAGTGGCCGGGCCTTCAGCCTCTCAGCCCCTAGGCTCTGGAACTCTATCCCCCAGTGCCTTCGCCGCGTCCTCCCTTTCCTCCTTCAAGGCCGGTCTCAAGACCTTTCTCTTTGACCGTGCCTTCAGCTCCCCTCTCGACTCTCTACCCCCTCCTCGCTCCCTCCCTTCCCTCCCCTCACCCTGACCATTTCCCCCCTGCTCGGGTCCTGACCCAACTGTACAGCGCCTTGGGACGTCCTCCCGACGTGAAAGGCGCTCAATAAATGGAATCTTGTTGTTGTTGTTGTTTCACTGGGTATTTTCTGGGTGAAAAAGCAGCAGCCAATTGCGTACAGCAATGTCCCACAACAGACATGGGGCGATTGACCAATTTCATTTGGGGGATTGTTGACCAGATCACTGGGAGAAATTCCCTTTTCTTTTTCGAACAGTGCCATGGGATCTTTAATATCCATCTGAATAGACAGACGGGACCTCGGTTAATCCATGGTGAAATTAACACCCTGCACAGAATTGTGGAAAATTCTTTATATTCATTAATAATTTGGAAATTGGCTTTGCAACATTCTTGAAAAGAATTGCTTCTAAATTAAGACCGAATTTAAAACATTTCCAAAATCTTACATTTTATAGTAACGTTTCTAAGGCCTTGGAAACAAATGTATTTAAGTAGCAAAAATAGGAGGCACATTAATGAGACAGAATCACTCATCTACCTCCATTGATGGGATTCAACTTGCCAAAAGGAAAGTTGAAAGAGAATGGAGTGGAAGTTGACACACCCTATACCGTATCCAAACTGTGTGAGGCAGCAATAAACAACTGAACAAACTGCCCCAAGCTTCATTGGCAAATCAGTTGAGTTCAGTTCCCCCACAAGTCATGCTCAAGGTATCCTGGTCAGGCCACACCTTGAGTAGAGGGTACAGTTCTGTTCATTGTCATATAATGGACTCACCAGGTCCTGCAGAGAACAGTGAAAATTATGCTCATTGTTAGAGCAATCAGATCTGAAGAAAGACTAGATAGAATTGTAATGGACAATTTCAAGAGACACCAGGAAGTTTCCTTTACCTAGAATATAATTAACGATTAGAACAGGTTGCCAGGAGGTGAAGTAGAAGCCAGAAAACAAGACTCATTTGAAAAACAGCTTTGTGCTGTGATGTAAGGATGGTGGGGTGGGTATTCTGGAAGGATGAGATCCGAGGATCTGAAGGGCCTTTTTTAAAACTAATTCTGTGATCTTGTGAAGTCAGGGATCTTCATGCCTTGAAAAGAGACTTATAGATGTGTGGATGATCCATTTATAATGCAGTAATCTTATGATTTGGTGTTTCCTATGCTTTCATTGGGAATGCCACTGATTTGACACAGTTAGATTATTCCTCTCTCAATGAACATATAACAGATTAAAGGAAACGTCAATGTAAATGTAATTTAAAAAGTTAACAACATTTTCAACAATGAGAGCTAGGTAGAACTGAGATCTAGTGCATCATCAAATTCCATATCAGAGAGGGACCAGAGCTCACGAACTACCGTTCATGAGTTTTATCCAGTTTGCCTTACCTGTGGGAACAGAGATCACATTTTAGAATTGAGTTGGGCATTGTGTCCAGTTCTTCTACAATCACTGGGGTTGGTATTGATACTGGTGTTGGTCTTAGTACTGGTGGGCAAATGTGGCAGACACAGCAATGTCTCACAAACAGCCATGAAGTGATTGACCAATTTTATTTGGGGGATTATTGGCCGGGACACTGGTAGAAATTCCAATTTTCAAGCAATGCCATTTGATATTTAGCATCCACTTGGTTCCTCAGGCAGACTGGAACTTGGTTTAACGTCTCAAAGAAAGAAAAAGAAGGAAAGAAAGAAGGAAAGAAAGAAGGAAAGAAAGAAAGAAAGAAAGAAAGAAAGAAAGAAAGAAAGAAAGAAAGAAAGAAAGAAAGAAAGAAAGAAAGAAAGAAAGAAAGAAAGAAAGAAAGAAAGAAAGAAAGAAAGAAAGAAAGAAAGAAAGAAAGAAAGAAAGAAAAGCAAGCAAGCAAGCAAGCAAGCAAGCAGAGTGTACTTATTTTTCAAAGGATAACAACTCAAGAGCACCTTCTTTTTCACAGTAAGAAGTTCACGATGAGGGTAAAAAACACACAAGATTTTCACAGATGGAGTTGCATGAGATTTGAGCTGTCGGTGACCAGAATCGTGTCACGCTGATCCGTGGACAGGAAGTAGATTGGTGTCAGAGTGGCGATCCTGCAGGTCGGCATGACACACTTCCTGCTACTGGCAGGAGTCGCTATTTGTGAATCCTGTGTGACTCCGATAGTAATAACTCCACCTCCCCACCGGCCGGCGACGTGTTCTGACACTGTTAAATGCTCTTTAATGTGAGTGATTGTTGAGGCAGTAATAACTTGCACATATAAAGCAACCTTCCATGTGAAAAAAATTAAACACTGGAAAAAGCATAAAATTGGGACATAAACCCACAACTTGCATTGATGTAGCCCCTTTACATAGGACAATGTGTCAGAGGGATTCACGAAGATTTTCTTCTTTCTACAGGTGGGTATTATTCATGGTGAGAGGCATATTCCTAAACTTATGCTGATGGAGGTCAGACAAGAGCAACTGCTGTGGAACATTAGCTCTACACACAGTCCACACAGGTGGTACTGAGAAACCCTTAGTAGCCCAGTGTCACAGAAATTATTGAGCAGTTCACAGGGTTGCTTTCAATGGATAAAGAGCCAATGCAGCAGACTTTACAGTGATTAACATAATAAAAATCTCAGACAAAGTTAGATTCAACTACCTGGAGTTGACCACTGTGCGAATAATGTTGCAGAAGCTGACTTGTATGAAACCTCTCATAATAGGTACTATAATAATAATATTCCTTGCATTTGACATAGCGCCTTATCATGTCTTTGAGACGTCTCAAAGTGCTTCACAAAATATACTGTAAAGTGAATTGACTATATTTTGTGTGCAAACCGCGCACAGCAGTGTCCCACATCAGTCGTGGATTGAGTGACCAGTTTATTTATTTTTGAAGGAATTATTACCCCTGGAAAAGCAATCCGCCAATCGACTAACAACCAGGCTCCTAGTTATTGCAAGGTAAGCAGAGCCGTGTGGAGGAAGGAAACTTGTCCAATGTTTCACCCTGCCTGCCGGGAATTGAATCCAGGTCTCGCGCTTGAGAGGCGAGTGCTCTAACCACTGAACTGCAGGACTCCTTTCTCCTTCCTTTCTGACACTATACATGTGTAATTCAGAGAGTTTAATTGTGTTGAGCTTGCACTCAGCTGTGGTGGCCCTGACAAGTCTGTCCAAACATCAGGGAATTAGAAACCTGTCAGTGGGGATGCTTGCATCCCAGATTGAAGTAGTTTCTGCTATAAATACCACTCCTCGTTCATACAAGTAAAAAAGGAAAAGTTCTGCAAACTATTCCTCTGACCAAGAGAAGTCAGTATTGCAGGACGTAACCATGCAGGTCCCACAACTACACTTAACCTCACAGAACAGACATAATAAAAGGGAAGTGCCTGAAGATCTAATAATGTTGTAAGTAATGGTGCATTGCTCCCAGTAGAAGAAGGATTTGTAACAGAGAACAGGATTTATACTTAACCACTCCCAATATCTTTGGCGTGGGGCTGAGAGGAGCTATGTACCTCCAGGGCTCCACTAACCAACATTAGGTTTTAATGTTATTAAAGAGCCTGCTGTGCAAATGGCATTACCAGAATACACTGTAAAGTGAATTGACTGTATATTTGTGGGCGAACGCGGCAGCCAATTGCGCACAGCAATGTCCCACAAACAGTCGTAGATTGAAAATGACCAATTTATTATTGTTTTGTTTTGGAGGGATTATTATTAGGCGTGTGGAGTAAGGAAACTTGCCCAAGGTTTCCCCCTGCCTGGAATTGAACTCAGGTCTCTCACTTGCAAAGCGAGTGCTCTAACCACTGAGCTACAGGACTCCACATTGTCCATTTAGGATCACCCTAACTGTTAGGGCTTTGGTTTGCAGAATTAATAGGAGCTGAGTTGGAAGAGTCCCTGCCCTCAGTCTGATCCTCTAAGTCCTGCCGATGAGCCAGGCTGGCTGGTCTGTGATCAGCTGTGCCCCTGAATACTGCGAACCTGCCCGGCTCAGGAATCGGACTACCGAGACCATTCCTATATTCCTTTTCCAAGCATGTCATTGTGGAGCCACTTCAGCTCCAAGGAGATGTCGCTTACCTCCTATCCCCCCATCAAGAATAGAGTATTATGTGCAAATGGCTGGTGTGTTTGCCAACAACAACAATCACTGATTGGA
Organism: Callorhinchus milii; assembly: GCF_018977255.1. Taxonomy (NCBI): domain Eukaryota; kingdom Metazoa; phylum Chordata; class Chondrichthyes; order Chimaeriformes; family Callorhinchidae; genus Callorhinchus; species Callorhinchus milii. The sequence goes on from NW_024704743.1 coordinate 16,216,106, forward strand.
CAGAAATGACCTGTGAGGTGCTTTGAGATGACTTAAGGTGCTAAGTTGCTATGAAATTTAAAGATTTTCTTCATGGAAGGGAATTTTTCCAGCAGAAGTTGAGAGCGTTCCCACCTGGATTTATACAGCAGTGGTGTGAATTGATGTTGTGGTGTAACCTCAGCCCAGCTCTAGTCTGATTTCCTTTGTGATCACGCATTGCGCACAAAAGTTTCTACCGAGTTGTTTTGCAAGTATAGACTGGGCCTAAGTGATTGATGTTAAATTTAGAGACATTCATTTAAAATAGTCAAGGTGAAGTGAAAATGTGACATCTGGACCGAGAAAACAATTGAAAACGCAGACCAGGGATCGGAAACCAAAAGGCTGGCCCCCAAACTGCCTTTGGGATCAGAATGTATTCCTGATTTTTTTACACATTGAACCCCGTAATTCAATATCACATTCTCAACCCCATTGTTGGCAACAAACGACAGCTTTAAATCATGCACAGATTGATGCAAATCACTCAAGCAGAGCATGCGGATTTAATACCGTCACATTTAAGGTTCTCTGGAATGGCAATGGATGTAACGTAAAGGTTAAGGTAAGCTGATAAACAAGGGATGGAGTGGAAGGCACATTGTTCAGACAATCTTCCTTTAATGGGCGCTGTGTGCACCTGAGATAAGATGATTCATTGGATCATGCTCCACTGTGACAAGGTTCATCGTTCAACCCTCTGAGTACTGATGGAGCAATTCTGTACCCACCCAGTAAAGATGACAAGGTCAGCAATTTACTGTTACTCAAAATATATCTTTGCCTATATTAGATTTTGCTCAAAGGGTCTTTTATATATCAAAATATTTGTCAGCATTTTGTAAGCGTGACATAACTGTAACAAGCACTAATAATAAAATGCTCCAGCCTCCAATTCCATCACAATAGAAAACAAGGTTATTTCTCAATGTTTCTAATGATCATGAAATCCAAGGCAAGTCCTTTGCAAAATAGAAATCAAAATTAAAAGGCATGTGTTTTTTTTCAAAGTGTTGTTTTGTGAAATTGTCAGTTCTGAAAGGAGAGTCTTTGTGCCTTTGCAGAGAATGTTTTCATGGCGATATTAGCTTTTTTGGGGAGCATGATTTTCCGTCATTAAGAATTCATAGTGGCTTGACTCACCTGGCCTTGTGCATTCGTGACTAGCTGAGAGGTCACCCCTTGCAGGCTGGAGAGTGCGTTGCTGAAGGCCTGTGAACCAGCCATGGAACCCATTGCTGCTGCTGCTTGACTTGCCAGAGGATTATTAACCAACTGAAAAACAACAGCAATGGCATTAATGTGCAACACATTGTTAGTAACCTTCACACATTACTCAGGCTAATTATGGCCTTTACGTAAGGATTTCATTTGAGATTAAAATGTGCTACTCTATGGAGGCATTTTATAAGAGAGGACGCTCAATTACAAAAACGTAGTACATATAAATTGATTAAAATGCTGTATAATTAAATCCAATTATAACATCACATCTCACTCAGACTAACGATGAGTGGAAAATGCATTCAAAGCAATATCATGTGGTTGGATAATTTTAAATTTTAAATGGAGATTTTAAAAGAAATAAAATTCATGTTGATTTTTTACATTCTTTGTTTTTCCATCCATCTACCTTTGTCACAATATTGCCGGAGTTTCAGTGCTTATTGGGTTAGGCTTGTGACTAGCCAAGGTTCTTATGACCGACACAATACCATAGCCACATGCAAAAGGGAATCACGTGCCTCACCACACAGTTCCGACAATGAGAGGAATTCAGATACTAATACATTGCAGTGACCTAACCTGTCAAAACCCGCAAACTCCTTTTGACTCTGAATTATTGCACATCTTTGATGGCCCAAGGCCTAGAGAGAAGGTTTACAATGAGCTAAAACCTTGGCTTGCAGGACATGCTCTAATTTCAGCCCTATCAATTATGTATTTTTTGCTGAAATGCTTAAATGTCTTTGAGTTCTCTCTTAATTATTAACCACATATTTTAGCATCCTCGAATTTGTGCTAGTTCAATATTGATAAAACCATTCAGTAGACTCCCGAACTAATCTCATTTGGGAATGTGATACAATTTCTGCTCTGAAAGCCTGAGAAAGAAAAAAAAACAGAATTGGATTATAGTTTGTCCAAAAACACAAGATGAGGAACGTCCTTCAGATCTGTGGATTGTTCAATTCCTGCTTGATAATACATTAAAAATTCACATGAAATGTTTTTACTCAGATAAGAAAAGGTGGCTGCATTGTGAAAGCTGCCAAGAATTCTGCACTCGGAAGGATACAAGCTCCTATTAGGAGCATAGTGAAGCCTTCAGAAGCTTCTAATCACATCATCATCTAACAAACGTATGAGCTGTACGTCTCTCTTACATTTTGGTTTTTATTATAACCAGGATTGTACCATCACCTTATATCTAAATCTGTCCACTCAAAGCCCCTTTTTTCAATTAAGCAGAATATCAAAGATTATCTATTGTACATTTTGACTACAGATCAGTCTGAGCTGAAGTCTACATAGGATGATTTCACCTAGGTCTGGATTTATTCTATTTTCTGTACTTTCGTTGAAGATCATAAACAAAACCCAGTTTCAAAGTTAAGGCTGAGTCCAGCAATTCGCCAAATTTTGGATGCTACAAAAGTAGAACATACGTAACTACACCTAGGTGGAATTTTACCCTATTAATTTAGAAATTCCTAAGCAATAAGCACAGAGTAAAACTGCGATCTCTCTGTCAGCCGAAATACAACTTGGCTACACCCACATTGAAAACAGATTGTGTATGTGTGTGTATATGTGCAAAATAATAATAACTTCTCATAATAAATGATAAGCTATGCGGTTTTGAGCTTGGGAACCCCAAAGTGTGCGTTGGGGTATTCCTGGTTGGACTCCAGCAGTACCCCAACGCACACTTTGGTGTCCTCAAGCCTTGGCTCTTGCCAACCTGTGCCTAATACTCTCTGAGATTAGTTAAGCAGGATCTGTCACTCCAGGGAGAGTGTACATTCTGTTTCAATAATCTATATCTGGAATTTCCATGTATAGGTGAGATGTATGAAATTCTTAGTTTGGTTTGGATACGCTGAAGCATGGTGATGGGTTTCCATCCTGCTTACCTAATTCCGAAAAGTAAGCAGAGTTCTCTTTGGTGTCCTCACTCAGGATGTCTAATGGTTAGATCCCATTCTAACACCATTATATTTTGGGGACTCTCTACTCACCATGTCTTCCTTTGATGTAATTGCTCCCTGCCAGGTGGGACCACAGTTTCTTTGGTTTGGCCCCACAGAGAGAGGGACAGTGAATGACAGTCCTGCTGTGCAATCTCCAGATGCTTGATATGGGCTCCAGGAGGACAACAAATATTTACCCTGGCATTATTCTTATTAAAAGCAGCTTTCCTGGGATCAGTCTAGAGATGCTGTGGGACAGAGACTGTCTCCCCTGTCACCAACAGTGACGTGTGATTGATGCTGGATGTGGTGCAGATAAATGACTTCTCTCACTTAAGAGAAGTGTGTGTATGTGACTGATGGTGGTGATGAGACAGGCCAGTGGAGGAACATACTTTCAAAAGCCACTGATCGAGAGAAAGTCAGTTGAATAGGAGGCAGCAGCAACAGGCCACTCAGGATCAGATGCAGAAAGAGAACTGAAAGAGCAAATTAAATATCAGGGACAACCAAACAGGAAGACATGGAGTTTGGTTTTACAGCTGAACATAGCTGGAACGCAATTTGCTCTCATCTATTTGGCACATAAAACATTCAGGACATGAGCTACGAATTCAACCTGATTTCCACTCTAGGATTGTCTATGCCTGGGGATTCTCAACCTTTTTGATGCCAATGTTTCGATCAGTTTCTTCTTTCAAATGTGAGGGACCATTAGTAAATGTGCCTGTCAGTTTAAACAACAACAACAAAATTATATTTGTAAAGGGTCTTTCACGTCGGGAGGATGTCCCAGGGTGCTGGACAGACAGAGTTACGGACCCGAGCTGGGGGTCAGGGGTCGGAGAGGGTGGAGGGCAGAGGGGGGGAGGCAGGGAGATCGAAAGCACGGTCAAAGAGGAGGGTCTTGGGATGGGTCTTGAAGGTGGCGGGGGGGGCAAGGTGGAAGGACTGTGGGATGGAGTTCCAGAGGGTGGGGGCAGAGTGGCGGAAGGCCCGCCCGCCAATAGTGGGGCGAACGAGGCGGGGGACTTGAAGCAGGCCAGAGCCCACTGAGGGGAGGGAGCAAGCAGGATGGCAGGAGATTAGGAGGTCATAGAGGTAGGGGGCAGCAAGACCATGGTGGGCTTTGAAGGTGAGGACCAGGAACTTGAACTATATCCTCTGTGTGATGGAAAGCCAGTGGAGTTGGGCAAGGATGGGGGTGATAGGGTCGTGGAGCCTGGTGTGGGAAAGGACACGGGCTGCAGAGTTCTGGATGATCTGCAATCTATGGAGGGAGGAGTTGGGGAGGCCGACAAGCAATGAGTTAATGAGTTAAACAGATCTCTGGTAATGAATGACAATGAGGTAAGCACATGGACCCTTGGATATGTCATTGAGACTCTGATTTAGAAACAGCAACAAATTATATTTATATATATTATATATATATTTATCTAGTGCCTTTCATGTCGGGAGGACGTCTCAAAGCACTTCACCCAACTGGGCTGGGGGAAAGCTGAGGATGTGGGTGTGGATACTATGTACTAAAAATTCTGTGTAAATTAAAATCCTCCTAATCTCTCCCTTTGCTTTCTTTCTAACTATTTAAATTGATGCCCTGACTCACTGGCCAGTGGAAATTTCTCCCTACCGACTCTATCAAAACTTCATAATTTGAAAGTACTCTATCAGGTTTTCCCTCAATCTTCTGTTTCTCTATAAGGGTCCAGTTTCTCTAGTCTCTGCTCATACGTCAAACCACTCACCGTTAGTATCATCCTGGTAAATCTCCTCTCCATCCTCTCTATGGCCTTCACATTCTGCCTACAATGGGGTGACGAAAATCCCTGTCCTCTCCTCAAATATATCTGCAAAAAACACTCACCACAGAGGACTATAACTCACTGGGCTCATGGCTTAAACCATGTCATGAGAATCCATCTTCTGATACAAGCAAGGATGATGAAGATAACTATGGACTCACAAGATCAGTTCAGATAAAGAAGGCCCATTTAATCTCATCCTTCCAGAACACTCACCCTACCATCCTCCTGTCAGAGCCTCAAGCTTTTTTTTAAAACTGAGTCAAGTGTCCTGGTTTCAACCACCCTTTCTGGCAACCTGTTCCAGTTATTACCCTCTGGGTAATGAAACACTTCCTGGTGTCTGTCCTGAAATTGCCCATTGCAACTCTAAACCCATGTCCGCTTGTTCTAATGTCTTGGTGCAACCTAAAGTATTGTTCTGAGTTTATCTTTTTTCGACTCAGGAAATAAAGGGCTGTTGAAGAACTCGGTTTGTTTCATTGAAGGTGCGGCAGTAGGAAGAAGAGATCCTATTCTCCAAACTTCTCCCTTTTCCTCACTTCTTAAGTGAGGGAAAGTTGAAATAGCTTGTGCATATACTCTCTTCAAAGTGGTGATTCAAATAAATATCCAGCCAGACTACCTATTTGATCTAGAATCAGAGGGATCCCATACAGCAAGAAATACTACCCCCAGTTTTGGCACAGAGGGCAAATCTCTGATTTATTAAGCAGATTGAATCAAAGGTTTTGCTTGCATTCAGGTTGAGATTTAAAACTGCCCCCAGCAATTGGATTTTTAACATGTCCTGTTGATCAGTTATCAGCTTGAGGGCGAAGGGACATGAATTGCAAATTCTCCCTGCAGAAATACTCGAGCAACTTCATGAGACACAATAAGGAAGAATGTTATAGAGACCACTGTGCCGAGACTGGGAGTAGGAAGGTCTTGATGTGATGGATTATGAGCTCTGTGAACATTGACAACCCTGATGCTCTGACACAGAGCTTCAGAGGGATCTCCTGAATGCTTGAGAAAAAGAACTAGGAGGCTTTGAAACTGAGTAAAATGAAAATAAGGAAAGGTTGAAATAAAAACGGTGTCTCTCCTTAGAATGTAGAGTTGATAAATTGAACTCCAAGCACAGAAAAGAGTCTAATTGGGATCTGTCTATGTAACCGGCAACACTGTTACTGAGATCTGTCTGATTCTGTCCTGAAGGGGATCTGACCAGCCAGCCAGTCAGTCATCATGTTGAAGATTAAATTCAGAACTTATGGTTATGTGGTGAAGATCCTCACCACTAGAGGTATTGTAAAATAAACTGCTGTCACCACCTATGCCAGATTCTCAAAGATAGGGAATAACTTCTAATGTTAGTAAATGACAATTTTCAAAGGCCAAAGCCCTTGATGGTATTCATACATTCAAATCCCTCCATCGTCTCCCCACACGCTATCTCTGTGACTTCCTTAAGCCACACCATTCTGGCCGCTCACTTTGTTCAATTGGTGATTGAGCTTTCAGTCATTCTGCCCTGATCTGCGGAACTCCATCAGAGTCTCTCTAACTTGCTCCCTCCACCTCGCCTCGATAGAGAAGCTACCCCACATGAAGGGCGCTATATAAATCCAATTTGTTGTTAAGGCATGTCTCAAAAGGCACCGTTTTGAATTGGCTTTCAGTTATCCTTCACCTCCCACCTCCTCGTTGAGTGCCCAACCAGCATTGTCAAGCACTTTACGATATCCTCCCAATGCGAAAGGCACTATATAAATGTAAATTTTATTGTATGTGTGTGCCCTGATTTCAATTAGAAAGTTGGCCGCAGCAAATAAGTGTGCTTCGGACCACAAACAAAATGAGAATGAGATGAACCACTGTAGTCCAGCCCATGGGTGGCCTTGTCTAAATGTTTGAGAGATCAAAAAAAAATGCTGCTTCAGAGAATTGCTGGAAGATTATGACTTCATAGAGACTGGGTATCCCTTCTTCTGTCTCTTGTTCTTTGTAGAGATGGGTTAACCCGATAGGCTATTTTCTCTTTGACCGAAGAAATATTTTTGAGACCAGATCAAATTATTATCCTTGATCTTGAAGGTGGTTCTTTTCTAGCTACACCTCTTGTCCCAGGCTTCAATGGTTGGTTAGTTCCACTGCTGATCACAGCTTGGAACCCAATAGGACATCTTCCCGAAGTGAAAGGTGATATATAAATGCAAGTTGTTTTTCTTGCTGGGAACTGGAGAGCTTTGAGAATGGACAGAATCTGAATAGACCATTGTAGTTCATCTGGACGGTCCAGAAGAAAATAAAAAGGAACGTAATAAAAAATGTATTTAAGAATCAATACTACTTGTGGTAAGAATTGCGACGGCTCTCACCCCTTGATGTACGTGCAAATTTTATTAACGGTTTTGTACTAAGTGACCTCTGCTTCTCTCCTAACCCTGTGGGTGTGAGTCCCTATTTCAATGGTGAGTCAACCAAATTAGAGTCAAACACAGGTTTTCCCAGTTAACCCCAATGTTCGGTAACTGGAATGTCTAATCGGAGACTGCTCGCACTAGTAGACCTCCCATGTTGACAACTACCCTCTGAAGTGCTTACTCCTTTTCTTGTCTAGAATACTAGAGACTTGAGAATACATTCGGTAGAAACAACAATTCGTTATTAAAACCTAACAACCCTTGGCTATCTTGCATGTAGGGAACACAACAATGGGAACAAACATAACAATCACACGTACCTATAACAACTGGCAGCACAATACCACATTAATAAAGAAATATAAAACCAACCCTGACTGTATAGTAGTCCTGCACACACACAGGGAGGTTGAGGAGTTTAGATCCACAAGAGTGAAGACGTTGACGGGAACCAAGGAGTATGGCTTCCATCTTGTCCATATTCAGCTGCAGGATGTTTACACTCATCCAGGCCTTGATGCCTGCCAGACAAGCTGATAGATCATCAGCAGACCTGGAGTTGGTACTTGAGGAGGCAAAGTAGATTTGTGTGTCATCTGCATACATGTGGAAGTTTACCCATGTCTGCGGATGACATTGCCTAGAGGGAGCATATAGATAAGGAAAAGAAGAGGGCCAAGGATGGAGCCCTGGGGTACCCTGCAGGTGACCTAGCGTGGGCGGGAGAAGAAACCATTTGCCGAGATGAAATGGAGGCGGTTGGTTAAGTAGGACTTGAACCATGTGAGTGCGGTCTCACTAAGGTGGATGAGGGAGGAGAGCTGATGGAGGAGGTTTGGCATGATCGACTGTGTGGAAACGCGGCAGAGACCCAGAAGGATGAGGAGGCAGAAGGAGCCCTGGTCACAGATAGAGAAGACGTTATTTGTGACTTTGACAAGCGCTGTTTCTGTGCTGTGGGCAGGGCAAAAACCAGACTGCAGGGGCTCGAGGAGGGAGTAGAGGGAGAGGTGTGACCGAAGTTGACCTGCAACAATGCATTCTAGGAATTTGGCAAGGAAGGATAGGTTGGAGATGTGATGGTAGTGTGAAAGATTAGAGAGATCGAAGGTGGAGTTTTTGAGGAGGGGTGTGATGACAATGGTTTTCAGGGGGAGTGGAACAGAGCCTGAGGAGAGAGACTGGTTGACCTTGTCGGCCAGCAGAGGGGAGAGAAGGAAGAGTTGAGTGACGAACAGCTGGGTGGGGAGGGCTCGAGGCAGCAGGTGGTAAACTTCATGCAGGTGATCGTACTTGGGAGGGAGAAATGGGGACAAAGGAGTGTACGGAGGGAGGAGTGGCAGGAGCCGCGGCGAAGGGAGAAGGTGGTGTGGATTGTCTGGGTGGAATGGAAGGGGACATGGTGGGAAGGAACGATGCAGCCAACATCCTTGAGGTGAAGCAGTCTAGGACCTCTTTGCACTTGGCATTTGATGTGAGGATAGAGGGGGCTTGAGAAAATTAGACTGGAAATTTTGCTAGCTTACTGAAAATTACAGAGCCTGTGATATTTCTGGAGAATGGTAAGCACTTTACACCATAAGAGAGAAATAATGTCATGGCTAAAAGCATGTTTTAAGAAAACCTAAAGATTCCAACCTTATGTTGTATTTGACAAGGAAAACTGAAATTGTTGCCTTTAAACTATCACCATAAGTTTCAATATTTTATTACCTTTGGGAGTCTGGGGAGTGTGGGGAAAGAGGGATCAGAGAGGGTAGGAGGGTGATAAAGATACTTGTAGTATTTGTTCTCCTTTGCATTAGGCAAAATTATCCTCAAAAGGTGTTTAGAGTTAGTACTTTATGAAATTATCGACATGATTCCAATTATGCAGTGATTTCTAATGGGAATCAAGAAACACATGTAGTGGTGACCTGCTCTGACACATCTACTTTTGGCAAGACATGAGGTGCTTGATCTGATCTACTTGATATCCTTCTTCTGCCATGTCTCCCGCTTCCCACCAAACCTCACATCTAATGCAGCTAAAACCCTTATCCACACATTGTCACCTTCCACCTCGATTTTTCCAATGCCCTCTTTGCTGGTTTTCCCAGCTCCACCACCCGTAAAGTCCAATTCATTAAAAATCCACCTCCGTACCCTCACCCACACTAAACTCAGCACCCCCATCAGCTCAGTCCTTGCGAGGCTCCACTGGCTCACTGTTACAGAGTGGATTGATTTCCAGATCCTCACTCTCACATACAAATCACGTCATACCCTGGCACTCCATGCCTCTCTGACCTGCTTTACCCCACTCCTCTGCCTGCTGCCTTATCTTAGCTGGCAGCAACCTCTGCACACCCTTCATTCCCTTCACTCCGCATAATTGCAGGTTGTTGTTGGTTGCTGGAAGAGATCTGTGCTCTGATTCCTGAACAAGGAATCCTGCTCAAAATCACTGCACCTCAGATCCCAAGATATTGCTTTAAACATTTGCCATATTTAGGCAATGTATAAATCACAGCTAAACATATTTGTATGTTGTTCTTTATGCAGTAATAGATTTTTCATTGATTTACATTTGTCATGTTGGCATTTCCCACAAACTCAGCTTATAGTCTCCCAACACTTGCTCAAAGCTGCACTGAAGCATGATCACTAGTACATGAAAGCAGCAGAGAACATGCATCAAATTGACATAAACTATGTAGATGCAGTGTATCATTATACATCTAAATGAGCTTCTCCATGTTATTCTGGAAAGACAGATGTTAAATAAACATTACATAAACATCACTTACCGATTTTAAGTTGAATAATTTAAAGTATATTCCATTTAGTGAAACGGAGAAACATGTTGAGACTTAAGAGCAGAGTGGTTAAGGAAGTCAGAAGGAATATAATAACATGCAGAAATATTTGAGAAGATACAAAGAAGCAAGAGTAGTGAGGGCTGGGATTCACACAAAAGGCATTTGAGGCGAGCTGAGTTAAAGTATTAGAAATAGTAAGAGACCATTGGAGAGGCAAATAATAAATAGCAGCGAGAAGGACCCATTAAGGGGATAAATTGGGTAGACCATTACAGATGACTTAGATATATTGAATAGATTTTTCACTTCAGTCTTCACAAAAAAGTGCAGGAAATCCCAGATATAGTTAACATGGTTAAGGAATTCTTAACATGTTTGAAAGTTAGCGAAGCATCGATGCGCAATCTTTTTCAATAGAGATAACTTTCCAGTTGTACGCTTGGAGCTCCTAAAGATATCAACCCGAGTAACACTAATTTACTTCTGTTATTGCATCCAAAGTACAGAAATTTGAAGGATGTAAACATCTACAAGGCATTTGGACTAAATTGGATTAATTTTCAAATCGTTAAGGAATTGTAGGTGTAAATTAGTGATTCTCTGCTGATATTTTTAGGAGTTTCACCGATGCTACAGTAGTGTCAGAGGATAGCAAAAGGTAACTAAGTATTCAAGAGTACGGTACAGATATGGCTATTACAGCCTGGTAGACTAATATCCATAATCAGAAAGATACATTTGAACAAAAAGTTGAAAATCATCTAAAGAGTAATGACATTATAAGGGCCAGCCAAAATGGATTAAGGAGCAAAAGGTCAAGTCTTATAAGAAACAGCCCTCGTTAGTCACTCTCTCTCTCTCTCTCTCTCTCTGCCATCAGGGTCCCCTCTATCTTTTTCTTCTTGACCTCTTGGCTTTTTGTGCCACTGTTGACTACTCCATCTTCCTCGCTCTCATCTCTTCCCTCATCCACCTCAATGGGACCTCTCTCCCCTGGTTCAAATTCTATCTGAGCCACCACCTCCACTTTGTCTCCTCTAATGGTTTCTCGTATGCTCCCACTTGGCAACATCATCAGCAAACATAGGTTTAACTTCCTCATGAATGTGGAGGACAATCCAAATCTACTTTTCTGTTGCTTCCAGGTCTATTGATCTTCTGATTTGGAAGATCCTCGCCCTCCCTGTAAATCCCTTCGTGCCCTAGCACTTTCTTATCGCCTTGATCTTCCCTTACCCATCTCTCTGTTTTCCCCTCCCTCCCCTCTGGCTCTCACCCTCTGTATCTTTCTTTAAGTCACTTGTTAAAACCTAACTCTTTGACCGCACCTATGACGACCTTCTCCATCCCCGTTTCCCTCGCCCCTGCTTGATGTCTGACTCCCTATCTTTGTCCCATGCTCTGTGACTTTACCTTTCATGAAGGGCACTATATAAATACAGGTTGTTGTCATGGCTGCTTCTGCCCTCAGTCATCCTTAGAATGGATGTTTGAACCCTCAGTGATCATCTCATTTCTTACTCGGTATCCATTGCTCACATTGTTAATCACTGAGAGATTCTTTTATGTAAAATGGTGCTATATAAATGCACATTATTGTTAAGGCCAGTGGAATCCATCATTCAGATGGATTGAAAATTGGCTTCGCAATGGGAGACAGAGATTGGTGATGAAAAGAAAATTTGGTAAGCAGTGAACTTCCACAGGCATCTGCCTTAGGTCTCCTGCTGTTCAGACTATTTGGAAATGATACGGAGCTGGGAACCTGCACGACTAATATAAGATTTGCTGATGGCGTGAAGCTATGCGGCTTGGCTGGTGAGTAGAAAAGAGATTCAAGATATCAGGCAGATTGGGATCAATTAACAGATGATCTGAGAAAAGATTGATAGTTGTTATGCTGCATTTACACTGCCAGGAGCAAATCTACTTTACACCCAACAGTGCAATGATGGGAAACGGAAAGCCCATTGTGAATATCATAAATCAGCCCCAATAAATTCCAATCACTAAGAGAAATTGACTTTTTCATCCTTTCTCTGTAACTTTATTCTTCCCACTCTCCGATACATTTCCACCCCACTTGGTTTCCTTATTGAGGAATTCTGGAACACCCTACCCCCCATTTTGATATTGCATTACATTTGGATGACATGTTGCTCTACGGCCTTTTTTGAACGACTTTACTCTGTTGGGAAACTTGCTCTGCATTGACTCCTTCCGGAGTCTGATCTACAGTGAGTAAAACAGGCAAAAGTATCAAATGCATTAAAAGATTGATGGATTAGCTACAAGAGCTTCAAGCTCACTTACTCAGTGTGCTGAGAGCAGGGGCTGGCAGTATAATTTCTGTGCTCTGAGTCGCCATCCGCATGAAGGGCGCTATATAAATGCAAGTTGTTATTGTTGGTGTTCTTATAATTAACTTAGGTGTGAGAGATTTGAGATCATGCAGAATGGATCGCCAAAGTAGAACACCAATTTACAAAAAGCAAGATTACCAATACAAGCTGGTGCAAGAAGCGAACTCTGGTCCTGATATCTCACATCTTGATACTGACCCTGGATACCATGGAGCCCTGGTGTCCTATGTCATCGAATGGCCTACTCCTGCTCCTACATGTTACGTTATGTTAAGTCAGAGATGGTTGTCTTCAGGTGAGAGGTCAAAACGAGGTCTGCTGAAATAGGTCATTATTAAAGATCCGGTGACACTATTCAAAATGAGAAGGAAGTTTCTCCTGTGGTCCTGGCATACAATCCTCTAGCTAAATTGATCAATTGTTTCATGACTGTTTATAGGACCTTGCTGTGCAAAACAATGGCTCCCTTGTTTGTGTGCAAAAACACAGACACTACACTTGACAGCAGTTCATTTAGGTGTATTAGCTTTATATACTACATCAAATGCAACAATTCTTACAATGTTATTTTTAAAACTTTACGTTACAGTAAATCTTGTAAAGCACTTTGAGAAATCCTCCTGATGTGAAATGTACTATATCAAATGCAAGGATTATTTTACTTATTATAATACCTGGGACTTTAATCTTCACAAAAAGACTGTTTTATGGCACTACTATCTGATGGTCCACATGTATAACATCGACTCTTTTCATTTATTTACTTATAACAATAAATATACAAAACATTTTCTTTTCCTTCCTTTGAAATATTGACTAAATTGGTCAAACAGAATCTGTCCTTTTCAAATCAATATTTATTTCCCTTGATTAGCTTTTTATACCTTTCTAAATGTTTGCTAATGTTAGCTCTTATTATGGTCGCTATCAGTTTAACCATCTCTGATAGAAGACTGAGTGACTGCTCTATCTGTTTCCCCTGTTTTGGACAGAGGTGTAACATCTGTCCTTTGCTGCCATTTTCTATTTTAAAAGAACTGAGTGTAAAGGATTATTGACTGGGACTAAAAGCACAGGTAATATAAGAAGGAAAGGAGTCATGATGAAGAGTTTGCTTCTGTGTGGAAGATTGGATTTAATGATAACTGAGTGCACAGCACTTAGATGTTATTTGTAGCTAGCAATCTGAATAGGAATTGATGCCCTTTTTTCCAAAGGACTGCAAGAAATTCCTCATTTCAGGAATTAATGTGTGCTTTCAAATACCTGGTAAAAGCCTTTTCCTTCTTTGTGTTGCATTGTCAAATAGGTATATTTGAAAATAAATGTTATAAGACAGAAATATATCTGTTGGCTTTGATCCTGTTCAAGTGCCTAAAATATTACAATGCATTTGCTATTATGGATTTGTTGATCCTTTTAATGTAATGTTCATTGCAATGTAAATTGCACCTTAGTTTCTGTCAATTTTATAAAACAAGGTAATTTGCAAACTTCATTGTATTATCTCTATCATTAAAGAGTTTAATTTAGAATCCGCTTTAATTTTCTAACTGCATATTGGAAACTGAACATAGTGTAATTATCTAATTCAGTGGAAGTTTGCTTTTAGGAAAGATCGCTGCTCACTTTTGGTGCAGGAGGCTGTAATAGAAAGATTAAGTATGTTTGTCTCAACTTACGCTGAAAAAGTCTTCTCATTGACTTCTTTTGATGATAGTTTCACTGCAGGAGTGAGTGGTTTAATATTGTCTTTGCATTTCTACCTCTTTCTCATTTCTGTATTTTCTCCCCCACCCAATCTTCCTTGGTTGAGCAAGCCGCTTGCTTTGTCCCGGTGACATTTCCATTGACACCATCAATACAATTCCTCGGTTGATCAACCAGAAACCATACTTCAGCAGAGCAGGAAGGGACCTGCCCCTCCTCCTCTCCTTTCTGCCCACGCCAATATGACTAAGACAGGTGAAACATGCTCTCCAGGGAAAGTCAGTGTGTCACTGACAGACAGACTGGGATTTGGTCTGTTCAGGTCTCTAATGCTTGAGTTACCAGGTAGCTCCCAGTTTCTATTGCAATAATCTGTTTGTCAGTCGAAGTATTGTGTCCTTTCCCCTGATGGTGCAGCATAACAGTTTCATAACGACATTAGAAATTAAATTGGAAATCAAATATGTGTTTCTAACATTATTAGAGATTAGTGGCTTTTGCATTAAGGAAAAAAGCACAAGCACTGTGAAAGAAACAATAGTAAAGTTAGATACAGATTCAAGATTCTAATAGCACCATCCAGCAAATAACAGGGAGTAGAAAAAAGTGCAGAGACTTATCAAACACACAAGAATGAAGAGCTTTGCAAGGCTAGAACCTAGATTTATCAATAGAACCCAGGAATTTGGATTCAATGTCTATCAACAACAACAAGCCCCTACACAACATCTCCAGAGACTGAGTTCATACTTATGGTATGGTAAGGGCTGTAGTGGTGTGTTCACCTGTAGGTTTGGCCTGGACGAGACATATATTTCTCTCTATATATATAGAGAGAGGAAAAAGCTTCCACACTTAAAGGAAAACACAATTTTGTAAGTTGCAAGATATGCCCACTGCTTCTAAGGTGAGTTTTGAGAATTCTAGCACGAAATGTAAGAGGTGTTAAAGCTCGCTTGCCTTAACATAGACACCGAGTGCAACATTTGCAGAGTAACGTTACTTTGGGTCATAATTAAGCAGGTTTAAGGTTTTGATGGCACTATCATATTTTCTCTCATGGCAAAAAATAGCTTATGGAATATATTTTTTTAAAAAGCGCTGCTTAACTCTTAAAATTCCACCAATAACTCTTTTGCCATCCTCATGGGATTTAGGCCCATAATGTGCGATCCCCAGCCCACTGCTTCAGCTCTGATGAAAGACTAAATCCAAAACAAAGCTATCCAAAATGTTAATGTTTCTCTTCTACTGATTTCCAGACTCTCTGTGTTTACTAAAGAATTCTAGCATCTGCAGGTTTTTATTTCCATCTGTACTGTCCATTCCCCTCAATATTTGAATGATCCTAATCTTGTCCCACTCAATCCTTTTTTGCTTCATACAAAGCCAACTTCAACTTGTGCCTCCCCTCATAACAGAGAGCCATACATCCAAGAGCCACCAACATCATTTCTGATTGATTCTGAGAAGATTACAAAAGGCAAAATACTGCAGATGCTGGAAATCTAAAATAAAAGCAGAAGTCGCTGGAAACACTCAGCAAGTCAGGCAGCATCTATGGAGAGAGAAAAGTGAGTTAAACTTTCAGGTCGATGACCTTTCGTCAGAACTGGGGGATGTTGAAAGGGAGCAGTTTATAAGGTCAGCGGAGAAGGTTTATAAAGACAAGCTGAGAAGATTACAATAGTTTGTTTCAACTCCCATTGAAATCCCCTAGGAACATAAACTAGTATTTAATTAGTTTTGTTGTTAACAGCTTCACACTGACTGCAACCTTCAGTGAATAATCAATAGTTACACCCACATTTTTTTCCTTCTGTACAGTGTATACTTTACCTCACACTTATCTACATTATAATCCACTTGCCATCTCTTAACCCATAGGCTTAATTGTCTAGCGAGATTCACGAGAGATATTCAGATTCAATCTATTTCCTGCTTAAGTAGGGTTTCCACTGGTATTGCCTTGTACTCCATAGCAGAGGGCAGTGCAGGCGATGTCTGTTCCATTTCATTAATCATATGGGATGTGTCCTCGCTCATCCATGTGTTGACTTCATTCAAATGGCCCGTATCACTTACCAATATTCCATTACTTGGAACTATATTGTTTCTATGGTTACCAACAAGCCCACTATGGCTCTGAATATAGTAAGATAGTTGACGTGTGGAGGTTTTTTAACTGTTGCACTTTGCAATGTCCTGCTTGTGCATCGGTGTTTCTCTAGATCATAGCAGCCATATTGAGTTTCTTAGTTGGTGATTTCTTTTTCTCAGTGTCAGAAACTTGTGAGTTCAGGCCCCAAGTCAAAACTGGAGCTCATAGACTCCCCTTTACTGGGGAAGTGTTGCATTTTTTAAGGTACCATCTCTCAGATGTGAAGTTAAACCTAGGTTCTGTCAACTGTTATTCAGTTGAGTGTTAAAGATCTTATGATATTATGCCCAACAATTTTCCAGCTAAATTGGACATTCATCTTGGGGACTTTGCTGGCACAAACAGCTGAAGGTTTGTCTTCAAATCTAGTCTTTGATGACTGATGTGAAAGCTTCTTCTACAAATTAGGCTACGGTGTCTCTCCACTGTAATGTCCACCACAGGACTTTCACAAAGTTTTCATTCAGCCATTTCACCGTTAGTATTTCTGGGTGTTCAGCTATGTAGTTCAACTAGCTCATTCAGACATTATTACAGGCATGGCACTAACTGAAGAAATCTTCAAGGGCTCTTATTTGTGGTTTTTCACAATGGGATCCCTCAATAAAAAAATCCTGTTAGAATTCTCATTGAGCCAAGCAATCTCCACTTTGGTAAGGTCATATTGGGAGCAGAGTTTCTGTAGGTCATTTCCCTGGATTCTCCATTCACTCTGTTGGTGGCACTCTCATCTCTGGGTCAGAAGGTTGTGGCTTCAGGCCCCGTGGCAGGGCTGCAACTCATATTCTCCTCTTTCTGCAGACATTCTGCATGTTTTTGAGGTAAAGGCTTTCAGTTGAGATGTTAAGTCTAAGTCCTGTCTGCCTGGTCTTCAGGTGGGCGTTAAAGATCTCATGAACGAAAAACACCTTAATAAGAAATTCCTTATTAAGAAATTTCGCAAAATTACAACCAACATTTCTTACATACAGAATTTCAGAATGTGGGACCTGATTGCTATTTCTTTCACCTTTCCTAAAAACGAACGTTGACATGTTTCACGTTTTACTCCAGCTAGCTTTGTTTTTATAAAACTTAACCCGAAATAAAACACCAATTACTTTGAGCACCCGTTTCCGCTTTGTTTAACATAACAAAAAGAATCATCTGCTGAAAGTGCACAGTTAAACAAATATACCTGGCTCTTTTTATCGTAGCATTACCTTACAGTGCCTGAGAAAAATGAATCTGCTTATCAACCATGTGCAGTCAGTAAGCTATTTACAACACACTGAGCACAATGCTATCATTATGATGCCAAGCATATGAAGATAGATTTGTAAGAACTCTTAAGATAGTATTTTCATCCATTCTTTGATGTACAGTGGAAGCTTTGATAATGAAATCTCATTTGCCACAACATCTCACAGTCTCAGGAGCCGGCTGATTGAACTGCAGAGGAATCATTACCCAGACATCAAATTAAAGAGAGACAGAGGAGAGAGAACTACATCAACATTTACAAAGCATACAAAATAGCGCGCTCAAAGCAGCTTAAAGCTGTAAAACTGTAGATTTTTGTGTTCAGAGGACTCCTTTATAACTATCTCCGATATATCTCGACTTCTGCTATTAGATGATATTACTCATCCAAAACTCTGTTGCCTGTATCCTCATACCACACTAAACTCTGCAACAACAACTTGCATTTATATAGCGCCTCTCACACAGGGTAGCGTCTCAGAATGCACACCCATTGTCCCAGTCCTCGCCTGTCTCCCAGAGAATTGATTTAAAGGTTTTCAAGCTCATCTACAAATCCATCCAGTCCCTGGCACTTTCATTTTGCTCCGATTTCCTTCTATCCTACTCCTCCATCTGCTTCCTCTACTCAGCTAACTCAGACTTGCTGCTCTACCCGAGCCATCAGTTCCTGTACCCCTAATCTCTGGAACTCCTGTGGAGTCCTGTAGCTCAGTGGTTAGAGCACTCGCTTTGCAAGTGAGAGACCTGAGTTCAATTCCAGGCAGAGGGCGAAACCTTGGGCAAGTTTCCTTACTCCACACAGAGCCTAATAATAATCCCTCCAAAACCAAAAACAATAATATATTGGTCATTTTCAATCCACGACTGTTTGTGGGACATTGCTGTGCGCAATTGGCTGCCGCGTTCGCCCACAAATATACAGTCAATTCACTTTACAGTCTATTCTGTGAAGCGCTTTGGGACGTCCTCCCGACGTGAAAAGCGCTATATCAAATGCAAGGATTATTATTATTATTATTAACTCCCTCTCTTTACCACTGTATCTCGCCCCTCTCTTTCTGTCTTTAAGACCCATCTCAATTCCTACCTCTTTGAATGTGCCTATGGTATGTACCTCTCCTCCCTCTCCCTGCTTGGTGTCAAAGCCCATCCCTGTAAAGGACTCCAAAATGTTAACCTGCATGAAGGGCGCTATATAAACACAAGTTGCTGTTGTTGTGCTTTGGTGATTTTAGCCACTAATAGTGGATGGATTTGTAGATGAGCTCGAGAGATCATCGTTGTTGTTCTAATAGAATTTCCCATTATGATTGTGTGTCGCCAAAAGGTGTAAAGCTGAATGGAATCTTTACCACATAATAGTCTTCAAGACTTTTTCTTAACTAAAATCTTATACAACCCATTCTCCATAACATACTTTGCACTGCTTGAAAATACAGCAACATAAAAGTAGGTACAACTGGAAACATTAAATCTTTACCCCAAATAAAGCAAACTCTGAGCGCCTCTTAATTGCTATCTCTGCCTCACCCCCTCTCTTGCCTCATTCAGTACCCATCCCAAGACCCCACCTCTTCGACCGTGCTTTCAATCATCCACCTTCCCCAACCTCCACAATCCACAATCCCTAAACACTGACTTGGTCCTTCCGACCTGAAAAGCGCTATACAAGTGTAATTTTGTTGTTCTTGTTGTTGCTGCTGAAATGCACAGTAAAGCAATGCGCTTGTATTTTTTACTCTGAGTTCTGCCACTCCCTGATATCACTGTGACTAGGATCACAGACTTCTGTCAGTCTGAAACCTGTCATCCCCTGTCCCATTTATAGTATCATTTGTATCCCCCTGCAACTTCAATTGGTTTTCTTTTTCCATTTCGGTATAAAGCATGGAACATGGAAAGTTTTCAAAAACTGTGCTTATTGCTGCTCTTCAGAAACCACTTCAGCTAAATCAAGGATGAGACCAAATAATAATAATAATGCTTGCATTTGATATAGCGCCTTTCACGTCTTCTCGATGTCTCACAGCGCTTCACAGACTGTAAAGTGAATTGACCGTATATTTGTGGGTGAAATGATGGTCCTGGAACCAACTGTACTGGAAGGTTCTCGGATACGTTCCGATGAAAATGATTCCAGGCAATTCACAAATTTTTCATGCTGCTTGTTCATTCTGACACAACAAAACGTAAAAGAAACCCTAAATTAATAAAAATAAGTGAACAGTTCATTTACTTTTGTAAAAAAACACTAATGTCAGATTTATATTGTACTTGCAATCCAAGGGATTCTGGTTCTGTTCCGAAAGATTTGCTCTTTAAAAGGTTCAAAAACACATTCAAGGGGCATTTTCTGATATGACTGAAGAATTAGATGTCTGACCATGTCTTTAATAACATTAAACAGGTAATAACATTGTTGTTTATGTTGTTAGCAGACCCCACCCCCACCCCCCGACCATTGCAATGAGGATTGGGAGGTAGGAATCCAGCCACTTACTCCACATCACGTTACTGCAGGAAATGCTACCTGTTCACTTCTAGACTACAAAGTGGGAATACGAAACAGTACGCAATTGGCTGCCGTATTCTGCCCACAAAATATACAGTCAATTCACTTTAATATATTTTGTGAAGTGCTTTGTGATGTCTCAACGATGCGATAGGGTGCTATATCAAATGCAAGGATTATTATTATTGTGCACAATCTGAAATCTCACAGTTTTCACCTGTAAGATCATTTTAGCTTTGAAACTTACAGAAATGTGGTATTTATTTTTAATTTCAAGATAATTTGGAAGGAGATCAATCATTTGATGATGAGTTTCCAGATTAAGACTACATTTAAGAAATTTTCCACAATTCTTTGTGCAATCTTAAATCTTAGGAGCAATTGGTTTTACAGGCTGAATCTGGGTGGGATTTCGGCTGGCAGTGACTGTAGCACATCTGGGTTTCAGGAAGAACTCAGAGCCACAGTTCAACTATTCATTTGCAAACATATTGTTCTTAATCTCGAGTCAGATGAGCCAAGGGTTTAAGAGGGAGAATGAAAATAAAATGACGCTGTCAATGCTTGACCAGCTCCAAATGTCACACTTAATATAAGGGAATAGGTTGCTATATTCATTGACAGAGTCAGTACTGGGACCTTTAAGGTGCTGTATCCATGACAACAGTCCACTGCTGATATGAGGTTGAGGTATCCAAACAGCTGGATTAGCAATGACCAACAGCCACCTCAGTTATTGCAATTCAGCATGTGATTGATTAATGAACGATGGAAACCATGTTCCCAAGGGGTAAGGCTCAGTATTGTTTTCCTTTAGTGTCTCTATGCTATGTGTGGCCCATTGCGTGATTCCCTGTCAGACATTTGTTTGCTCGGGGTTTGTGACCGGGTGTCGCTGACGACTTTCCTTGCAATATAAGAGAACCACAGACCCAAGCTCAGCCAAATGGGCATTATGACACCAATTCTCCTCTGTAGAACTCAACCACTGGCAATGGCTCACCACAATACTGAAACAGAGTTGATTATTAAAATACTAGTTCATCTGTATTTGACTGGTGTATAAGCCTTTCTATAGTTGAACATTAATGTTGGACAAACATTTCATAATGATAACTATCACTTGAAGATGAAGATTTTTAAAAAATAAAATTTCTTATGTGTTATTTTTTGTTGATCTCCCTCTGCCTTTCCCCCTCCCACCCCATCTTCAAAATGTGCCTCAGGACCTATCTCTTTGACTGATCTTTTGGCCACCTTCCCTCTCTCCTCAGGTCCTTTCTCCAGTCACCTCCCATTCAGTTGTGTGAAGCTTTTTGAAATGTCCTCCCGATTGAAAGGCACTATATAGATATAAATTGTTGTTATTATAACATGTCACATTTTGCACTCAATATCTTACATTTAGAGATATTTTAGAGTGGTGAGAGGTAAGGGCTATTTGAAATAGCGAGGCACTGAATTTCCAATAAATAAGCTTGATTTTACTGGCGTTCCAATGCTGTTTATCAAGCAAAACAAATGTATTTTAAAAGTCCACTGTCGATAACACACAATTCAAATCACATTGCCACCATAGTTCAATAACTCACTTACATTGGTGGTGTTGGGTGAGCCAGTGTTACAGCCTTTCCTAAAGAAGAACAAAATTACAGCAAAGCTCTGAACTGATAACTGCAGTAAAAACGCAGGGAATAACACTCATTTTACCAGGAATGTTGGAGGAATACCAAAAAAAGTAATTCTCCTTGCTTCTAATTATTCTGAAGGTCATCCAAGCTGTGAAAACAGCTTCTGTGTCATAATTCTCCCAACAGCAGCAGCCTTAACAGCACTGGCCAAAAAACTAATGTTGTACCAAAGAGACTGATATGGCAGAGCACAATAATAGAGAGTTTTTCTCTCTCCTTCCCCCTCCCACTATTTCCACTTCCCTTGTGAACCTAATCAACTGTGACATGAGAAAATATACTGGGATCACCTAGCCAGAATCTGACTGCCACCTGAAAATGTCCTCAATATTCCACTGTTTGGGACTTTACAATGATCCTTCCAACATCAATTTTGTACATGTACATCAAAATGCCATTAGAAATGCTTACAAACACCTCCTGCACACTGCGCTGCACTCTGTTTCCAATTGAAGCCAGTGTGTAAAGGTTCCCTAGTGATCAGCTAAAGGTTTATTTCGATTACTCATTCTAAAGCATTTGGTTATGGAAAGGTATCTGGGGAACAACTACTGAATCTGAGAAACTCTACACCAATTTATTTGAACTCATTCTTCTGTTTTGGGGGGGAAGAAAAAGGCAATACTGCACAGTTTTCATGACAAAGTAAATATCATTTCACGAATCAGATGAACGTAATCTGATCAATACTGTTTGTTGCATGAATTGCTACATGTGCAGCCGTTCTTCCATAAAGCTGGCAAAGGGAAATTATTTTACCCGGCAGATTAATATTTATATGCTTCAAAAATAATGTCACTGAGTTGTGCATCAATGTCAGCGAGGAAATATACAAAATCATGCACGTCAGTTCCATTGCCATTCAGGGCTCAAGTCCAGCTTTAATATCATGTACGAGATACAATGCTGTTTTCCATTTGGTCCCCATATATATCCACTGCTTTGATGAACAGGTCAGGAGCCTCACTTAAAGAGGTTTATTTCACGTTACCAATATTACCTGCATTAAGTGTCTGGAGATTTGTTAAAATATGGTTTGCAGTCACCTGTTAATTGTTCATACGTGCCCCATAATTGTAGGATTTGAAGTGGTGCACACTTTATTGCTGTAAATAACCAGGATTATTCTTACTGTGTTTGGAATATGTATTCCTCGCTAATTTTACATGAATTGACACCATCTTATTCTTTAACAATATCAAATCCCATTTCATCATATTGCCTGGTGTGCAGTTCCAGTCAATTGCTGGTATTAGTGCTTTCATAAGGTATATCGTTCTGGGATGGGGGATTGCTGCTGGCAGTTGTGAAAATGAACATTTTGTCTGGAATAGATTTATTACAGGTTGAAATATTTATAACACAATTTGATAACGATTCAATGAATCCATAAAGGATTACCCTAGGAAAAGAAATGATCACTCTAATTCCTCACTGTATGTGGAGCCCTGTAGCTCACTGGTTAGAGCCCTCACCTCACAAGCGAGAGACCAGGGTTTGATTCCCGGCAGGGTGAAACCTTGGGCAAGTTTCCTTACTCCACACACCTGATAATAATCCCTCAAGAAAAAAAAACTTGGTCACTCAATTGACGACTGTTTGTGGGACGCTGCTGTGTGCAATTGTCTGTCGCGTTTTGCCCACAAATATACAGTCAATCCACTTTACAGTATATTCTGTGAAGCGCTTTGAGACGTCTAGAAGATGTGAAAAGCGCTATATCAATTGCAAGGATTATTATTATTGTTATAATTTCAACAACAGCAACAAATTCCATTTATAGAGCAATGTTTCATGTTGGGAGAACAATTCCCCTCCAATATAAAGGATTGCACCAGCAAACTGGAATGGCCCCATCAGTTTCACCAATCTCTGATTACACTAACTCTCTTCAGCCTCTCAATTACTCTGTCTCCCTTTATGAAGATCACAAGAGATGGTCGGATGAAGAAGAGCCATTTGAGCTCATCCTACCACAGTACAAACTCTACCATCTTCCACGGACAGCATAATCTTTCCTTTTAATTGCGTCATTAATTTAGGCTCTACAATCTTGGCATTCCTGTTTTATATTCCCCTCCTCTTCAAAATCTACCTCCAAATTCAAATGAAAGGATACATAATTTAATACCGAATTAATATCTGTTCAATTTTTGTTACGCCGGTTCAGTTGCTCTCAGATCCTCTAGGAGTTGCACATCCTCTCTAGAGCTTCCAGCAAACGGAACGTGGTGCAGCTAAGCACAACCCAGCATGTGAGGGGCTCTTTAATAGGTTATTTAGGGAGCTCAGCAAGGCTATAGCTATGGAGGTATGGAGCTATTGACGCTATAGTTTTGGCTACGGGGGAGGAATATCCCAAGATTGGAGCACCGAGTGATCTACCCTGCCTGATAAATAGCATTTTATTAGCTCATGGGTGTGTGCTGTTCCATTCAGAATTCATGCTCTCCAGCTCTGCTTCCTTATAATGTGACTTGTGTCACCATTTCTATCAACCTCCTGCACAATAGCTCTGAACAGTAAGTGAAATTCCAAAAATATTATACCGGGTCAAAAACGTTTTCTTGCACATTGGGTCAGAGTACTAATGACGACACTTTACAACCAATTCCACAAGTGAGAACAACAGAAAGAAAAAAGCATCATATAAGAACAAAAGAACATAATAATAAATTAGGCGAAAGAAGACCAAGGTCCATCTAGTTCACCTTGCACCAGCCTGGCAGGCACTTGACATTTCCTGTCCCAAACTATACTGTATCCCAGACATTATTTTCTAGCAGAAATCTATCTAATTTGTTCTTGAAACAAACAATACTTTCTGCTTCCACCGTCTCCCTAGGGAGTCTATTCCATAAGTTTACTGCTCGCTAAGTAGTGTTTCCGCAGATTTGTTCTGAATTAATCAGTCGCAGGCTGTGTCCTTCAGTTCCACTGTTCAGTACAAGATAAAACAGCTTACTAAAACAGCTTGTGGAGTCCTGCAGCTCAGTGGTTAGAGAACTCGCCTCGCAAGCAAGAGGCCTGGGTTCTATTCCTGGGCAAGATGAAATGTTGGATAAGTTTCCTTACTCCACACACCTCTGTTTACCTCGCAGTAAGTAGGTACCCGGTTGTTAGTCAATTGGCGGATCACTATTCTGGGGATAACAATCCTTCAAAAAACAAAATAATAATTTGGTCACTCAATCCACCACTGTGCGTGCGACACTCCTTTGAGCAATACTGCCGCGTTTCACCCGCAAAATATACAGTCAATTCACTTTACGGTATATTCTGTGAAGCGCTTTGAGACGTCTCAAAGACGTGATAAGGCGTTATATCAAATACAAGGATTATTATTATCTTATTAGAGATGGTGTAACATCTGCACATAGAACTGACTTTTGCTTAAGACAGAGAAATTGATGGCGATGAGGTGAAATAGCTGACATTAAAGAATGTTTTAGTTAAAGGAACAGGTTGCCCATTGTACCTGCTTTCCAACCCCACCATGGCAGACCCTTCAACATCAGCCTGCAGCATAAACTTTAACAGCCGTAAATCAAAGCTGCTCTTCAAGTAGTCTAAGAATTCACAGAATAAATTAACGCTATTCTGTAGCTCATCCTTTAATAAGGGACAATTAAGGTTTTTACATTGCACACCATGAATTGTTTTATACTGATAATAAAAAAGCAGTGACTGGTATTTCAATGAAATAAGGTTTAATACCTTAGACATGTTAAATCCGAAAGGGTGAATGTCTACACAGTGTTGCAAATATCAGATAAAATACCTGTTTATTTTTTTACAAAGTAGATTATACCCCTGTTAAAGAAATTAAATACTTTTGTGTAGAGGTCTTTCTAAACTCATGGGTACACCTTAGGTCGACTCTTGTAGAAAGTCACTCGGTTGAGAGGTAGATATTTCCCACTGTTCTTGAGAAATATTGCTGTGGGGTCAAAGATCATAATGCATTACAGAACATCACAATGAGGTAGAGAGAAGCAGGAGAAGGGGTGAGATAAATTGAGTAGTGTTGAATAGGGAATCTAAACTTAGGTTCTGGGATGTAAACTGGTGACAGTGTCTCAGATAAGTGGGAGGAAACTCAAAGAAATTCACAGGATAACCTGTAAAGTGTAGCAACTATATTTTGTAGATGAATGCAGCAGGCAATTTGTCCACAGCAATCTCACAAACAAGTGAATGACTAATTTTATTTGATGGATTGTTTGGCCAGGATATCAGGACAAACTCCCTTCTCTTTTCGACTAATGCCATGGGATCTTTAATATCCACCTGAACAGGCAGACTGGCTCTCGGTTTAATATCACATACAAAGGACGGCACTTCAAGCAATGCATACCAGCCCCAGTACTGCACTGGAGTGTACGCACTGACAATATGAGTTGAAAGTCCTGTTGTCAGGCTTGAACCCACCACCTTCTAACTCAGAGGCAAACGTGTTACCAACTGAGCCAGGCTGACAGACACCAACTGAGCCAGGCTGACACACACCAACTGAGCCAGGCTGACACACACCAACTGAGCCAGGCTGACAGACACCAACTGAGCCAGGCTGACACACACCAACTGAGCCAGGCTGACACACACCAACTGAGCCAGGCTGACACACACCAACTGAGCCAGGCTGACACACCAACTGAGCCAGGCTGACACACATCAACTCAGCCAGACTGACAGACACCACCAAGCCAGATTGACACACACCAACTGAGCTGGGATGACACAGACCAACTGAGCCGGGCTGATACCCACCAACCAAGCTAGGCTGACACACACCAACTGAGCCAGGCTGACACCCACCAACCGAGCCAAGCTGACACCATTTAGGAGCAAAGAGGACAGATCTCCTTGAAGCCACAACTGAAGTATAAATGTTTCGAAAGCAGTTAAGATCATTAGAAATATAAATCCCAGTTTAAAAGTTAAGAAAGTCAGTCAATCAATGAACTTATTACACTGAGTTCTGCTACACTGGTTGTTTTCATTATCTTTTGGTGCATGGAGGATTACAGTGTAGAGGCTGGGGAACTGGTTGGCAGTGATATATTTTCAGTGCAGAAATGTTTGGTAACGAGCATAAAAATGTTCCTTTTAAAAATGAAGGTGGCTCCCATTTTCCGGGATGTTTTACACAGGAAAAAAATGTCAATACTCTCTCTCTCCCTTTCTCTCTCCTCTTTCTCTATCCCCCCCCCCCCCCCCCCCCCTTCTCCCTCTCTCTCTCTGTGGAAGCATTCTGTTTCCAAAAAAGCTCAGACCAGGGCTATCAACACACTGATAAATTATGCTTTAAAAAGTCTAAATAAAATTAAAGTTGTTTCACGAGTAATACACAGGCCAGTGTAACACAGAGACCAGTAACACACAGACCAGTAACACACAGACCAGTGTAACACACACACACCAGTAACACACAGACTAGTACTAGACAGAGCAATGTAATACACAGACCACTGACACACAATCTTACTGATCTTGAAGACCTATGTCAGGTCACCCTTAAACTCGGCTCTCGTAGGGAAAATTAATTCGAATTTAAGGTCATTATCCTCATTTTCAAATCTGTCCACCTGCTTCATGTCCCAATGCTATACTCCCACCTCCCCCCCACTCACACACACTGTTGGTGGGTGAGCTTTCAGCCTTTCTGCTCCGACTCTCTGAACTTCATCCTCGCTAACCCCTCCCTCCTTCAAAACTCACAGTATGTTCTAAAAGTCTTATCTTTCTGACTGTGCTTTTGGCTACCTCTTCACCCCCACCCTCAGAGTGAAATGCTTTGAGCCGTCCTGGTGACACGAAAGGTGCTATATAAATGTAAATTATAAGCAGAAAACTAGGTAGTTAAAGAAGATTTCTAAAGTTTGTGGTCCGAGTGTTGAGCGAGTCACATTTATCTGAAATTTGCACTAGGCATTAGCTGGCTCCATCCGTTGAGTGGAGCATTTGCTCAGAGCTTTGGATGTTTTCGTGAGTGTGGGCTGTGGCACTCCCTCACATAACCTGGCAAAGGATTATGTGAAATCGACATTATAAAAAATGTTGCGGGTTACACAAGCTATTCATAACTAAAACCATTAACACTATCAACAGCAGTTTGGTGCAAGAAATCAAATAATGAAAACTAACCAACTGTGTGGCGGGGGAATGAACCAGAAAATTAGATTATTGGCCAACAGCAATATTGCAATGTAAATGTCAATTTAGTAATTGTAAAAGTTATTCCTGCCTTTGCCAGAAATATGGATTAATTAAAGCGCACGTGCCTAAAAACCTGCACCAGAAATAGGGATTAAACTATGTATGCCTGGAACCCTTCACCCAAAGTGTGAAATAATTTAAGTGTTGAAGCCTGAGCACCAGACGCAAGGTGCAGATAGTGAAGGTATAAAGTGACAGGACTTCAAACTAGTTTACAGTCAGATGAGATGTACTGTGCGCCCAAGAAATTAAAACTGTGCAGTGAGGGAAATGTGGCAACTTCTCACAGCCGGACAACGCTGCCTTTTTAAAGCTGCTGCGTCTCACAAACCTTCATTTAAGGGTTGAGAACACCAGTTTGCAGTTTGCTCCTCAAACTGAAACATTTATTAGTGAATGAGTAGGACGGGTTGTGTTTTGAGATGATGGGAACACAGTCTTGTTGAAAGGTTTGCTCAGCACAGACTTACAACATACCTGTTCAGTAACATTTCAGTAACATCGTGTGTCTTTGATGTGAAGTCTGGGGACAGGTCACATCAGAAACCATAAGCTGTCCTCTTTCTGAAGCTCATTGACCTGCTCTGCAATTCCAGTATTTCTCAGTTTTTAGCACCTATCAGTAAATGGTGCGATTGACTTTCACTGTTTGCATTGGAACAACATCAAGCAGGTTATACATTCTTTTTATCAGATTTGACCTTAATGGTATATCTCTAGGCAGATAAAAGTCCTTTTTAAAAATACAGCGAAAAAAAGGAGAAAAATCTGATAAACTCTAAGTCTGTGTTTTCTAATTTGTATTTTGGTGTAAGCAGAACAAATTCTGCCTTATCGATATAGTAAACAAAACTTCTTATAAATGGATTGCTTTTGGAGCCTCATTTGTAACAAAAATATATGGGCAGCAGACCTTTGAATGCGAGAACATTTTACAGAGTGATAATAATAATAATAATAATTATTATAATAATAATAATAATAATAATAATCCTTGCATTTGATTAGCCCATTATCACGTCTTCGAGAGGTCTCACAGTGCTTCACAGAATATATGCTAAAGTGAATCGACTGTATATTTTGTGGGTGAAACGAGTGACATGAATAAGGATCAGCACTCAGAGAGTTAAAATAAATCTCACCAGGAAAAATCTCAGAAACACAGGTGCCTCGGGAGGTTTGTCAAGTGGCAGATCTGAACTCCTGTTTGCCGACACTGTCTGAGAGACTTACTGGAGCAATCTCAGATGTAATGAGTTTATCTGTACCTCACAGTCCTGCAGCCTGGGACTAGCACAGCGTGGTCATAAAAATGCTTAATTCAGACATAAACAGCAGCTTGGAGACCCAATACCTGTGCAAACGTATGTGTGTGTTGGGGAGGAGGGGGGAAAGAACTCCTAATAGTCACTATTATTAGAGTGAACATTCACTGCTCACTTTGTTCTGACATTCTGAGAAACATCGGGGTCTCATATGCTGGGGATTTATTCAAGGATGTGTAATGTGTGTAACTCATGGATCTTGCGTGTGCATCAAATAGTGAGATATCTGAATGTTGCTTGGATTCTTATCTACAAAACACAGTCACTACACTTTATAGTGTAGTCTGTGAAGCACTTTGAGATGTCCATGCAACGTGAAAGGCGTTATAATAATAATAAACCTTGCATTTTATATAGCGCCTTATCATTTCTTCGAGAATTCTCAAAACGCTTCACAGAATATACTGTAAAGTGAATTGACTACCTTTTGTAGGTGAAACGCGACAGTCAATTGCAGTGTCCCAAAACATTTGTGGATTCAGTGACCAAATTATTTATTATTTTTTTAAAAAGATTATTACCCCCGGAAAAGTGATCCACCAATCGAACAACAACCGGGTTCCTACTTACTGCTAGGTAAACAGACTTGTATGGAGTAAGGAAACTTGTCCAACGTTTTACCCTGCCCGGGAATCAAACCCAGGTCCTCTCGTTTGTGAGGCCAGTGCTCTAACCAATGCTACAGGACTCCACCAAAATGTAAGGATTATTAGTCACTGATGTCCATGAGGCTGAATGAGGCCCCTTGGCAATCGATCGGCATCTCAGTGTCAGACACATCCAGGCACCTGCAGCTTTCCAGGTTCAACAATCCTGTTGCGAATTCCATCAGGTTAAGAACCCATCGTTCTTAAGAATCTGTTGGTGCCCTGATCTGTTCAGTTTTCCCCCATCTCCGCAACATTGCCCGCCTCTGCCACTACCGCTCCCCTTGAGCCCCTGAGACCCTTATCCATGTTTTTATCACATCCAAGCTTGACTATGCCAACTCTCTGCTGGACGGACTTCCCAATTCTTCGCTTCACAAGCTGCAGACCATCCAGAACTCTGAAGCTTGTGTCCTCTCTTGTATCAGGCTCTACAAACCTATCAGCCACATCCTTGCCTGGCTCCACTGGCTCCCCACCCCCCAGAGGATCGATTTCAAGATCCCTGTCCTCATTTTTAAAGCCCTTCATGGTCTTACCCCACCCTCTACCATTGTGACCTCCTAAAATTCTACTAACCTGTCCACTCCGTCCACTGGACAGACACTGGCCCCCAAACTCTGGAACTCCATTCTGGAGTTCTTTTGCCTCACCCCTTCCTTCGCCTCTTTCAGGGTCTGTCTCAAGACCTTCCTCTTTGATTGCGACTTTAATCATCTTCCCATACCCCTTGTCCCCCCCCACCTCTTCCAAAAGCAATCCCCAGCCTGGGTGCAAACCTCAACTCTCCAGCGCTTTGGAACGTCCTCCTGAAGTGAAAAGCACTATGTAAATGCAATTTGTTGTTTTTGTTGTGCTCATGAAAGCTATGTTTTTTTTCCCTGTGGACACAGACCAGCACCCAAGATTGTCCTGGTCAAAAACCCCCAGTCAGCTGCAGCATTGGAGGGGAATGTGATGCAGGGAACATCACAAACTGACCTCTTCTCGTACCCATGCAACTTATGGACTCAATTCAAGCAATACCTCAAGATTGCTTGCACAGATCACTGCACAGCTTGACTTTCCTGTTATATCATAGGAAATGAGCAAAGCTGTGTGTTTCAGCATAATTAATGGGATGAGAAGCTCAGTGTTAAATTACATGGCTAGTCAAAAGCACTTGGCTAAGAGTTTGCATTTGTTCCTGGCATATTTTGTTCCAGTCCCGGGACTTTGAGGTCAGCATGGACCATGAGTCTGAATGGAATAAGAGGTGCTGGTGGGCTGCCCTGAGCCAGCTGGTGTTATAGATCAGCATGTACCAGCTCGCTTTCCTCCGCTTCCACTAATGTAACTCACTGGAGTGGCAAATTACATCAGACCTACAGCTGTAACCCGACATTATGATTAATTTGATCAGTAATTTCTCCTGTTTTTCATTTTAATCGGTGTGACTATTCTGCTGTGGCAGGTCTTTCAGATCTAATTAAGATAAATTTCTGTGGAACGGACTTGGCAGCATTTACAGTCAAATCCCAGGTCTGAGCAGGAAGACCTGCAGCACTAATCAATCAACTCGCTGAAAATCCACTGAGCACAAGCTCAGCGCTGAACCTATTAACACACTTAAGCAAATTTTGTAATCTTATGGATTTTCAGTCCCGCTTTTGTAACATCCTATTAAAAGTGCAATAAGCTAATAGATCATTTTATAAATACTTCTTGTCCAGCCCGCCAAAGCAGCGCATTTTTAAAACCGGATAATGAAGTCTCTCCTGACATGTTTGAGTCTCGAGCACTGCATATTCAGCTGAGTTCAGTTACGGTCTTCCTCATTGCAATTGTTTTCTTTTACTGCTGTTAGGAACACAGTTGCAGGCCTTTCCTTGTCCAGCTAATGGACACGAGCGCATTAGATGCATTTCCTGATGTTTAGTCGGTGAGACTTAGATACAAGTAGATTATTCTCCTACAGTGGAGCAATCATTTCTGAATGAACGTTACCAAGAGAGCTTGGATTTAGCCTCAAGTCAGCAGGTTTTATCCTGTAAGAGAGTCTCCAGCCCTGCCCCTTTCTACAACACTTTTTTTTGATCAGCCAAGAGTCTGACACATGCAGAAACCCATCACGATGCTTAAGAGTATCCCGAACTAAACGGAGAGTTCCATATTTCAATGCCAGCTACACGTGAAAATCCTCCTGTGTCTGGAATGGAATGCGCATGCTCTCCCTAAATAGACACATCCTGTTTACCTAATTCCAGAAAATATTAGGCAAGGTTGGTGAGAGCCAAGGCTTGGGGACCCCAGAGTGTGCGATGGGGTGCTGCTGGATTCCAACCAGCAAAGAATGCGTACCTTGCTTATTTACAATACAGGATACCTTTTGATCCATTATGTGTTGGTGCTCCCTCTCCCACTGGAGCTAATCTCATTCCCTTGCTCTTTGCCTATCATACTATACTAATGCTAGCTCCTCCACCAGAGCTATTAATTCCTCGGCCACACCTTTGTCACTGTTGTATTTAAATCCCTTCACGCCCTGGCACCCCCCTATCTCTCCAACCTGCTCTCTCCCTGCACTACTACCCGCTGCCTCCGCTCGACTGACTCCGGCCTCCACCTTGTCCACCTGGATCCTCCGCCCCAGGAACAAAACAAAAAATTGCTATTTCATTTCATGGCTGTTTGTGGGTCATTGCTGTGTGCAAATTAGCTGCTGGATTCATCTACACAAATACATGCTTTGAGATGAAATGTAGGGATTATCATTAACTAAATACTAAGCTTTTGTGCACCCGATAAAGGTGTAGGGAACGTCTATTTAATGGGAGCGATTGAAATAGACTTAATATTCTCACTCAAACGAATAGACAGTTTGATCAGATTGGCCATTCGGAATATAGGAACCGGAGGAGGCCATTCAGACCATTCCGCCCCTTCTGGGATTTTATTAGATTATGGCAAATGTGTTAATCCCATTCCACATTTTTCTCTCCATATTTCTTAATACCTTTACTTCACAAGTATCTACCTGCCTCCTTCTTTGTATCCACCCCAAATGATCATACATCTCTGCTCCAGTGTGTTCCACATTCACAGGCCTTTGGGGTGTAATTTATGTTCTTTGTTAATGGGATTCATTGACAAGGAATTTGAGTTGCAAAATGGAAAGTTCTTCCAATAATCAAATACTGCATCCCTAATCTCTGAAGCTCTATCCCTTAACCTTTCTGTCTAACCCTCCCTCCATCTGTTTTTAAATCCCATCTGAAAACATAACTCTTCACTTGCATCTATTGTCTTCTCCCCTCGCCCACACAGTCCCCACCCCAACTGTCTCCTCTCTCTCGCTCGGTATCCAACCCTGTCTTTGTAAATCCCTCTGAGATGTTATCCTACGTGAAAGGTGTTATATAAATACAAATCGTTGTGCTCCCTCCCGGCCTGCTTCATGTCCTGTACCCTACGATGCCCCACCATCGGCAGCTTATCTGCCTCCATTCTCTAAAACTCCATCCCAGTGTCCCTACAACTCATCCCTTCCCTTCTTCAAGGTACGTTCTCAAGATCTTCCTTTTCGACTGCATTTTCCATCATCTTTCCTCCCCACCCAGCTTGGCTCCCGCCCCCAGCTCGGGTGCAAACCCTAGACTGTCCAGTGCCTTGGGACGTCCTACCAACTTCAAAGGCACTATATAAATGTAAAGTGTTGTTGTAACCGGAATTCCACCAAGCTGACCTGCTCAGACCTGATGTATTTTGAAAGTGAAATTCCTGGGGATCAATGGATATTCTAATGTTATTTGATTATTAAGGAATTACTGGTAAATAATACCAAAAATTATATCCTTTAAGTGCGGAGGGACAGTCTCTATGTGTTGCACTGCCCTGTTCCACTCCTGTCACTAGTGGCATGAGTCTTTCACAGTAAGAATTTAACATGTCGTTTTCATTTCATTTCTCCAAGAAATACTGACAGTGTTTCCACATTTTCTGAATTGTCGGTGTTTTCATTTCTGAGAAATTTGAAACAGATGTAATAATCCTTTAAATTACTGTCCTTTTTTACAAGCAGTCTTGTACGTTATTGCTCTAAACTAATATTTTCACCGACAGTTCCTGAATAATATAAGAGGATGAATGCTGGAGGATGCTCAGGAATTCAGACATAAAATCCAGGTGTCAATTTCAGGGTAAAATAAGTTGGTTGTTTTAAGTTTTGACGTTTTTCATTTCTTTAATCTTCATGCTGTTATTTGTAATTTTTAAACACTTTTTCTTTCCGAACCCAGCAATAATGGCTCCTGAACTGGTAATTTAACAGTCGCATTGTTAAAGATTAAACCTTATGGATTTGGATTTGTTGAAGGAAACAGAAGGGAGAAAAATGCCTGTGTTTATTCCCAGTACCAGTAGAATAATATGCACTCAGAATAAAATTCATTTCAGCACCATGACCGATAGATGTCCCTTTCATCGTTCCATACATTTACTACTCGCTCATAAATAAATCCTATGAAGCGCTCTGAGACGTCCTTCTGACATGAAAGGCGCTGCATTAAATGCAAGCTTTATTTTTTATTTGTAACAGGATTCCTTAAAAAGGAATCTGAGTCGCAAGAGACAATTGCTTTCAGTAATTGAAAGTGCATCACACTGACCCATGGGAATTCTGCTTCTGGAACAAAGTTCCCTTGGAGTGGAATTCCTGTGAGTCGGCATGTATAGGATTCCCTGCTGGAGATGCATTTTGCTTCCCGAGCTACTTTTTGGGGGCGTTTGAGATGCTGTTGAGATGCTCCTGATATTTGTTTAGAAGGCACTGACAAAGGCACTGATTTGCAAATGAGACCGGTTTTATTTTCCAAATGCATGCCAGTCCTTTCTAGCCATTTTGAAGGGGGGGGGGGGGGTCAGTAACCAATTTAAATTTAAGTACAGCATCACAGAGAAGCTCTTTCGGACACAAACAAGCCATCATTTCATATTTACCAACAAAAAACATTAATAATTAAAAATCGCATTTGGAAAGATGTTAAATGCGCAGACATCCCAGCTGCCTAAATTTGAACATCCCCCTTTCCCCCATTAAAAATGAAAGAGTCAATCACAGAGCAGTTTAACCTGAGGGAGAGCAGGTATATGGAGTCTTCTGTCGACTACACTTCAAAATAGTACATAAGACCACTTGGAAGCCAAGACCACACGGACACAGCAGAGATGGACGCACCCCAAACCTGTTCAAGCTCGCTACACCTGAGCTCTGATTAGTTTCACCAACTCAGCAGGCAACAACAACTCGCATTTATGTAGCACACGCACGCAGGGCAGCATCCCAGAGCGTGGAGGAAGCCTATGGAGAGATACCCCCGTTGGGCAGCACGCACTACAGTTCCCAGGGGAAGGCGTTTGACAGACATGCTTCATATACACATGTAATTTGCGGCTGTTTGTTGTTGGTCCATACAGAGCATACTGCAAGCATGCTGCCTTTGTTGTAAATATTGCATGGCTCCCTCTCACTCCCAAAGAAATGTCCAGACAATGAGATTTGGGGGCAATACAGCATCCGTGAAGCTAGCTTTCTCGAAGACCGTTGCCCTGGTGCTGGCTGGGGAAACAACTTCAGGCTGTGTCCGTTTCAACTGAAGGATCCATCAGGGCTGTTTAAACAGAACGGCTTCTGACGGGAAGCACTTGATGTTACAATTCGCCCTGTGTAAGTGTGAGGTGGACTGTAACATACTGGAGTGACAATTCCACCCACTCAAACTCACTGGGTCCACCAGGCAGAAACGCCAGGCCCCGCTTTCTCTAGAGACAGAAAATGAACAGGACTGTAGTGACAGTCACTACACCTCACAGTAATTATGTGTAAAGCGGAGGTTTTGACATAATAAGGCTGTTTACTGTCTCCACAGTAATGGTACGAGGCACTGATTGAAAGTGGAACATACATGGAACATTTCCCTTAATGTTGCACTATGTTACAGCTAACAGACCTGAACAATTGCTATTTATATATAACGTTTGTCTGCAGCAGCCAAGATTATGGCCAACGGCACATGCTATAATATTTACTACTAATAATAATAATCCTTGCATTTGATTTAGCGCCTTATCACAACATTGATGTTATATCAATATATATTATTATTATTAATAACTTCAACTGTTTTTCTATCAAACAGGAAAAAAGCCTGATACACCGCACTTGAAATTTCTGTTCGCGCAAAGGACAAAAAAGAGATCTGCCGCCGTTGAGAGAAGAACAAGGACTGAGGGCTAGCACCTGGATTTTACCCACCGTCCAGCAGAAGCAGACCATACTCAGTGCTCACGTCTTAAAGGGACGGCGCAAGAATCTTTTTGTATGCGGATGTTGACCTGATGTGGAAGAATTCCATTTTTCCTGCTGTTTTCAATTCTAGCTTTGTGCACCTGGGAGCATTCTCTAATCCTGTGCAAATCCTTGAAGTTTCCTGCTGTCTGGTGCCTCTCCATGTTAATAATCCCCCTACAGCTCAGTCAATTTATCAGTGAGAAGTCTCCTACCGCCTTTGAATTATGTTACAGTGACGGATTTAAATACCAACCTTTTAATTTTAAACACTGTTTTGCTGATATTCTCACTGGAAAAGCAATGCTGTCAATTTAGGCGAAATCTGAGGGTTGCGGCGATTTTAAATGAAAGACAGGGTCACTTTTAAAGGCTGGTTGATTGGGTTATATAGTGGAAGATCACCAGCACCACTCAAACAGAACTTATATAGAGACAGAGAGAGACGTAGACAAACACTGAGAGATAGCAAGAGAAAGAGAGAGAGACACACACACACACACATATACACACATACAGTTAGAAAGCAGATAAAGCAGATAAAGATAGAGAGAAAGATAAAGAGACCGACTTATGTACAAATACACAGAGACAATTAATAATAATCTTTACATTTGATATAGCGCCTTATGATATTATCAAAAGGACCTCACGGGATATATTGTAAAGTGTAGTGACTCTGTATTTGTAGGTGAACAACGGCAGCCAATTTTGCTCACAGCAATGTCCCACAAAAGCAAACCTGAGATATCCAATGCACAACACATTATAATTCTGCCATCACCCCTCCCTCAGCACTATTATATTGATTCACTAGTCAAGAGAACTTACTTCACGAGTCCTGTTCCCACCAATTCCCAGGTCTCATTGTTTCCGGTGGCTGGGCAAATGCAAATGTCACCGTCTTGCTCTCAAAACTGGAATCATTCTGATTTGGTTTTAAATGGATGAGGGTCCAGAATTTAGCAAATTGTTGAATTCATTCTGAACTTCGAAGCTGGTTTACTTTGTATTTTACAGAAAAACAGCTTCAAAATCAAGTATTTGTCAAATTCTGCATTCTCTGAAATAATAATAATAATAATTGTGGAGTCCTGTAGCTCGGTGGTTAGAGCACTCGCTTTGCAAGTGAGAGACCTGAGTTCAATTCCGGGCAGGGCGAAACCTTGGGCAAGTTTCCTTACTCCACACGCCTAATAATAATCCCTCCAAATAATAAATAATAAATTGGTCATTTTCAATCTATGACTGTTTGTGGGACACTGCTGTGCACAATTGGTTGCCGGGTTCGCCCACAAATATACAGTCAATTCACTTTACAGTGTGTTCTGTGAAGCGCTTTGGGACGTCCTCCCGACGTGAAAAGCGCTATTTCAAATGCAAGGATTATTATTATTCTCTGAAATGATAAGAAAGTAGAATAAATCTAGATCCAGGTGGAATTTCTATGCCAAAGTGTGTATTCTGAAAAAAGAAGATAGAATGGAAATCTACCCTTAAGTCTTAACACTCTCAATGTCTAGTCAGATTGAAGGTGTGGGAGAGGGTGAAAGAGGTCACAAGCTGGTATACTTGGATGCTTTTCACACCTGGCCTGTTACTTTTTATTGCTGTATAATAAAGACTGAAACCAGCGTTTCTCAATCTTCTTTGTTATCAGGGACAGGCTCAGTTTGTTCTTAAAATATGGCAGAGATTTAGTAAATGAGCCTGTCAGGTCACTCAGTCTAAAGAGATCTCCAATATGGACCGAGCATGAGTTTGGCACGGACTGTCGCCAGGCTCAGACTGATTGTTGAGAGACACTTGGCCTAAGCTACAGCAGACACAGTATGTTGTAAGTTTTCACTGTGAAGCTGCACACTAATGCACAGGGCTTTGATGCGAGTTGCCGGGCTGGTATTTCCTGCTTAATAATAAAGAGTAAAACTGGTGAATATTTCACTTTGCTTGTTGGTACTCCAATCACCACTAACACTTCATCGACCAAGTTTCACAACCCAATGTCTTAACATTCCCCCCCTGTCCCCACCTCCCTTGGTCTCTGCCTTTCATGTTGTCTTGCTTTGATTCTGATCAGTTTTACCAACTGTGAACAGAAAATGTGTTATTGATCGTTCCGCAAGTGAAAATGTGCAGCTGTATCAAAAATGTGTCACGCATTCCTTGCTGGGCACTCTCCACATGAAACTTAGCAAACGGCGAATATCATTGAAGTTGGGACATCGTCAACAAGGTGACTGAAAATATGGAACATGAACACTGCTGGAGCTCAGCTGGAGACTTGGGGGGTGAAATGCTGGAAAGATTTCAGTGGACCTGCCCCCAACTTCAATACAATGGTTTAACCCAGTTCCAAAGTCTTAAGCGCTGTCATCTTGGATTCTGTTCATGATCCCGATTGACGTTACCAATCCTGGAGCCAGCCTTTCTGTTGTGTTTTCACTTGCACTGTGGTCATTTGGCTCCAGGCTCCTTTAATGCTTGTGGTGTGGGATTATCAGCGACTAACTGGTCCCGAGCCCAGCCTGACCTGAACTGAAACATTTGAATGGGGGATGCTTGTGGCAGAGACAAGCCGGGAGCATAGCTTACAGTGCTCGTGCTATGGAGCTGCCTTACCTGCAAGGGGTTGGTTGGAGTGAGCGGGGACTGGAGGCTTTGCCCGGGAGACTGGCTTTGTTTGGGAGGCGATGAGGCTTGCTGGCCAGGCTGCTGCTGGTTCTGTTGCTGCTGCTGCTGCCCTTGTTGTTGCTGCTGCTGTTGTTGTTGCTGCTGCTGTTGGAGTTGTTGCAGATGTTGAAGCTGCTGTATTTGGGAATTCAGGGATGAGGTAGCTGTTCCAGATAAAAAAAAAGAGAATTAGACTTCGATCTATCCAGAATGCCTCGATTAGTGATCAACCAATGTTCATTTTGGTCAGCCGGGTGTTTGACACACACAGAAACCCATCGCCATGCTTAAGAGTATCCAAACCCAAACTACTGAACATTCCGCCTTGTGATGGAAATTTCCATGTGCTTTGAATGGAATAGAATGGAATGCATCCTCTCTCCCCAGAGAGACGAGCTCTGCTCACCTAATCCCAGAAAGTATTAGGCACAGGTTGGAGAGAGCCGAGGCTTGTGGACCCCAGAAAGATCGATTAAATTGTGACCATGTGGGGAGGGTTCACACTAGCTTTATAGTTAAACAGCTGTTGAAGGAAAAGTGGAGGAGGACTTTGACATTCGGAACCTCGACACAGAGGTCCGCAGTACTCCAGGGCACTGTTCAAGCGCTCAGAGACACGAGAAAAACTCGATATTAATGCAAGTTTTTGTTGTTGTTGATTAACAAGCCGTCAATGGAAATGATCAGGTAGACATAATAATAATAGTAATAATAATAATAATAATCCTTGCATTTGATATAGCGCTTTTCATGTCTTCTCAACGTTCTCAAAGCGCTTCACAGAATAGACTGTAAAGTGAATTGACTGTATATTTGTGGGCGAAATGCGGCAGCCAATTGCACCCAGCAGCATCCCACAATCAGTCGTGGATTGAAAATGACCAATTCATTATTGTTTTGTTTTGGAGGGATTATTATTAGGCGTGTGGAGTAAGGAAACTTGCCCAAGGTTTTGTCCTGCCTGGAATTGAACCCAGGTGTCTCCAGACATGCCACTAAGAGATGGGATTCTTCCCTCTTAGCTTCTCATAATGCTACAAGAACAACAACAAATTACATTTGTATAACAGGTCAACATCCTAATGGTCATTGGCAGCTCCAATTGGACGAGCAGGGGAAAGCTTACCAATGCCTCATACTGATATACTACAGTTTTAGCTGGTTCAGTTCCCGCAGTACCTAAATGTGCACTATAGCTTCTACCAGCCAGTACTTGTGTTCACCAAGCATAGCGAAAGCAGCATTTGTCCTTCTCCACATGGCCTCTCGGGAAATGGTAAATGACAGCTGGAACTGGAGACTCTTAAGCCAAAACAAAGTTAAGTGCAGCAAGGGATCTCTACACAGTCAATCCATCAGCTTGCCAGGTGATCAAAATAATCATAGAAGACTCTCGATCATAGAAGAGTGAAAAAAAGACTCTCGAAAACACACGCTGACCTTTTACTTTCAATCAAGTTTAAACTAACGGCAAACAATTCCAATTTATGCAAGACAACATTTCCCACGACAAGTCAGTGGAAAGAGAGACCATTCAGCTAACCAGTCTTGCTTTCAAGTCAAATCAGAAGAAGTGTCTTTATTGGAGAATATGGAACACACAAATTCCAGAGGTTACAGACACAGAAATGGGGAAAATTCTACCTGGGTCTAGATTTGCTATATTTACGCAGTATTTGAGAGCATCTAGAATTTGGCAAATTCTTAAATAAAATCTTAATTTTAAAGCTGTTTTTCTATAAGTTTCTTTCATAACAACATAGGAATTGCTGGACAAAAGAAGACCAATATCCATCCTGGCGATCGCACGTCCATGTTATTGCCAACCTATATACTATATCCCAAGATATTTTTGTAGCTCCTGTAGTCCTGGGTTCAATTCCAGGCAGGGCGAAACCTTGGGCAAGTTTCCTTACTCCACACGGCTAAAAATAATCCCTCCAAAACAAAAAACAATAATAAATTGGTCATTTTCAATCCACGACTGTTTGTGGGATACTGCTGTGCGCATTTGGCTCCTGCGTTTCGCCCACAATTATACTGTCAATTCACTTAACAATTACAGTCTATTCTGTGAAGCGCTTTGAGATGTCGAGAAGACATGAAAAAAGCTATATCAAATGCAAGGATTATTATTATTATTATTATTATTATATTATTTCCTAAAATAAATCTTGCTGTGCTTAAATCTTTTTTAGGAACTGGAAAATACCAACTTCAGAGTTAAGACTGAATTCAAAAGTTTGTCAAATTCTACATGCTCTAAAATGCTGAGAGAATGGACTAACTGTATACCTCGGTTGGAATTTCTCCCCAAATATCACTTGGCACGCTTAAGAAGAAGATACAGGCTTGGGAAGTAAGGGAAACAAAGAAAAATGGGATTAATTGGTTTGAAATGTTCCAAACTTAGAGCTTCCTACTATTCTTATGTTCAACAGTCCACATGAAACTTACCTCATTATTACTTCCCCAGATAAAATTAATCATTCACTTCATGTCTGCTTGTGGGATATTGTTGTGTGCAAATTGGCTGCAATATTCACCTAAAAATACAGTCACTAAACTTTACGTGGAGTCCTGTAGCTCAGTGGTTAGAGCACTCGCTTTGCAAGTGAGAGACCTGAGTTCAATTCCAGGCAGGGGGAAACCTTGGGCAAGTTTCTTTACTCCACACGCCTAAGAGCTCCAGGATGCTACCCCTCATGAAGAGCGCTATACAATGCAAGTTGTTGTTGTTGTCTTAAATAATGCCCGTTGGAGGATTTATGAGCAATTTAAATTACATAGCAATTCTGTCCATTTTCAGAATTAGTCTTATATGGTACGTGGTTTTGTGGTTGTATTTTTTAAATTGGTCACTCAGGTGTCTGACACATATGAAAACGCATTATCATATTTTAGAATAATCCAATAAATAAAAGAAAAATAATATTTGGTCACTCAAACCACATTTGTTTGACATTGCTGTGCGCTATTGGGTGCCGCGTTTCACCCTCAAAATATACAGTCCATTCTGTGAAGTGCTTTGAGATGTCTCAACAATGTGATAAAGCACTGTATCAAATATCGCACCTGAAGACTTTCCTTTGACTGTGCCTACGATTACCTCCCCTCTCTCCCGGCTCGGCATCAAACTATGCCATGGTTCAGTGCTCTGAAATGCTATCATGTGTAAAATAATAATAATGATCCTTGCATTTGATATAGGGCTTTTCACGTCTTCGAGATGTCTCAAAGCGCTTCATAGACTATACTGCAAAGTGAATCGACAGTATATTTGTTGATGAAACGTGGTAACCAATTGCGCACAGCAGTGTTCCACAAACAGTCGTGGATTCAGAGACCAAATTATTTATTTTCTTTTTTATTATCCCCGGAAAAGTGATCCGCCAATTAACTAATAACCGTGTTCCTACTTACTGCTAGGTAAATAGAGGCATGTGGAGTAAGGAAACTTGCCCAACATTTTACCCTGCTGGGAATCGAACCAGGGTCTCTCGCTTGTGAGGCGAGTGCTCTAACCACTGAGCTACAGATCTCTATAGGGTAAAAGACCATATATAAATGCAAGTTGTTATTGCTGTAATAAGGGCTCTAGCCACCCGCTCTATTGTTGGGGGATAGATATTCTGCACTTTGTGCTTGTTGACCTTTGCACATCTATGCAGAACTTTCTCCCAACAATAGATTGGGCGGCTAGAGTCCTTATTGCAACAACATTTCCACTATTCTATTCTGGCCTGTGCCTTTCCCAAACAATATTCAGGGCCCACAGAACAGAAATCAACATACCTTGTGCAATATTCATGCATTTCGATCTGTACCTAACCCAATAATACTTAAGCAGCTCTTATTTGAAGGAGTTAAACAACACAGCTTTTGTTGTGTGTTTGTTGCAGATATCCACTATTTTACGGGCAAGATATTCCTTCTAATCTCATGTCTCGCTTGAGGGATGTTAATTTTAAACCTATTCCATCTAGTCTGCTTTCACGGTTCAGTCATACAATTTAAACCTCTCTGATAGTGGTAGTTAAGAGTAAGTAAGCTTCCTCTCATGCACTCATACTAAGAAGTCAAGGCAAACTTAGACCGTGGAATTTACAAAATCAACTCATGAGCAGAACTGAAGCAGCTGAGAAAATCCAGCACACTTTGCTGCTGCAGTTGAGGTAAATCAGTCTTTTCTGTTCTTTTCCTTCAATTAGAAGAAATACTATTCTTCCCCATAGAGTCCTTATTAAGGTACGTTCTGTGCGGACTGTGGAACATGGGAATCGAAGGAAGCCATTCAGCTTGTAGAACCTGCTCTGTTATTTAATTAGAATATTTCAGACCACTTAATACAATTTACATTTACATAGCACCTTTCACATTGGGAGGATGTCTCAAAGTGCTTTAGGGCGTCTTAATGCACTTAATCCCATTTCCTTGCCTGGTTCCCTCCTTTGCTTACACAATAATGTCTCAGGTTGCCACGCAGTTAATCTAAAGATGCCACACAGTAATGACCTAAAAAAAGACTTCTGCTCAACATTGTTTTTATCCTACTGTACAAATTCTAAATAACAACAACAACAAAATTACATTTGTAGAGCGCTTTTCACGTCGGGAGGATGTCCCAAGGCGCAGGACAGACAGAGTTAAGGACCCGAGCTGTGGGTCAGGGTGGGGGAGGGTGGAGGGCAGGGAGGGAAGCAGGGAGATCCAAAGCACGGACGAAGAAGAAGGACTTGAGGTGCGTTTTGAAGGTGGCGAGGGTGGAGGCGAGACAAAGGGATTGTTGGATGGAGGGTGGGTGCAGAATGGCAGAAGGTCCGCCCGCCGATTTTGGGGCAAGCAAGGCAGGGGACATGAAGCAGGCTGGAGCCCGCTGAGCGGAGGAAGCAAACAGGGTGGTAGGGGGTTAGGAGGTCGGAGAAGTAGGGGGGAGCATGACCATGGAGGGCTTTGAAGGTGAGGACCAATCTTGAACTGTATCCTCTGTGTGATGGGAAGCCAGTGGAGTTGGGCAAGGATGGGGGTGATAGGGTC
The DNA here is from genome assembly GCF_018977255.1 of Callorhinchus milii. NCBI lineage: Eukaryota > Metazoa > Chordata > Chondrichthyes > Chimaeriformes > Callorhinchidae > Callorhinchus > Callorhinchus milii. The sequence continues at coordinate 16,260,249 of NW_024704743.1, forward strand.
GCGGAGCCTAGTGCAGGAGAGGACACTGGCTGCAGAGTTCTGGATGATCTGCAGCCCGTGGAGGGAGGAGTTGGGGAGGCCGACAAGCAATTAGTTTGCATAGTCGAGCCTCGACGTAATGAAAGCATATATGAGGGTTTCGGCGGCCTGTGGTGTGAGATTGTGGCGGAGCCGGGCAACATTGCAAGAGGTGGGGGTAGGCAATGCGGGTCATGGCGCAGATGTGCGGTAGAAAGGATAGTTGAGGGTCAAACAAGACCCCAAGGTTCTGGACTGGCTCAGTGAGGTGGAGTGTGCATCTGTGGATGGTGATGTTATCAGCGCCTGAGGTGTGAAGGCGCTGATGGGAGCCAATCAGGAGAGCCTCGGTCTTGTTGACATTCAACGGAAGAAAGTTACCTCTCATCCAGGACTTGATGTCTGACAGAAATTCTGGCAGGACAGCAGTGGTCCTGGAGCCAAGGGTGGAGGCAGAGAGAGAGAGTTGGGTGTCATCTGCATACATGTGGACGTTGACCCCATGTCTGCGGATGATGTCACCAAGAGGGAGCATATAGATATTGAAGAGGAGGGGACCAAGGACAGAGCCCTGAGGAACACAGTATGAGGTGGTGCGGGGGCTAGAGGAGAAACCGTTGGAGGAGATGATGTGCAGGCAGTGTGAGAGGTATGATCTGAACCAATCAAGGACAGCGCCTTGGAGGTTGAGGAAGGGAGGAGTGTTGGTGGATGAGGATAGAGTTGTCGACAGTGTCGAAAGCAGCAGAGAGGTCAAAGAGGACGAGGAGGCAGAGGGAGCCCTGGTCGCAGATGGACAGAATGTCATTTGTCACTTTGACCAGGGCTGTTTCTGTACTAACACGGCGGCACGGAAGCCCGATTGGAGGGGTTCGAGAAGGGAGTGGCGGGAGAGGAAGGAGCGAAACTGAGAAGCAACAACTTGATCCAGGACCTTGGATCAGAAAGGGAGGTTGGAGTTGGGCAGTATTTAGGGAGTAGAGAAGGGTCCATGGAGGGTTTTTTAAGAATAGGAATGATGACAGCGGTTTTTAATGGGGTGGAAACAGTACCAGTGGACAGGGAGAGGTTTACGATGTCAGTGAGTAGAGGGGCAAGGAGGTGGAGCTGGGAGGTAAGGAGGGGGGTAGGGATGGGGTCGAGGGAGCAGGTGGTGGGTTTCATATGAGTTACGTTATATAAACAAATTCCTAACAAGGTACAAGCAAAAATTGCTTTACAAGTGACTACAAAAATGATTGCGTTGGGATGATACTTCTTGTTGGTGTCAATCTGGCTCAATTGTTAGCATTTGTAATAATCCTGTAACATATGCGGAGCTGTGTAGTGTGTATGGAGTCCTGTAGAGTATTAGTTAGAGCACTTGCCTCGCAAGCAAGAGGACCTAGGTTTGATTCCTGGGCAGGGCGAAATGGTAGGCAAATTTCCTTGCTCCACCCACACACCTTTGTTCACCTCGCAGTAAGTAGGAATCTGATGGTTAGTCCATTGGCAGATCGCTTTTCTGGGGGTAATAATCCCTTCAACAATAAATGTAAAAAAAATAAAAATTTGGTCACTCAATCCATGACTGTTTGTGGAAAAGTCTGTGGCAATTGGCTGCCGCGCGTTTCGCTCACAAAATGTACAGTCAATTCACTTTACAGTATATTCTGTGAAGCGCTTTGAGACATCTCGAAGACGTGATAAGGCACTATATCAAATGCAAGGATTATTATTATTACTATCTGGGTCAGAAGGTTGTGGGTTCAAGCCCCACATCAACACTTGAGCTCATAGTGTAGGTTGACACCAGTACAATAGTGGGGGAAATTCATGACGTCCTTTAGATGAGACATTAAACTGAGGACAGTAATCCTCTCTGGCTGCCTTCAAGTAGATGTCAAAAATCTCATGGCACTGTATGAAAAGAAAAGGGACTTTCTTCTGACATCCTAGAAAAAATCCTCCAGAATTGAATTGGACATTCACCTCATGGTTGGATGTGGGTCCGTGCTACGCAAAATATAGTCACTACCCTTGACAATAGTTACTAGAAAGCACTTTGGGACATTTGGTGTATTTGATGACTTTTTCTTCATATACACGGAATCTCTATCGCACTGCATCTCACCACTGGTCTGGTACACACTAAAAGCTAACCACCAATATGCAGTGCTTAATGTCTGACTGAATTCTATAGAATACCAAAAGCTGTCTGGAATAGATCAATACAAAGTACTGTTTTAAAAGCTTTGCACCAAAGCCCTTCTGTGTACAGGTTACCCAGTATGAATTTGCAGACGTTATCCAAATGAAATTCATCCTGACACATATCTAGTGTTAGCCACTTGACTCTCTCAAGCTCTACTCTGGACTGGGATACCCATGACCCAAGTAAACACTGCAGAGGTAGTGTTCGACAACTAGAATTAGGGTCTACCTCAACAACTACAACAACCACAAAATTACAGTGTACAACACTTGCACTTATGCAAACTTTTATGTAGGAGAACGTCTCAAAGCCCATTACAGAGATGGAGTGGGCGACCGAGCTGGGTGGGAGATAGGGGATTTAGAAAGCAGGGACACAGTTGCTGGTAGCTCGCCCATAGATGGTGGGTTGGGGAACTGTTACTGTTTTCATCTTGTTGGCTGGTTTAGAGCAATTCCTGAGTTTGGATGTCTCACAATTTGAAGAGGATTATTTGCATAGGACAATCCCCTCATTGTGCAATGGGTACTGCATTATTACTGTTGAGTCATTCCTATACTGTGTTAATAGCTGCAGTTCCAAATAGATATTTGATATTTTTAAAGGTTTGAAGAAATAGAGAGGTACAATTTGTGGTATTCCTTGTTTAAATTATCACCCACTGGGTGGCAGCACATGCCTCAAGGTAAATGGCATCTTTTCAGCTCCCAGTACCTGGCATTTTTTGGTATCTATAATAATATAATAATCTTTGCATTTGAGCAGCCTTATCACGTCTTTGAGACGTCTCAAAATGCTTCACAGAATATACTGCAAAGTGAACTGACTGTATATTTTGTGGGCAAAGCATGGCAGCCAATTGCGCACAGTAGTGTCCCACAAACAGTCATGGATTGAGTGACCAAATTATTATTATTATTATTATTATCATCTGAGGCGTCTAGTTTTCTTTTGTATATATTAGACCCTACATCGGATGACAAGCTAGTTTCCCTGTAAGATATCTACGTTCTAGCGATGATCTGCTGGGGAGGGAACCAAAACTCAGACTCTTCTCAGGCGAAAATATTTAAAGGCAGGACTGGAGACTTCAGGCCTTGGTTGCTCATTACAGTGCAATGTTATGTTTTGATATGTAGCTAATCTGTGTTGCTCTACTTCACATTCCAGGTATGAGATAGAGAGAGAAAGGTAGAGAGAGAGAGTGAGAGGCTCGCGTTCTGGCTGTGAGATAGAGTGAGTGGTTTCACCTGCAAAAGATACAGTCAATTCACTTTACAGTATATTCTGTGAAGCGTTTTGAGATGTCTCAAAAATGCGATAAGGCATGATATCAAATGCAAGGTTTATTATTATTAGAGAGATAATAATTATTATTATTGGGTGTGAGACAGACAGGGTGTGTGGATAGGTAGTTTGCAGTTAGGTAGGTAGGTAGGTAGGTAGTTGGTATGTAGATAGGTAGGTAGGTAGCTAGATAGACAGACAGACAGGTAGGCAGGCAGACAGATAGATAGAAAGAAACAAAGAGAGAGAGGATAATTTTCTTGGTGTGAGTTTTTGTTAGACATCAGGCTTCAGAAGAAGAGCTATCGCCCATACGTTGACCTTTCTTTCAGTTTCAGCTGCCAGTTTAATCTGCTGTATATTTCCAAGCATTTTGTGTTCATATTTTGGATTTCTGCTATTCACATTATTTTTCTTTTCACCTCACTGGATTCAATACCTCTGCTCCTGCAATCCATACCATTATTTGTCTTTTGTACTTCAGACAAACGTGGGGTGACATGTGGCATCATCCAAATTGTGCCGCGCTGTCTGACATTATTTGAAAGAAACAGTGACCAATGTCTTGAGATCCTGCAATCGTCAGCTGCTCTGATAGTGGCCTGGCCCTTCGTATAACTCCCACCGCACAACCTTTTGTGCTTCCAGATTCTCTGATCAAATCTCAGCTTCATTCATTTTCCTGCCTTTTGAGTAGTGATGGTTTAGTCTGAAATATGTCTGACTCCATGACTCCACAGGCAGATTACATCGTATTTCATTACTGTATTTACTGTATTACTGTATTTCATTGGCCTCTACCTCCCCCTACATTAGATAGACCTTATACTTGAAGAGCAGTGAGTAGAAATGAAAGTTTACTCCTCCTTAGGAGAGTAATATGTTTTCTGCAAACCACTCTTTGCCTCACTCTTTTCCTCTTGACAGCTAATACTTTCTACTGCACCCCGGCTACCATCCACATGTTATTGATGGTAAGACATTCATTGCAAGGCTCTGCTCTCAACATTTCTATAATAATGTCTTCAAAGCTAAACAAACTCAGGATTTTACAGAAACAAAGTTGTAACTGAACTTTTTCGGTGGAGACTTTGTGGTGGCCATTTATGTAGGGCTACGCTTTCCCCGAGCCTTGTTTATTTTTCACACTTGCTGCACACACACAGAATGCTGTCCTACCTATTGAGATAAGTGTCAGCCTGGTCGGTAGCATTCTCACCTCTGAGCCAGCAGGTTGTGGGTTTAAGCGTCACGTCAGGATTTTAAACTCAATCCTTTGGATGAGACGTTAAATCAATGTCCCGTCTACTGTTCAGATGGATGTTAAAGATCCCATGACACTATTCGAAAAGGGAAGTGAGTTTCTCAGTGTCCTGACCAACAATCGGCCAAATAAGATCGGTCACTCACTCCATGACTGTTTACGGGACACTGATGTGTACAAATTGGTTGCCTCATTTGCCTACAAGTCACTACATTTCACAGTAAAAATAAATCCTGTGTGGTTAGAATCCCTTTAGAAATCCCACATTTTACATCCAAAGCTCTATTCCAATCTGTGACTCCTACAGAGTATTTCACAATCTGCCTCCCACTCAGTCACCTGATTCTCCCAATTGTTAATCTGTTAAACTTCTTTAACTTATTATTTATAAAAAGTTGCAGGTATTTAATTGAGTTTATAAATAGTGTGTGTTGTATTTTGCACACACAATTTCAATAATAACAACAATAATAATCCTTGCATTTGATATAGCGCCTTATCACGTCTTCGAGAGGTCTCAAAGCACTTCACAGAATATACTGTAAAGTGAATTGACTGTATATTTTGTGGGTGAAAAACGGCAGCCAATTGTGCACAGCAGCGTCCCACAGTCATGGATTGAGTGACCAATTTATTTATTTACTTATTTTTTTGGAAGAAATTATTACCCCTGGAAAAGGGATCTGCCAAACGACTAATGACTGGGTTCCTACTTACTATTAGATAAACAGATACGTGTGGAGTAAGGAAACTTGCCCAACATTTTGCCCTGCCGGGAATCGAACCCAGAGCGCTCACTTGCGAGGCGAGTGCTCTAACCAGTGAGCTACACGACTCCTGTAACAATTATGTTATTTGTTACTCTCCATTATATCACAATCACTACATAAGTGTGTTCTGAGGTAACCATTCTATCACTGTTTTCCTGAAGGACGTCCTCTACTCCAATACTTGTTCACGACTGTCTTTACTTTCCCCTGTTGATCTGAGCTGTCCTGGAAGTGTATGAATAACGTCAGTCACTATATCTATTGTCTGTCTGTCTGTCTGCCTGTCTGTCTGTCTGTATCTGTGTATGTATGTCTCTGTGTGTCTTTATGTCTGTACGTAAGTATGTATGTATAGCTCCTGTTGATCCTGCAAGTCAAAGCTCTCGTATCAGACCAGCCACCAGGTGACCGAAAAATAATTAAATGGTAGCTACTGTTCATGACAGTGTGCACCACTGGGAAGGTGATCTGAAGCCTGACTTCTGTGAAGTGAGAAGTTAGATGCAGAGAACAGAATACAGAATACTTTCAAGTGGCCACTGAGGCCGAGGCCGCAAAAAACCTTTAAAAGTGAATTATATAAGTAGATGAGATCCGGTTTAACATCTTATCCAAAGAACGTACACCATTTGTCAGGACCAGACTGACTTGTCAGCTGACACTCTGAGTTCAGGTTCCAGCTCCAGCAGAGCTTAAACCCAAACGGGTTTGACCCAGAGGCTGTCTTGCTAACAACTGAGCCAACCCGAGAAGTCCCGTGATACAGCTGACAACATGATGCCTATAAATGATGCATGTGCGTCTTTGAAGTTAAAGGCATTCCCCCTTTGCAATAGTTTCTCCTTGCCAATACATCTATGTGATTTGTACTCAGTTAAATTGAAGAGACAAGGTTGTACAAGTCTGTCCTCTCCCTACTCCGGAGTAAGGGAGTGTGTTGTGGAACTGGTGTACTTACAGAGTTATGTAGAGTGATACATATGGAAACAGGACATTCAGCCTGACTGTTGGACTGCCTGGGCAGCGCTAACACCAGTTGCTTGGGATTTCTTTCATTTCGCTTTGATGGCATTTAAATGCATTTAAGATGGAGTTCTCATCACCCTTTTGGATGAGTAATAAAGCCTTCAGGCTGAAGGAGGATCTCTATTCCTTGGGCTTCCCTGCAGTCTTTGACAGAGTTTGCAAGGTGAAAATCTGGGAGTCATCGACAGTCATGAGTGATGTGGCCATTGGTTTATAGGAAAAGTCTTCTGATACTTTATGGCTACATGGCTATGACGGAATCCATCCTCCTCAGCTCCTGCTTCCATCTCCTCTCTTCCAGCTCTGACCTCCTCAACTTCTATAGCCTCTCTCAAACTCTCCCAATTGGTTATTTGGTTAAGCTCGGTGTCCAGTTCGGCTTTTCTTTCTCTCTCACACCCCAACTCACCACGGTCACCTTCTTTCACCTCTGCCACAGGTGCACAGGTGTACCCCCCCGACCAGGTACCGACCCCCCCCCCCTCGCCCTCTTCCCCCCCCCGTCTCCCCCTCTCCCCCTCCGTCTCCCCCTCTCCCCCTCCGTCTCTCCCTCTCCCCCTCCCTCTCTCCCCCCCTCTCCCTCCCACTCACTCTCTCGCTCTCCTTCAGTACAGCAACAACATCCGCCAACTGCTTCACAACTTCCCCCCCGACCAGGTACCGACCCCCCCCACACCACCCCCCCACCACCCCTCTCCCTCTCCCCCTCCGTCTCCCCCTCTCCCTCTCCCTCTCCCCCTCCGTCTCCCCCTCTCCCTCTCCCCCTCCCTCTCCCCCTCCCTCTCCCTCCCACTCACTCTCTCGCTCTCCTTCAGTACAGCAACAACATCCGCCAACTGCTTCACAACGTCCCCCCCCGACCAGGTACCGACCCCCCCACACCACCCCCACCACCTCCCTCCCTCTCCCCCTCCGTCTCCCCCTCTCTCCCTCCCACTCACTCTCTCGCTCTCCTTCAGTACAGCAACAACATCCGCCAACTGCTTCACAACGTCCCCCCCCCCGACCAGATACCAAACCCCCACACACGCACCACCCCCCACCCCTCTCCTTCCCCCTCCCTCCCTCTCCCACTCCATCCTTGCCTTGCACCCAATGATGCTGAAACACTGACTCATGCTTTTGTCCCATCCCACTTTGACATTTCTTACACAATCCTTGCCTCTCCCTCATCCATCATTCAGATGGTATTTTGTCTTTGGATAAGATATTAAACCGAGATCCCATCTGCCTGTTCAGGTGCATTTAAAGATGCCTTGGCACTTTTCCAAAAGAGACGGAAGTTTCTCCCGGTGTCCTACCAATATTCCCGCAAATAAAATTGGTCACTTATTTCACAGCAGTTTGTGGGACTTTCCATGTGTAATTGTGCTGCCACATTTGCCTACAAGTACACAATCACTCCATTTCATGGCAATTCCCATGAAGTGCTTTGAGATATCCTTCCGAAGTGATACAAGGCACTATACCAAATGCAAGGATCATTATAATTATTATTGTTCAAATGCTGCAACTCAGCCAAAAGTCCACCGCCCACACCATCAGCTGTACCAAACTCTACACGCCCATCATCTCAGTCCTCGTCAAACTCCACTGTCTCCCTGTCTCCTCGTGGGTCAATTTCAAGTTCCGCACCCTCACCAACAAATCCATCCACTCCCTACCACTTCGAATAATAATCCTTGCATTTAATATAGTACCTTATCAAGTTGTCGAGATGTCTCAAAGCACTTCACAGGATTTTACTGTCTGGTATTAGGCTGGGGGCAACTGTATTCAAGTTAACAATGGGTTGAATTTTAGAAATGCCCTAAATTATTTTTATAACTAGATGTTTTCAAATTTGAGACTTGTCCAACATTTCTGGATGTTGTAGGATTTTGCTTTATGTAAAATGACTGCTATGTTTGTCGAAAAATACAGTTACTGCACTTGACAGTCATTACCTGTGAAGCACTTTCAGATGTTTTGTCATTAGAGCCACTATATTTAATTCAAGCACTACATTAAATCCAAACACTAAAATATATGGAGATCCTTCCAGGTTAGGGCTAATTCTGCAGTGTTGGGGTCATGTACCATGCACTGTAGATGACCCAACATCGGTACTGAATGCAAAGAAATGTTNAAAAACATTTTATTTCCCTTGTGTAGCCAACTGCTGTCTTAAGGGCCACCCCATCTCCCAGCAACAGCAACTCAGAGAGGAGACACTATTGAGAAGGGAGACGAAAAGTGCTACACATGAGAACATGAACAAAGCTTTGATCTGTGGAAGGAGGGAAAGCAGATTTCAGCTGGTGTGAATAAATAAAATAGGTTACACTAGATGTCTGGACTGTTTTGCTAACCTATTTTTAAACTAACCTCCTAATTAAACTAACCTCCTGTTTAAACTGATATCGTGTTTAAACCTGACTGGTTTTGATTTTAAAGAAAAATCAATGAACACTTAAAATATTTTTGACTGCTGCCCCGCTCCCTGGATGGATTGAATAATGACTTTATTGTCTTAATTTCGTCCACAAAATAAATAGTCAATTTCTCCCACAAAATACACAGTCAATTCACTTTATGGTATATTCTGTGAAGCACTTTGAGATGTCTCAACGACGTGATAAGACGCTACATCAAATGCAAGGATTATTATTATTTAATTGTAAGTGAGAATAAATGATTGTCATGATCAGGATGTGTGACCTTACAGTGGTTCCCAATGACTACAGTAGGAAATAAGTCTTGGAGTTCTTTCCTATTGACAATGGTTCTGGTTGTTCCAATTATTTGAAAAAACTAGAAATAAAATGTCACAAACAAAATTGGAGGACTTCAGTTTCTATAAAGAGACGACTTGCTCTTTGAACCATATATCAGGCAGAAGATTCCTTGAAGGGGAATGGAAGGCANTTTTTTTTCCGATTGCACTCCAACCACATACTGAAAAAAAATCACATCACTAACAGTTAAGGCACTCTCGAAACTGAGCTCTTGGTCTGTAAACACTACACTTTTAGATTTCTCCTGGTGTCTGACACTTTGACACAGCATTATAATGCTCCATGAATTATATATAATTGCCACCGTAAAATAAGGGTCCCGATCTTACTTAAAATACTAAGGCTGGAAATCCAATGAGACCTGACAGAGCTACCAGCTCATTTTCCATACATCATGGACCAAAAGCAGCAAACCTGTTCTAAAAGCGAAAATTCTGTCACAAAATTATCTAAATCGACTGCGGATCAAAGTCAGTTCTTGTGTTTCCTCAAGCAGAGATAGCAAGACATGTGGAGAGAGGAACAAAAGGAAACAAAGAAAGGAAAACAAAGTCAAGGGGAATAACTATTGGCCCCTAGTGGACTTATTATATGACTAGACTCCAGGTAACAATATTCTTTTACTATGGTACTTCATAAATTCTGTCATCCTTGTTAGGATTGTCAAGACCACTGACCTCAGTTTTCCTCTAACAAGGCAGCCGCACAGTATCTCCTACATTAGGCTGACTCCGTTTTACCCAACTCTGAAACAAGTCCTAGCTTTCTAACGAATTAAACAGGCTCTAATTTTTTTTCCCAAAATCGCCCATAATTCAGTCACGGTAGTTTAGAAACACTTTGAGATGTTTTGACGATGTAATAAGGTGCTATATCAAATGCACGCATTTTTACTATTATTTTTCATTAAAAAATACTGGATTAATCCCTCAGGTGAATCACACTGTGCAAGATCACTAATCGCTATAAGCCGTTCTGTGTTAAATATGTTTCCTTGAACAATGGCAGCTCAATTTTTTTTACAATGTTATGAAGCGTAATTTGCCAATGCTGAATAAAATGAAGCACAATGTAATCATAAGAAAAACACATCATAAATCTACCTTACACTGAGTTGGACTTGTTTAAGTTCTGAAATCTATCAACGTTTGATCTTGTGACCACTGTAAGTGTTTTCTAAATATGAGGCGTTTGTAACAGCCAAATAAACCAGGGAAAGGACACAAAGAGGGTAAAATGATTTTATTTTTATAGCTTTGTTTTTTCGTACATCCTGACGTATATAATCTACAGATATTTATCCGCCCAGGAATAATTACCTACATGCCCAGCTGTCTTGGGGTACCATGCAGTTTAACATGTGAGAATTTGAAAATACAATTCTGTGAGTCAAATGTGACTGGTATGGCTATAATTCTTTATGAAAGAGCAGGTAAGATTGATTGTCAGGGGTTGAAAGAGTAGGTCAAGCTCTGCTCGTTCATCAGCTGAATGTCATTTTTGTTTTCACTGTCACCAGACACGTATCTTTAAAGAAATAGCAACTCTTTCCTCATTAGCCAGGATTCAGCTACCTTCCTGCCATCTAGTATTAATGAAACCGCGCTCCCAGTCTGCCTTTTCTCTGTGATCTTTCCAGCTCCATATCCAGTAGCTTCCCCGTATCATTTGAGAAGAGATTTATCCCGCAGCTACAGAAAGTGAACACGAAACTGTGAAATTTGTTCTTCCTTTAGATAACAACATTTTAGTTTTATAATTTGCTAGTTTTTATAAAGCGCCCTTTGAAGCTGTGCTTTTGAAGTCGTAATGGCACCTTTGTGTTTCCTCCAGGAATGCTCTTTAATCTCCCATCTTCTGCTTCGTTTGCTATGGAGGATTTAATTCAGAAGGCCAAAGTTCACTTGAATTAGGAAGAAGGTTTTGTGGCCAACTTACTTCATGATCAGACATTTCATGCACTATTTATCAAACCTATAAAGAAAGCAGGTCTTCTGTTGCTGACATGGTGATCTGGGTGATTACTGTGAGCATTACTTCAGAGATGTGGCTTTAAGCAGTGAAATAAAAAAAACTATCATTTAAATAAGTCACTGAAACAACAAGATGTCTGTGCCCATTTTGCACTAAGGTTTCAAGGACAAATAAGATCAGAAGAAAATCATTAGTATCTCACAACTGTGAGTACATTTCAAAGGCTAAAAGGTGGAATTTCACTATGTCCTAAAAATACAAGCATCTGCTAAATAAAACTGATAATTAAAACATGAAGGGATTGTAGATACAATAAATTGACATATACTCCGCTCACCTCTGGGATCTGGGCTTAAACTCAGTATAAACAGATATAAGTCTTCCATCCTTACCAACTGTATGGCATCACTGTTAGTGACTCACTGGAGTGTGGATCTGCTTTTAATGCAGGTTCATCGACCTCTTTAACTGTGCTATGGGTCACCTTTCTCCTCCCCAACCCCCTCGGCATTCACCCCCAGCTTGGGTGCCAAACCGGGATTGTTAAGCACTGCGGGATACCCTCCTAACGTGAAATGTAAATCTATATAAATGTAAATCTGTATTGTATTGGGTATGGTACACTCCTGCTTCCAACAAGGATCGACTGGCATCTTGTGCCAAACAAGTGCCAATTTTGGGGCAGATGTTACTTCACTTCAGACTTGTAGTGATGTTAGAGGTACTTGTTGTGCACAGTGCACGCACCATGCAGGAAGTGATGTTGGCAGCAACCTAACAATTCAGGTCAGACATTTCCTTGCACTCTCTTTTAATATAGCCACTGAGACATTGGACTCCAAGACCCAATGTACTTGTCCTGTGTAAGTTTCTTATGTGAAATGGGTTTGGACAATCCCAGCCTAGCCCCAGGTGGTTTTGGGCCCAGAGCAAAAACTGCCTAGAAACTGACAGTAACACTCAAAGAGGTTACATGGGTCTATTAAGTAAATTGACATAAAACCTCATAACAAAATGTTAGTCTTTTGCTCTTCTGAGATTGGGTTTACAATACAATATTGCGCTCAATCCATTACTGATAAGGGGTGAGGACAACCAATAATAATGCGTGTGCATGTAGGATAGTGGCAGATTACAAGTCCAATACAACCTTTTGAATGGTACTTATTCCCAAGTGATCACAGATTAAGGTGACTCACTATACACAATGGTGAAGTGGATTCTTGTTGACTGGAAACAAAGGGCAGACTGACACGAGAGGGAACTAGGGAGTAATCCTTTACAGACAGCAGAAAAATAGCATCCAACCCAACCGCACTCCAGAAAAAGGCAAAGTCATTCTGTATCATTTGTTTCTTGTCAGACGACTGTCTGTGACACACGTGGAAACCCATCACCATCTTAAGAGCATCCAGACCAGACTGAGAGTTCCACAACCGTATGCCACATATTCCCTCTGTTTTACTTTCTGGAATGGAATCTGCACAGTCTCCCTGGAGTAATACACCATACCTAATACTGAAAATCTTATGTGCATCTTGACCAAGATTTGGGGACCCCAGAATGTGCGGTGGCGTACTGTTGGGAGTGTCTGACACATGCAGAAACCCATCACCATGTTTAAGAGTATCCAAACCAGGTTGAGAGTTCCATGTATCCCAGCAACACTTGGAAATTCCTATGTGTTAGAATGGAATACACAATCTCTCTCTGAAGGGACATATTCTGCTCACCTAAATGTAGAGAGTATTAGGCATTTGAAGGGCATTATATAAATACAAGTTGTTGTTACCTTTACATAATAATAATCCTCACATTTGGTATAGCACCCTTCACATTGGGAGGATGTCTCAAAGCACTTCACAGGATATGCTGTAAAGTGGCATGATTATATGTTTTGCAGCGAATGCAGTAGTCAATTTGCATCCAACAATATCCCACAAACGCCCTTGAAAGGAATGATCAATTTTATCGGGGAGATTATTGGCCAGAAATTAGGGAGAAACTCCCTTGTCTTTTCCAATTGTGCCATGGGATCTTTACTGTCCATCTGAACAGGCTGACGGTCTTCAGTTTAACAGTTCACCTGAAGGACAACATCTCCAGAACTGCACTGGAGCATCAGTCTAAACTATGTGAGTTCCAAGTCCCTAGATGGGGCTTGAACCCCCCAACCTTCTGACTTAGTCGGGAGAGTGCTACCAACTGAGCCAGGGTGCCTGACACCTTTGACATTGGGAGGATGTCTCAAAGTGCTTCACACAGCTGATTAAAAATTATTTTTGGCACCTATATGAATTTGAACATGGTTAATTTATGAACTTTTAGTCCAACCTGCAATTTAGATCCCATTTTAAAACACAATAAAATACAGTAAATTTACTGTTAGGTTTTTTTGAAGGTTGGCTCTTGTGTATGTACATTTTTGGTGCTAATTTAAGGTTTTGTGTTATGTTGAACATTGTCACTGATTTGCATTGCCAATTTGATATTGTCATAACTTCATGTTAACAGAGATTTTCACGCACAAAATACATACAGCACAGTATATCCTGTGAAGCGCTTTGAGGCAACACCAATTAAACTTTTATATAGCGCCCTTCATGTGGGGTGTAGCATCTCGGAGTGCATAAGATGTTTGAATGATGTGAAAAAGCTATATCAAATGCAAGGATTATTATTATTATGTTAAGACTCCTCAAAGAGCTTCACAGGATTTTGGCTGAGTATTTCTGGGTGATTGCGGCAGCCAATTTATTCACAGCAATGTGCCATAAACAGCCATGAAGTGAGCGATCAATTTTAATCCGGGAAAATGTCTTGAAATTTAAGATGGTGCAGAATTGTGGGAAAAATTCTTAAATTCAATCTGAATTTAGAAGTCTTTTTCTGTAATTCCGTAAAAGAACCGCTTCAGATTGAACTTAAGAATTTTCCACAAGTCTTCTTCTACAGGATAAGACAATCCTACAGGATAAGACAAGATGGGATTTCGGGCCTTGAATCTTTAGAGGTATCAGCGGGAATGTTATTTTTCTCAGGCACTTGCTGCAAAACTATAAACAATAATGGCAGGTAACTGGGACCTTCCTCAGAGTATCCATTTGCAGGAAAAAGGATGTTGTTCAAACGCTATATTTTGTGGTGAAAGATTACTATCTATTTTATTTGCAAAAGATGTGTTATTATATATTCCGTGGATGCTAGGCAGCTAGGCAGCGTCCCCCTTTCCCTCTGACAAAGATTGAACCATTTCTTTCTGATTGTTTGTGCTCACATTGCCCTCCAGAAACAAAACACAAAGAAGCCCCGACACCAGTGGTCAAAGCCCATATGCTGCTCTGACAGGGGAACATGAAAATCTGAAAACGGTTCAGGCTCACAAGCTGTGTGCTCAAAACAGTGACTACGTCACTGTGAGAATGTAACTAACTGTCCTTTAGATATGAGGTATTTGTATAGCTCGCATGAATAAAACATCACAGTAAATAAAACATTGCAAATGGAAATGCAGATTATAGAAAAGACCAACATCTAAAAAACAACAAATTGCTTTTTGGACACTTTTTTTTCATGGATTGGAGACCAGCAACATTTTAAGTGAAGATTGAATAGATTACTTCCACATCCTTCCCCCCCCACCCCACCCACCTACCCACCCACCAACATTCATCTATTTATTCATCACTGTGAAAACAATGGTTTCAAACAAGCTGTGTGGGTTAGGTACCAAGCCGGCATAAAAACCTCACTGTAGATAAGAGATAATAAAAATAATCCTGGCATTTGCTATCGTGCCTTTTACGTCAAAAGGACGTCCCAAAGCGCTGCGGAATTACCGTAAAGTGTAGTGACTGTGTGTTTTGTAGGCGAACATGAAAAAAGTGGGCGAGTTTTGCCTCACATGATACTTTCTGCCCTACTACAAATACTGTGTGTAGTAGCAGCGTGGGCAGCCGCTGTTTCTGTGTCTCATCAGGGACAGCGCGATAGTGGGTGAGGCAAGTCGTGGGCTGGACACGATACTCTAGCACTTTTCATGCTGAGCTGTGTTGCCCACCAGGAAACTCACAGGGGATTCCTGGGACCTGCCATCCACCTAGTGAGAGCTCAAACCTGCGCTTATTGGATGCCAAATGACCAACGAGTGACTATCCTCCTGGGGGGGTTGGTAAACCGGGGTCTCCTTGGAGCTGAACTAGCAATGAGGTAATGTGCCTGGCAAAGGAATGTCTGAATAAAATCAACCGTCTGCGGCAGTCCCAGTGGTCCGGTTGTATTAATACAGTAACAATTTAGTAATAACAAGCAGGAGCAGAGGTTTTTGTGTTAAACATCATACACAATCACCCACTCCATTTCCATGGGGTGCTGTAGACAGAGCTTCAGTGTGATGAGTGGGAAGGCAGTTTTGACTCAAGGCAATCTTGATTGGAATGGGAATGTGAAGGCCAACTCAAGAGGGCCTCCTGCAAAGCAGGAGTTGGGGTGGAGGGGGGGAGAGGGTTATAAAATCTTAATCCTACCTGTACAGTACAGGTACTTTACTTCAGAATAAAGTACCACACCGTCACTGTACTTTACAGTATATCATGTGACGTCAGTACTGCACTCCTCAGGTACAGTAGAACCTGCATTCTACTCTAATAATCATAGGAATGTATTAAACGAGAGATTAAAAAATAGAAAGAGGAAAATAAACAACAACATAGCGTGTATAATGCATGTCAGGTAGGAGACGCTTTGCAGAGGTGGAATGGGAGTGTGGTAAGAAAATCAGCAGGAATAAAGTGACATATCAAAGGTAAGAAAATAATTTGAGTAAAAGAGAAAAATGCACAGAATGGAGAGCAGAGCAAAAGAAAGATATTTACAACAACAACAACTTGGATTTATATAGTGCCCTCCACGCCGGACGGCATCAGAGCGCTTCACAGCAACGGATCCCGGGACGGAGCCAGGGGGAGGGGGAGGATGGTGACCAAAGGCGCGGTCGAAAAGAAAGATCTTCAGCAGAGACCTGAAAATAGGAAGGGAGGAAGCGAGGTGAAGGGAGTGAGGAAGGGAGTTTCAGAGCCTCGGGGCATAGTGGCTGAAGGCATTGCCGCCGAGGGTGGAGCGGAGGACTCGGGGGACGAGGAGGAGGCCAGATCCGGAGGAACGAAGGCAACGGGTACCGTTTCGAGGAGAGAGGAGGTCAGAGAGGTAGGGGGGTGCAGAGGAGTGCAGGGACTTGAATACAAGGGTGAGGATCTTGAAGTCGATCCTCTCTGGGATAGGCAGCCAATGCAGTCTGGCAAGGACTGGGGTGATCGGGGAGCGGAGTTTGGTGTGGGTGAGAATGCGGGCGGCAGAGTTCTGAATGACTTGGATTTTATGGATGGTAGTGGATGGGAGACCGGCGAGGAGGGCGTTGGAGTAGTCCAGCCAAGAGGTGACCAAGGCATGGACCAGGGATTTAATTCCAAAGTTACTGTTATTGAGATGCACGATGGACTGATAGAGAGAGAGGTGGAGAGATAGAAAGATTGAGGAGAAAGGTTTGTTGTTATGCTCTACTGGATTCTGCATTGGTTCAAATTTTTTAAAAATAATAATATTTATTTTATTTAATATTGAGGCCGTATCATGCTGAATATCTAAAAGTGCTTCACAGTAATTATTGATAATAATAATAATCCTTGCATTTGATTCAGCCTTACCACATCATTGACACGTCTCAAAGTGCTTTTGTGGGAGAAATGCGGCAGTCAGTTGCGCACAGCAATGTCCCACAAACAGCCATGGAGAAGAAGCACACAAATGCCCTGTATATAACATGTGTGTACTCAGTGCTGTGCCCTGTCACACGCGCTCTAAATAATCACACGTGTTCTGGAGGCAGGAACAAAACAGAGATTGGAGTGAGTGTATTACTTACAGAGCCTGCCACTGACACACAACAGAGTGAGAAAGAAGACTTGATGTGTAGTGACTGTGTATTTGTAGGTGAGCGAGGCGGCCAATTTGAGTACAGAACGTCTCGCGAATAGCTAGGAGGTGAATGATCAACTTGAGGATTGTTGCCTGGACACTGGGAGAAACTTCCTCTTTATTCGTACAGTGTCATGGGATCTTTATCATCCATCTAAGCAGGCAGAGAGGACCTTGATTTAATATCTCAGCTGAAGGACGGCATCTCTGACAATGCAGCACAACCCCAGCACTGCATCAGAGCGTCAATTTAAACCATGAGATTAAATGTGCAGAAAAGTCACGTTTAATATTATTCAGAGGCAAAAGAACAAAAATAATAGAAACATTGATTTCTGTGCAGTAAATTATGAATAATTGAAAACATGCCAGACTTTTCACATTATAGACTTTCATTATGCAAACTATTTCATTGTCTATCAAAACTTTTCACATTTGAATGTAATGCACTGCAAGCCACTCAGAATTTTACACAAGACTTTGTTAATCTCAAATGAAAATTGATAAAAGGAGAATAACCATGCTTTGCTCTGACGGGTATCAATGAAATGGAATGGAAATTTCACTCTCGTTGAAAGCCTTCATGTTTTTAAAGCTAAGCTTTTGAAGCAAGCTCTTGTAGATATCAACTCATTTTGAGGCCCTAGTTAATAGAAACCAGCAATATATACAATAATAATGATGATTTTTGATGCTGTGCCTTTCACATTGGGTATACATCATAAATGCTTCACAAGATTCATTGTAAAGTTAGTGGTTTGTAAGTGAATAGTACCATGGGATCTTTAACGTCCACCTGAAACAGACAGATTGGACCTCGTTTTAATGTCTCATCTGAAGGATGGCACCCCTGACAATACGGCACTCCCCCAGCATTGCTCTGGAGTATCAGCGTAGACTATGAGTTCAAAGTCCTGATTTGGGGCTTGAGTCCACAACCTTCTGACTCACAAGCAAGAATACAGGATATAGTAAAAGCTGTGCCTTTCCCCAAATGTCTTAACACAGTGTTAAGACAGTGTGAAAAGTCCAGAGAGTTTCATTTTATTCAAGGAACACTAGGACAAATAAAGCTATATTGTTTGAGTTATATGCTATTTCCTTATCTACCCTGCCTTGTTATGCCTCTTCAGCAATTTAAACATCTCGTTCATATCCCCTCTCAATCTCTTCTGTTCCATTGGAAAAAGTCCCAGTTCACTTTCACTTTTCTGGGGGTAATAATCCCTTCAAAAATTTGGTCACTCAATCCATGACTTTGTGGGATACTGCTGTGCACAATTGGTTGCCGCGTTTCACCCACAAAATATGAGACATCACAAAGACGTGATAAGGTGCTATATCAAATGCAAGGATTATTATTATCATCATCATTATTATTATATGACCCTCCATATCTGTAATATCGGTGGCATGGCCAAGCAGAGGAGAAGACCCATTATTATGTGTCTGGGTACTCCTCACATTTGTAGATACTTTAAAAGTTATAAATATAATACTAACTATTATTTTCTGATGGAGGTAGCAAAGCACTTTGAGCACAAAGTGCTCCTCTAGACTTTCCGTCTTGTTTAATGGCTTCTTCACTGATGGAAAAATTATGGATCGCAATTTTCTGTGAAGTAATTTCGCAAGACTCCCAAATCCTGCATTGGAGAAGTTTACTTTATTCCTGTTCTGTGGAAAATATTCAGAATTCACATCTTCCATCTTTAATGGAGTCCTGTAGCATAATGGTTAGCATGCTCGCCTCGCAAGCAAGAGAACCCGGGTTCGATTCCCAGGCAGGGCGAAACCTTTGGCAAGTTTCCTTACTCCAAAAACATTTGTTTACCCAGCAGTAATTAGGAACACAGTTGTTAGTCAAGTGAAGAATCACTTTTCCGGGGGTAATGATCCCCTGAAAAAACAATAATTTGATCACTCAATCCACGACTCTTTGTGGGACACTGCTATGCGCAATTGGCTAAATCAAATGCAAGGATTATTATTATATTATTATTATAAACATATTCATATCTCCTTGATAAACCTTGACACAAAGCAACATATTTTGCTATCATACTGAAATCTCTGGATAAAACTTCTGTCTGATACAAGATGTTATCAAATAGCAATGTACAATATTTAGTCCCAAGAGCTGACTTAAAAGAAATCTAAGCACTACAGAAACAAGTGCAGGCGATAGATGTTTGATGTTTAGCCATTGATTATATCAGCTTTACTTCAACAAGGCTGATTTTTATCTGTTGCCAATATCAACCTTTAAGGTACGGAATAGACGAGTGAACAAAAGCTCCCAAGATGGAAGTGATATTTGTTTGTATCATACTATTCCTGCCGAATTCAAACATCAAGCCTTTGTCCTTCACAGTTCTAGGAGAGCATGCTTTAATGCCTGTAGGTTGACCATGCATGGTTATTATACAGTCTTCATGCTCACATCATGTGTCATCTGACCAAAGCAGAGTCTACAAAGTGAAAGCCTCATGCAAAATTTATGCTTATATGGCTGTTTCAGTCAGTGGAAAAATCAATACTGCAGGCTTGATGCACAGAAATGACTGAGTGCTCTCTGACTGACACTAAAAGCACCAGGAGATTGAGAGGCTGCATTTGCTGCTCATGGAATCGAGTGTATTAGAGCTCATATAATAGTCTGCTCACCTTATATTAGCCTTTCCCTGGGATTATTTTTGATAACAATTATGATTGTGAAGTTCAAAGCAATTACACCATTACACAGAGAAGGCCGCTTTTAAGGTCCAGAAAGCTGTCATCTATTTCGCACCACAACTGCTTCATAATTATTTTCCAACAGTGCACTTTGAACTCGGAGAACAGTGACTTCTAATGTTATGTATTATTCCAGTGTTCCATTTCATTATTTATACACAAAAATAACATTTACATTTAAATTAAACTTTGCCGTCGCCCCTATTCCGAAGTAGTCGCATAAAAAATACTCGCCACTGGGGAAAGGCAACCTGCATAAAGTTTTGCTCTGCAATTAAATCTAGCTGGATGCTAAAACTCACACATTTTACAACCCTTTTGCTGGCTGCTTTCACTCCTTGCTCTTTCACATTCAACCCCTTCCCCTTTATATTAGGGAAGGCTTCAGCACACACACTATACCACTGACAGCTCTTTTCAACTTCCTCTGACTGGGGTCCTTTTGTTGATTTGCCGAATTTTCATGCAAAGACTTGTATTTCTTCAGTCAAACTCACAAGAATCACTGAGTTTCCCAACTCCAGTTCTTCGTATCCAATTATACAACAAACAGTGTTAGTTAAGAGCTTTGAGATGGATCCACGTGAGAAGCCACTATATCTATCTATCCTCCTGATAAATTGGTCATTTGCCTCATGGCTGTTTGTGGGACATGGCTGTGTGTAAGTTGGCTGCTGGGTTTGTCTACAATTTCACCCACA
The DNA here is from genome assembly GCF_018977255.1 of Callorhinchus milii. Lineage (NCBI taxonomy): Eukaryota > Metazoa > Chordata > Chondrichthyes > Chimaeriformes > Callorhinchidae > Callorhinchus > Callorhinchus milii. The sequence continues at coordinate 16,280,969 of NW_024704743.1, forward strand.
AACTATAGTCAATTCACTTTATAGTATATTCTGTGAAGCGCTTTGACTCGTCTCAACAACATGATAAGGCACTATATCAAATGCAATTGTTATTATTATTATTACAATAAAACAGTTACCACGTTTTCCAGCAATTACTGTTTCAATGCTACTTGCACTATATCAAATGCAAGATCATAAATATTAGTTAATGTGAAATGTGCTATGTAAATTGTTAAAGTATGTTAGAAATATTTGGCACACAGTTCCAGAAGCAAGTAAGAATTTCAGCACACCTAGAAAGAAATCATCAAGATTATAACCTTTGATTGTACAGTTCATCGAATCCTCCTTTTACACTGGCAGTAAAAGCCATCACAATAACTTACATTACACAGAGCCTTTCACAAACATTTCAAAATGTTTTACAGAACGAGAAAAATGAATGATAATAATAAGCTTTGCATTTGCTGTAGCACCTTATCATGTCATTGAGCCATCTCAAAGTGCTTCACAGAATATATTGACTATGTATTTTGTGGGCGAAACGCGGCAGCGAATAGCGCACAGCAATGTTCCACAAACAGTCATGAATTGAGTGACCAAATGTTTTTTTTTGAGGGATTATTACCCCAGGAAAGCAATCCACTAATGATAATAATCCTTGCATTTTATATAGCGCCTTATCACGTCTTCGAGACATCTCAAAGCGTTTCACAGAATATATTGTAAAGCGAATTGACTGTATATTTTGTGGGTGAAATACAGCAGCCAATTGCGCACAGTAGTGTCCCACAAACAGTCATGGATTGAAGTTACCAACTTATTGTTTTTTTTTGCTTTTTGAAGGAATTATTTCTCCCGGAAAAGCAATCCATCAATCGACAATGAGGCAAGTAGCCAATTAGATTTAATTTGGGGGTAAAATTGGGTGGAAAAACTCTACTTGTTCTTTTTAAATAGCTTTGGAGCCTTCCTTTAATGTCTGCCTGAATCACAAGGCAAATGGGATTTAAATTAATGTCTCAATCAAAAAAAATGCCAATCTGGGAATACATATTAAACTCCTCGATACTGCAGGACATTGTTATGTAGACAAACAACAAATAGCACATATAAATTGCGTTCTCTTGTATCCGTTTACAACCAAATATTGAGTTTACACCGTCAATAAATTCATATTGTGGTGCCAATGGAGGGAAGGAAGTTTATAAAGAGCTGCATAGTGCAGGTGATCATGAGATTATAGAGGGACAGCATAATCTCTGTGATCTCAAGGCTCCAGATTGACTAGTAATCTTTGGTGACCGACAACCGGAGTAAGTGACAATGGGTTGAAAACTCAATATTGGCAAAGCAGATCTTTCTGCACTCACAATGACTTCTGGTTTGAAAATGAAATTATGGGATTTGCCGTAAAATTTGATGAAATAAATGTGATCCTGAAAGCTGGCTGTGGCCGACATTTTCATTCCCATACTTTTGTCAGACTTTTTGTGTCTTCCAAGTAACAGCTCAGAAGTAAAAAGCCGTCCGTGTTATTGAACTTGTATTATTGGGCTTTCAGAAGGGACAGAAAGGCCTCACACTCGATCCAAGCTGTTGCGCTCTAGATCAAATCCTGAGATTTATGAAATGAACAAGGCTAGATTGCCAACCTAGTGACAGTGAGACTGAACTACCTTGGAACTGGACAGCACCAATGATCCAGGCAGGCGTGAACACTCAAGAATGGCAACTCACACCTTCTGGTTGGCTGTACAAGCTGAATCTGTTAGGTATCAAAGGGAGTACTTGCCACATGGTCTTTGTGGAGAATAAACATATAGTTGAGTCAGGGCAGAGAGGCAATGGTGGAATCTGAGGATAGCCTGTGGCAATGGCATTGACAAAAAGCACAAGGAGGTTTGAGAACAGCCCATAAGGTCACTCTCTCCACTGTCAATCCATGGCCACAAGATCAAAACAATTCACACCATCCATTCTGTCTCCTGAGGGAAGTTCTTTGTGTTGACCTACAAATATACAGTCACTGTACAATTACCTGCAAAGCACTGGGAGATATGTTGACATTATAGGCCTTATGTCAAACGTAAGAAGCATTATTTCCCACTAAAACTGTAATATTATTATTATCCTACAGACTCCCTAAATAATATTCTTCTAGTTCCATATCTGTACCATTCAAAAGATGACCAGAATGATCTCCTCTGGGCTGGCAGCACAGCCAGTGATCACCAATGCTGATAAGAGTGGAAAATCCTCCGGATAAAATGGTCATTCACTACACCGCTGTTTGTGGGGCTTTGCTATTGCCGATTGCCTCCCACATTTGCCTACAGATCAACATTCATTACACTTAACAGTAATTTTTGGTGAAGCATTTGGTGACGTTGCAATGTCACAGGAGCTGTGTCAGATGTGAAGCATTATTATTATTATTGTTATAAGTAAAATGAAAACTTACAATATCTCAAACTTTGTGACACTGGCCCTGATACGAAACAATGGAGTTAGCAAAGAAACACCAACAGCACCAATTAACCTGGTGCCTAGATTGATGGGACTAAGTGCCAACGACGTCTAGCTCATGTAAGTCATGAGCTGCTGTCAACACACTGGTTGTCATGGCTTGGACATGTCTCAGATTTTCACAAACTGACTATCACAACTAATGCTCAATTACTGTATATGCTCCGGCAAAAAACACACTGTCCTGGGTAGTCCCATTTACTCTGCATTTTCGAGCCTGTGAAATGAATGCTATCACATACCTAACACTAAGTAATAATAATAATAATCATTGCATTTGATATACCGCTGTTCGCATCTTCCAGGCGTCTCAAAGTGCTTCACAGATACACTATAAAGTGGAATTGACTGTACATTTGTGGGCGAAACCCGTAAATGGCTAAATGGCTGGCTGTTGATTAGATGGCTTAGGAACAACAGTTCGCTCACAAAGGTATTGTGATTGGAATTCAAGATGGAAAATCATCGAGAAAACACTTGCATTTTATAACGCTGATCAAACCGAAATATCTCAAAGCGGTGTAAAGCTCATTACCATCAAGTGCAGTAGCTGCTTTCGTAGGCAGGTGCAGCATTCATTTTGCGCCCACCACCCCCCCCACCCCCCAACCCCTCTCTCCCTCCCTTCCTCCCCTTCCTGCTATAAACAGACATGAAGTGAACGGTCAATCTTATCTGGGAGGTTTTTGAACAGGACACCAGGAGAAACTCCCTTCTCTTTTCAAATACCGTAGTGCCAAGGGATCTTTAACATCCACCTGAAGAGGCAAGTGGGACCTCTTTTTAATGGCTCGTCTGAAGGACGGCAGATGTATTCATATTATTCTTGCTAAAACCAATTATGATACCAGCAATAATAGCAGCCGTAAAATAGAGTGAAAGTGGAGTTAGACAGGCTGGCTGACTAATCTTCCTAGAACAGACAACACACATATTGCTTTACAGCATTTGCACAGAGCTAACACAGCAAAAAGGTCTGTAACAAGAAAGTCTGTGCCTTCACTTCTTCATTCAGGTGTATTTTGTAGGGATGTGCTTGTGTTGTTCATGTATATTCAATAAAACTTGTCCGTCCTGACAGTTATTTGTCTTTCCTCTGATGGAAGGCAAAACAGTCAGTATTTGAAATATTGATGCCCTGAACAGAAGCTGATTCTGATATATTTTAAATCCATGGTGCTCACACCGTTACACTCTCTCAGACATTTAGTCAGCTAGACAACAACAAATACCCCTACATAACCGAGGCGAAAAAAATCCCTTATATATGCAAACATTGCTTGCCCTGTTGATAATCTACCAGGTTAAATGCGGAGAAATGAATGCAGCATGACAAGACTGAAAGGTTGATTTTATAGCTCACTGTTGTGTTAATGTTTTTACCGTCACTGGATTACGAGACTTGATTATCTGGCTGGATCTACACGGTTATCTATGCATAGTGTGTAATGGTGTTTACTCAACTAAAGAACTGCAAGTGATTTGCATTAGATTTGCAAAGATTTTCTTTACACATCATTTTTTTTCAATGGCATTCATACATTTGATTAGAAGAAAGTGTTTGAACAAAAAAGCTCTCTGGTTGGCTCAGATACTCTTAAGCATGTGTCAGACACTCAGCTGACCCCCCAAAATGATATAGCTTTAAATCTAAAACATGCCCTGCACAGACATACAATTCTCCAGACATTGCAAAGCACTAATACATGGCAAAATGTCTTGTAATTTGAATGAATACGTTCACATCTTTCCATTCGAAAAGCCAATTATTCCACTAATCTCAGATTTCAATCTCGGTCATTGTTAGACGAGATTTCGATATTTTTCCCAATCGGAAACCTCTGATCTCTTTCAGATTCCTTGCATTTGCCAGCATTCCCCAGAGCCTGGCTTAAAGCAGGGAGCAGATAGCAATTGCTCTTATGATATTTTAGCAGCTCTACAAATTCTCACAGTGTGATTATACATCAGGTAAATATTATAATGTTTATTAGCATGCAACTATATTAAAGTAGAGGTATAAAAAACAATCTCTCCAGTGTTTCATCCATTTAGACAGTATTCTGCTGCTTCAGTCTGTTCCATGGTCCAGAATGCTAAATTCTCCACAAGATATTTGAGTGTCTAAAACGATCCATGATAAATGAAGTAGCTTACTACTTATACGCTCATCATGTTCCCTTACTAGCAACAGGTTCAGCAAAGGGCAATGCCAGTAAATGAAATTTTCCACCAGGACAATATATCACCAGAAGAAATATATGCGCTTGAAACTTAGCAGGCTTTCAAGACATGGACAGGGTGTGAAATGGTTTGAAAAAACATAGAAGGGAACGAAAGGCAGCAATACCTCCTCCCAATATTGCTTCGCTTTCCCATCAGCTGAAAGTTGTTCTTATAAAGCTTATAATTTTCAGTATTTCACAACAATTTCTTAAGATGGAGAATGTGATTCGGTTAACGGATGGAGTCGCCACTAAGGTTTCTTAATCAATAAATAACGCAAATTGGGCTCCAAAGTCTTTCAAACCAATGCAGAGGAGGAGATCGAGCTGAACACAAACCTTTTATTTTTATATCTGTGATATTTCAAAAATAAGGAATTCCAAACTGCACATAGGTGGGCTGCTTCTGGTCACTGGACATAATAATAATAATAATAATAATAATAATCTTTGCATTTGATATAGCGCCTCATCACGTTGTCAAAACGTCTCAAAGTGCTTCACAGAATATACTGTAAAGTGAATTGACTGTATACTTTGTGGGCACATATTCTCGTCGGTCCCCAGATCTCCTTCTGATGTGATAATAATAATAATAATTCTTACATTTGGTATAGCACTTTTCACGTCGGAAGGGCATCCTAAAGCACTTCACAGGATATACTGTAAAGTGTAGTGAATTTGTGTTCTGTAATCTAACTTCCGGAGCTGAGATTTGGTGGAAATCTGTTAGCGAAGACCCAGTAGACTATGAAAAGGACTGCTTTATAATAATAATCCTTACAAATGGGCATTTGATATAGCATGCTTTAACATTGTTAAAATACAAGTCAAAGGATTTTTACTGTAAAGTACATTGACTATACATTTGTAGAAAAAATTAGACAGCCATTTTATGCACAGTAATATCCCACAGTCAGCCACGAAGTGGGTGAGGAATTGAACATTTTTACATCTATTTAGATGTATTAATCTCCTCATAGGCTGAAGTTATTTCCATGCTAGTTCCTAGTCAAGGGAATATTGCAGACAATGAGAGAAACGGCAGCTGCTGCTCTGCGATGACCCAACTGAGATGCAGAGATTCACAGCTGCAGGTTGGTCAACATTAATTCTCCACTGTTCCCCAATGGCACCTGACAGCACTCTAGTTTCTGGGTTATAGGTTGGGTGTTCAAGCCCCACTTTGGGACTTTGAGCTCAAGTCTAGGCCGACACTCCACTGCAGTGCTGGGGATAACATATATGTGGCATAATAATAGTAATCCTCGCATTTGATATAGCACCTTATCACGTCTTCGAGACATCTCAAAGTGCTTCACGGAATATACTGTAGAGTTAATTGACTGTATATATTATCGGTGAAATGCAGCAGCCAATTGCGCACAACAGTGTCCCACAAACAGATATGGATTGAAGTGACCAATTTATTATTCTATTCTTTTTCGAAGGAATTATTACCCCGGAAAAGCGATCTGTCAATCGACTAACAACTGGGTTCCTAATTACTGCTAGGTAAACTGAGGCATATGGAGTAAGGAAAATTGCCAAAAATTTTGCCCTCCCAGGAACTGAACCCAGGTCTCTCGCTTGCGAGGCGAGCGCTCTAACCACTGGGCTACAGAACTCCACGCACTGTATGACAAGGGGAGGTTGTACATGATAACTTTGGTCTCACTGCAGCGTGTCCAATGGCAAGCAGCATTGCAGAAAGATTTGATGGGCGGCAACATTTACTATGTACTGATTGCTGCTCTTCCTCTGCGCCTTTGCTTTTTACGTGTACATTAACAATGAAGATGTTTCACCCAACATGTCGTCACTCCTTTGGAATTAAATAGTATTTAGTACATAAACCTCTCATAATTGAGTTGATTAAAATAAGACAACTTTGAAACAGAATAGGAACTCAATGTCATGCAGCCGTAAGTTGCTGTGGCCGCCGGTTGGTGTTTAACGATGATGCTTGAAGAATTTTTTGTTCTTGTGATGGTTTCTCGCATGTATCAGACACGCAGCTGACCGACAAAAAACTACATCATAGTTTGAAATCTTAAAATCTTTATTGTTTAACTAAATCAATTAGCATTGACGACAAGTCTTTCACTATTCATGCCATTTCATTTTTTGAGTTCTTTTTAATTGCTTAAAATTGTGTTTTTCAGTTTTTTTAAAAAAAAACAAATCTCAGCTTTGTGACAAGCACACGTGACCTCCAGTAACCATTCAATGTCCTTGAGCTGGGAATGATCAGCTTGTTTTCTTTTGTACTTCAGTAAGAATACTTTATATATACTTTATGACCCACTAGGAGGTGCACTTGTAACATGGTGAAACACAGAGAATGTCAGATTAAGAGCTCATAATATATAAGAATCCTAGCATTTAATATACCACCTAGATTCTAGGTACATTTATTTTGTAGACAAACTCCACAGCCAATTTGTACACAGAATGTCCCACAAACAATCACTAATTGTTTTAAGCTGGAGTTGTTGCGTCCACCTGATTTGAAAGGCGCTATCTCAATGACAAGGATTATTATTATTGTTGGCCAGGACACTTGGAGAAACACCCTTCTCTTTTCGAATAGTACCATGGGATGTTTCATGTCTAAATGAAGAGGCAGACTTGGTTTAATGTCTCATCCAAAGGAAGGCACCTCCAATTTCTCCAGGAGTATCAGTAAGAATGCTTTGTACTCCTCCTGGAGATGAACTTGTAACACAGTGAGAGATGGGGGAATGCCAGGCTGTGGGTTACTCCAAGAATATGAATAGGACTGGTCTGCGGGTAGCCAAGATGGATATCAATGTAAAATGTCTGCTCTTGTAGACTACCCCACTCCGGCAACTGCAGAAGAACTTGTACAACTCATTCCAACAATGACAGGTACTTCAGTGTGATAGGCCACCCTGGAACTCAGGCTCTCTGGGACATTGGCACTGTGACCAATAGGTTACTCAAGTGCTTTACAGTTATGCTGTTTATAAAATACTAGTTATAACGAAAACTAGTCTCGGCACACTTTTCATACAATTCGATAATTGAGTCGAGCTCTCTCCAGAAAGCAGAACTAAATCCTCACGTGGTATTTTCTCCTGACTGTCATTATGATATTGCTTTTGGTTCAATGATATCCTCACCAATCAGGACATAAGATCTGAAAAAGATCTCTTCTTTCCTAATACTCCAAACCGCTAGCAGCTTTGTGGTCTGAGGAGACGATATGTGATCTTACACTGATGTACTTGCGGTTAGTAAAATCTGGGACTTTTAGGATCATTACAGACAGTGTCTCCTCCCTAGGGTCTCTTTCCCCTGCTGACACAGTCAGTGAATCTGCCAAAAATGTACTTTATACACCAGCAATCATTACCCTCACCTATACAAAGACTGTAAGTGCTCAGAGTTAAAGGCTATTAATTAGGATAATTATGGCAAGGACTGAAATTACAGGACACAAGTTGTTACCCCCACGTCGGGTCCTTCTCTGCTTACCTTTAATGCCTTAAGATCGTTGGCAGCTTTCTCATTCACATTTATAGAGCGTATAAGTTTCAATTAAGCAGAAAAAAGAAACCAACAACGTTTCTTCACTACGACTAAAAATCTGCACCACTTGTCGTCCCCAGCTCTGTGTTATTATGCTGATTCTGCCTTTTACTACTGAGCAGCTGCAATAGCATTTGTATTGTAAGGAGATCAGAAAATTCCCTGAACTGGTTTATACAGAAAATCTCTCTGATCCAATTTTCTATGCATCTGAAGGAGTCCTCCTTGGCTTCTCTGTTGGAACATAAATACTGCAGCATGTGCAATCTCCTTGCACTTCCACACACAGTGCAGGACTCTTATTGGGAACGCCCTGATTGACAACCAACAAAGACCCTCAGTCTTTTCAAGTCCGAGTGCTCTTTTGATGGCTCAGTGTAGTTTCAAAGCAGTCTAATGTGTGAGATTTGCAAATAGCAAATCCTGCTGGAATCCCAATGTTTCTCATTCTCTCTTTGTGGAGTCCTGTAGCTCAGTGGTTAGAGCACTCGGTTTGCAAGCGAGAGACCTGAGTTCAATTCCAGGCAGGGCGAAACCTTGGGCAAGTTTCCTTACTCCATACGCCTATTAATAATCCCTCCAAAACAAAACAATAATAAATTGGTCATTTTCAATCTACGACTGTTTGTGGGACATTGCTGTGTGCAATTGGCTGCCTCGTTCGCCCACAAATATACAGTCAATTCACTTTACAGTGTGTTCTGTGAAGCGCTTTGGGACGTCCTCCCGACGTGAAAAGCGCTATATCAAATGCAAGGATTATTATTATTATTATATTCTAACCTTCTGGGACACCGATCGCAGTGAAGCCAGATTGGGGATAAAGGAGGTTCCTGGTACCTGGTAGGAGATCTGTGCCAAGTGGAATTCCAGCTGGCTCCTGAATGGCCTTGTTGGGCCATAAAATGACCTCTTAAGCTTTCACTATTTGTATCAAGCAGACTTACCGAATGTGTCATCACTGAACATCTAGTTACTAAAAGCAGTGAATTTTATACACATTTTCTACTCAAATGCATGGGGAACTAACTGGATATTAGTACAAATGGTCTCTTTAAGTATCAGCACCCATTAACAGGGCACCTGCTAATAGTGCTCCTACAAAGTAGGATGTATATGTGTATATGTGTCTGCCTTGAAACTCCTGCTGTCTCTGTGATAAAGAGGACTATCACGTCACCCAGATATTACATCCCGAGCTAACAAATACACAGATTTTGGAAAGAATAATTAATTCGCTAAATATTCTGACACACAAAACCTGCTGATTAACCGCAGCTGAGAGATGAAAATCAGTAGTTAGGAAGGAAACACGTTGCATCTGTGAAAAGTGTCAATTCAATGATGAATTTTGCCTGACAAAAACTGGGCTGAATTGTCACTTAGCATTCAGCAAATAGGGAAGTGAAGCGATTGACACGTTGAGGCAGAATTGGTTGTTTCACATTCCAGGCCGTAAGTAAGAAGGAGAAAGGTGGGATTTTTGTTGGTGGGGACAATAATGAGCGGATTGTATGTTTCGCACCATCTCAACTACATCTGCCATTTCCAAAGTGTTGAATCTCCTTCAATTGTTTTACTAGAGAAGGGGGATTCTCCCAGTGTCCTGCCAACAATCCCCAGATAAATTTGTCATTGCTGTGTGCAAATGGCTTCCGCATTCACCTCCAAATACACAGTCACTACACTTTACAGTAAATCCTGCGAAGCGCTTTGAGACATCTCCCCAACATAAAAGGTGCTATATCAAATGCAAGGATTGTTATTATTAGGATTATTATTAGGAAGCAAGAAAGAATTAGAGTTACTGTTGAAATCAAATCTACACAGAAAACGAAATTAATATAAATTTAATATTCTTCAGTGTCTCTGTCTTTGTTCCTCTCTCTAAATGCACTTTCAATATTTTCTTATTTATGAAACACATCAAGAAGAAAATATTCCTAACTTACTTGGAGCATTTTAAGAAGGTGAAAGGGGCTTGAATGGAGGTGTGAGGAAACCTTTCTGTTCAGCCATTTACTAAAGTGCAACTGGAGCGGACGGAAAGTGGTAGGAACTATGGATGTTATTTGTTTTGGTAGAAAAATTCATTTAATAACCTGAATGATTTGAGCAAAAGTATAAATGAATTGAACAAGAAAAATAATAAAAAAAAGGATACACGATTCAGCATTCAGTAAAATCCTATATTGTAGGCAATTTGAAACAACACCATTTTCACTTCAAGTTGAGTCCCATAAAATTACCAGTAACATTACAATTCATGCAGAACACAGATAAATGTGAAAAATGTCACAGCATTATGATTTTTAGTTCCACCAGATTACCATCTCCTTTTTCCTTGTGTAATATTTCATTTACAATCTTTCATCAGTTAATTTTCTTTCCACTGACCATGTAAATCACAAATCAATTTTCATTTAAAATGCTTGACTACAGCTTGTTCCCAATAGCTCAAAGCATATGGTTCAGCGCACCTTCTAAGGTTCCTAATGCACATCGAAAATATCTGATTTCTTTAGCTTTTACAAAGAATTAATTTTGCATTAAACTGAAGTGTGACTTAAGTCACTTTGTTGCTTCCTATTAAGTCTGAAGATTGTCAGGTTTGCAGTGGTAGTAGCCAGCGGGCAAGTGACACTAATTTTCAATCTTGTGGATATTTATACATTACACCTATTCATTCAATTGTATGAAGATCACTAGGCTTGCAGCTCACATCAGCTTGTCCTGTGGGCTCCATTGTTCCAGGGATGCACATCTTCAGCACAATTTTTCTTTATGTGTATTATGAAAACAGTTTTTAAGCTCACAAGTTATTACTTAAGGGATGAACACCTTGCCACATTCTGAAACACCGAGCTGTGCAGAGAAACAATAGTTTTATATTGTGCCATCTACAAGGAGATTCCCAAAGTACGCTACAAATTAGTCTATATTTGTAGCAAACCTAGTGCTTAACTTCCTATCATAAACAAATGAACCATGTGCTGGAGTATAAAAAACGTCAACAAACAATAATTAGAATACCGAAGGTACATTCATTCACAAAAGAAATTATATTTGTGTGTTGCATAAAATGATTATTTCGGAAATATTCTAGTATTTGAGGTTTGTGATATAAGAGCAATTATTAAATCGTCTGATCCAAGATTCGGGTATGTTTCAAAACTGGGCTGTTCAAATAATCTATTTGCGATATGTATAGCTGTGTATTTCTCTGTTCTAAGTCATTTCAGTAAAGAGTGGGCAATAAAGCAAGTTAACATGTACAAGCAGCGCTGTTCCTGTTGTGGGGCCTGTCTCTCAGAAGTGGTTCTGGCAACTCTTCATCTGCGATTCCACCCTTCCCTCTAAATTATTTGACTGCTGTCAAGCAAATCAATCAAATTACAGCAAAGAATCTTTGTCTCGTCATTTCTCTGTAAAGGTAGTTCCATTTGCTCTGAAAGCAGTCATTTAACTCTACTTCGACATATTAATTTAAAACAACTTTCCTCCTCCTGCATTATGTAGGAACATGCCTAGAAAACGTCACATTAGCACTGTCTTACAAAACAGCCCTGACATCGAGTCCCCATTGTGCTTGGTGTATTCAAGATGATTACAAAGGAAGAGATGTCTACATTTCTACCAATCCGTGGCATTATTTAAAAAGCTGATGTACGCATGAAAAACTGATGGAGAAGGCAGTCTAGGGTTTAGAGTTAGAATACTTAGAGAAACCATGTGTCACTTTGGTTAATGATGACACCTCACCAACCCATGTTCACATGATTTGTATCTTGTCAATAAAAAGGAAGATTTTTGTCAAATCCTTCTGCATGAAAAACTCTTGTGTATTTTTTAATGGGAAAGTTACCAGAATATACAAAACGCAGAATTTAGTAACTAATCAGCATTTATTCGGTCAGTAGGATGTCTAACACATGTAGAAAATCATCACCATGCTTAAATGTATCCAAACCAGACTGAGAGTTCCACATATGTATGCCACCTACACATGGAAATTGTCCGTGTCTGTTAAAAAAAAGTGCATTTTCTCCCTTGAGGGATGTTCCCTGCTTACTTTATTCTAGAGAGCATGAGGTACAGGTTGGTGAGAGCTGAGGCTTGGAGATTCTCACGTGTTGGGGTATTGCTAGAGTCTGACCAGTTAAGACCACATAACTTGCATTGCAAAACATTTTTGGTAAACTTGCTAAAGCTTGTTCAGCTAGGACCAGCCTACCCATCAGGGCTTTGGCTTGCAGCATCAACAGGTGCTGCCCCCAGTGACAGATCTTAGTTTGATAATATCTTGAAAAAAAAATTTCCAAGGAGGATCGTGAATAAAGAATTTAAAAAATTGCAATATTAACAAACTAAGGTCTATTAATATACAAGCATTCCATTACTATTAATATTAACCAATGTTAGTTGTTACTTGCTTTAAAAAAATCTACATTAGAGTATTAATCCGCTGTGGAGAGATCTATTTATTCAGTAGGAGATGCATTACTGTTTAGTTATAGAGGGTTATTCTAGAACTCTGATACAATTTTGGCTGTAAAAAGCGGTGCTTCTGGTATCCAAAAAGCATTGGGTTCAGTTCAAAGGCTGGATTTTCTTCCCGTCAGCTACATACAGAGGATGTCCTCCCTATGTGAAATCCTTCCCGTTAGCCACTTTATTTATGCTGTAGACATACCAACTTCCCACATACATAAAGCAATTTTGTTTTCAACTTGTACCGAGATAGAACAGCAAGCACAGTAATGTAGTCTTTCAAAATACCCTACAAACTAAATGTTACTGCTGTAAATTCCTTGTGTTTTGGAAGAAATTTCACTCTTCAGATCTAAGGATGTGGCTTTGACAACTACACATTTTCCTATACTAATTTTGAACATGTTAAAGTCATAACTATCAAAGTCTCTTTGACTAATATTCAGACTCCTTATCACCAGCGTGATAAGTTCAAGAAGGGCTTTTTTTTCCTGGTCTGAAGGTATAAGGAACTAAAAGATGAGAGACTTCGAAAAAAGTTATGAATTCTAATTGAACTGCGAGCTTCAGTGTACTGCCTCAGATTATTGAAAAATAATGGTGTCTCATCGGCTTTCTCTGGGATCTCTTTAGGCTCTAGAGAAGAAGATCCATAAAAATCTCGTACCATGACTGACAGAACAAGCCCAGCTTGAGAGAATGTGTCAAGAATGTGGTGCAACCTCCCACACATAACAGTGCAGCGAAGGTTTACCTGATGGTAAACTTTACACTTTTGAATGCTTAATTTTTGCTTTTATCAGAACGGAAGGGAAGATCAAGTAGAAGCTGACAAGACGACCAAGGGAAGATGCTTGAACAATAACTGTTCCAGCTCCTCACTGCACAATCATTCCCCAATTCAGTGACATTGTGATCTTGCTCTACAGGAACCTCTTCAAATGACACAACTACAACAACAACAACAAGATTACATTTGTATAGTTCCTTTCACGTCGGGAGGATGTTCCAAGGCCCTGGACAGTGTACAGCATCCGCATACATATGGAAGTTGATCCCATGTCTGCGGATGATGTCACCAAGGGGGAGCATGTAAATATTAAAGAGGCGAGGGTCAAGGACAGAGCTCTGGGGGACGCCAGACATGAAGTGGAGACGGTGAGAGAGATAGGAATCGAACCAGGCAAGGGCAGGTCCGCGAAGATTAAGTAAAGAGGAGAGACGGTGTATGAGGATGGAGTGGTCGACAGTGTATAAGGCAGCAGAGAGGTCAAGGAGGATAAGGAGGCAGAGGGAGCCCTGATCACAGATGTCATTAGTGACTTTGACCAGGGCTGTTTCTGTGGTATGGACATCTGGAAACCAGATTGGAGGGTTGAAAGAGGGAATGGCGAGAGAGAAAGGAGTGGAGCTGGGATACGACGACTCGTCCCAGGACCTTGGAGAGGAATGAGAGGTTAGAGGTGAGGCGGTAGCTGGAGAGAAGGGATGGGTCCAGGGAAGGTTTTTTCAGGATGGGAGTGATGACGGCTGTTTTTAGGGGGGTGGAAACTGAACCATTGGACAAGGAGAGGTTGATGACGTCGGACAGAAGAGGGGCCAGAAGGTGGAGCTGGGAGATGAGAAGAGAGGTGGGGATGGGATCGAGGGAGCAGTTTGCGAAAGATGGCGGTGAAGGAGGAGTGAGAGATAGGGTCGAAGGAGTATAGGGGGGCGATAGGTGGGGGGTCATGAGGGAGAGGTGATGTGGGGATGGCTGTGGACGGGGCTGAGGTGGCTGAATGTGGATTTTGGATTCGAGGAAGTCCAGCATCTCCTCACAGTTGGAGCTTGAAGAGAGGATGGGCAAGGCATGGGAAGGTGGACACTTTCTAATGGGTGGTAAAGAATGCAACGTTCAATGTGATTAATTATCACATTGCTAGAATTACGGTCCAAGCATCAAACAAAAAATAGCAAACAGGATGCTGGGCTACATTGACAAATCGTCTGACTTCAGATCCTCAGCTGTACAGTGCTCTTGTCAGACTCCACTTAGAGCACTGCGTACTGTTTTGGTTGCCATGCCATAAAGGGTCCACTTCCAGCCCCAGGTTGATTTCTAGAGTTAGAGGGATGAACTGAGAGGAATAACTAGACACAAAATATACAATTCACTTTACAAATATTCTGTGAAGTTCTTTGAGACGTATCAATAAGATAAGGTGCTATATCAAATACAAAGATTACTATTATAATTATTATTGTAAGCAGGATCTCTTTAGCCTTGAAAAGAAAGAGCTCAGATGGAGTCCTATAGAGGTGTGCAAGATGCTAAATGGAATTAAGAAAGGAAACCCAGTAAAATAGATTCCGCTCATCAAAGAACGGGTTCAGGTTTGTGAAGGTAATTTCACGGCAGACACCAGGAAGTATTTTCACTTTGTAATCCTTCAGTACTCTTGATCCTTTGTTATGAAACCATTGCATTGAAAAGCTACCCAGCAAGGTTTAACGCTATGATTGTGGGCACACACTTTCAATATGGAATCTGCGACACAGACAAGGTAACTTCCACGACCTATCTGTTCAACTATAATGTGCAAGATGCTGCATCTAATTCCACTCACACCAGATGTTTGTCCCTGGCAGCAAGTTCGGAGGCTGTATAAAAACGTTGTCTCAGAACTCAACCACCAAGGTAAAAGTGACATAAATCTGCCAAAGGATAGAACTATAGAAATTTATAGCATAGAAGGCCATTCGGTCCATCGTATCTGTGCTCACTCTCTTGAAAACCAATCTCTTGAAAACCACACCCCCTGCTCCGCTCTCATCTGATAAAAATAGTTCATTTTTTAAGATCCTTGCACTTTATTGTGCAGACTGAGCACTGAAAAATCTTCTCCTTCATTATCCACATGTATGAACAGAAAAAAATGCTGCAAATAAAAATAACCACATATACTCAAAACTTTCATCAAATATATATAAATATATAAATATTCATGAGGAGATAGCATGTTAATCCAAGTGGCGTGAGAAGAGGTTCCTGGGATGGTTCTGGATGAGAAGGAACATTTCAAATAAAGGTTCACCAATGTCTAGTTTTATGTCCGGTTCCCAATTTCTTTGGTAACAGGGGGAGGCGAGCTCTGCGTATGTTACTAAAGAGATGATCATGCAACTAATTCTGCAGGAAGATGAAAAACAAGTTCTTGAGCAACCCAATGGATTGATAAACCACTGTAACATCTTTTTCAAGGGGTCTCAGCAGCCAGCCTCCAAACCAATTACCCTCAGACTATGTGGCTCATCGCCTGTGTTTTTTTGCAGTGGTTCATTGCCATCTCATGGCAATGCATCTCAAGAAGCTCAGTGCAAACTGGGCGTCATTCTCAACAAGGAGGAAGAGACACTGGTCAGGTATTGCTTGACTGTCATTTTGTTCTCAAACATTTGAGAGATAATGAGGAACAGAATTGTTATTGGAACAGTTGAGGGTAAGAGGGGAGGAGTTGGTTGCTGAAAGGTCACATCCAGGGAACAATTAGTATCTTTGGTTATTGACTGACGGCATTGACAATACCTTTCCAGTGATTTGATGATTAACACATTGCAGGTCACAATTCTCACCCTTACAGCTCCAGTGGAGAGACTGGAGACTTGTGTATTGTACTTTCAATGATCCTGCGATCGTTTCACTGATTGGTGAGGCTGCGAGTCTGTGTATGTGTGTGTGTGTATGTGTTGCGATGTAGGGGAAGGTCAGGGCAAAGACTATGTTTTGGTTACAGGTGAGAGATAGGTCAATAGTTTTCTGTTTTTGCAATCGAATTACCTTAGTGATCAACTATTCCAAGTCACTAACACAACAGAGGACAACCAACCAGTCCGCAGTGGAATGCAACTTGTACTTTATTTCTTCAAAATTGATAATTGCCATAAAATTTCTTCAAAGTCTTCAAAGTTATATTGCCATAAGTTGATATTTTTGCCTCATACATATGTAGCACTGACTTTTGTGACTATGCTGTATTGTTTCTTCTCTGATGATTCTTTTTATATAATAAATAAGCTTTAGATTTTTTACCGTTTTTAATTTACTGCAGAAAATAATTATTGCCCCATCCGAAGTTGAGTGGGATTTAGTGTGATACAATGAATGTGTCGAAACGTAAGCACTTGTGTGGGATAACTTGCACGCATGGCTGATTGTGATGGCTGATTTATGGTGTGGGCCTGAGGGGGCTGCCGATGTGCAATCTACAAGCCAGCTTTCATGTCCTGTCCTTTCTCCATTGACGTCATGGGTACCTTCCCCTTGTCTGATAGTTTTAATCTATTAAAAATGATTGGTTGTTGACCACATCCTTAAGAGCTCCTGTAATGCCCACCGTGCACACATGCTTACACATGTTTCTATCCTCATTTTTTATTATTATTACTTACAAAACTTGCTTAGGGTCCAACTCTGCTCTGAAACACTGTCCCGCATGAAGGGTGCCACGTTAGTGCAAGTTGTTGTTACTATTTGTTAGCAAATTAGACCCCAGCATCACACAAGCTCCAGACTCTAAACCAAGAGAGGGGCACACAACAGCTCCAATGGAGTGGTACATGTCGATCAGCACCTTCACCACATAGCTGGAACATACAGGAGAGCAGCCAGACAACTCTGTTTAGTATGTCCACAACACTGTGACCTCTAGATGCTGTGCAATGACATGAGGAGATAACCCAATATTACGCCACTTGGCTGGGCACAGTTGGCAACATGGGTTAGTTTCCCAGTCTATCAGCTCACTGAACCAGTGAGGAACGAATAAGCCTGAACCACATAGTTCAGGTTTTTCAGATGACTGGGAAGCTCTGAATTCCAGTCTTTAGGGCTTAAGAACCTGATGTAAATAAGATTTTAAAGCATTATATCTGATGTAGCGTCTTTCACATCCAGAGGATGTCTCAAAGCCCTTCACAGGACCAACTGTAAATTGTAGTGACTGTAATTTTGTAGATGAACACACCAGCCAATTTGTCCACAGCAACGTCCCACAAGCAGTTATGTAGTGAATGAACCAATTGTATGTGCAGCTGATGTGCTACAATTCCAGGTGGAAACCCAGCGGAGAATCCATCCAACATTGGGTCCTCTCACAACTCAACAGACCGTTCTTAGAAGCTACAAATGGAACAGCCAAGAATAAATTTTAAGAAAAAAACCCAAATTTTAAATTCCTTAAACACTATTTATTTTGCATGCATTTTTGAAACCATTGAAGGGAACAAACTTTACTCCAAACTTGGCATTGAAATGCTTTTTTCTGCAATTTTTTCCATTTTTGTTTTTGTAATTTTGCACATAATTTTGCAATTCTGTTTTTCCCACAACGTTTACAGTCAATCCACTTTACAATATATTCTGTGAATCACTTTGAGACGTCTCAATGACGTGATAAGGAACTATATCAAATGCAAGGATTATTATTATTATTAATATTTTATAATCATTTCATTGAGCCAAAGAGTGTCCTCAAATTCTGCTTTTATATGCTTTATACTTGAATGAGAAAATATTTCTTCCCTTGTAAATTGGGCCTGGTTAGTTGAATAACATCTATCACTTTTTGTCAAGTCTCTTTTCTCTTCTGATGAAGGTTCTTCACTTTCTCCAATGTCAATGGAGGAAAAGAAGGCACAGCAGGTTTGCTGTCTGTTCCCCTTCTTGTTGCACCTCTTTTATTTTCTCCCCTGAGTTCCTCAAGGTGGGAGTGACTCATTCTGGTTCACCCCAACACTAGTACCAGTTCTCTGGTATATCATCCATATGGCCATTCTACATGTGTGAACTAGACTATTCTACTGTTGGGAAAGGGGAGTGGGGTAAGGAGGAAATATAGCCAAGTGTAATAATAATAATCCTTGCATTTCATATCACGTCTTCGAGACATCTCAAAGCGCTTCACAGAATATACTCTAAAGTGAATTGACAGTATATTTTGTGAGCGAAACTCAGCAGCCAATTGCGCACAGCAGTGTCCCACAGTCGTGGATTGAGTGACCAAATTATGTATGAGCCACTGCTGTGTGCAAATTGGCTGCCACGTTTGCCTACGTACACACTTTAAAAACTACACTTATAATAATAATAATCCTTGCATTTGATATTGCACTTTTCATGTCTTTGAGACGTCTTAAAGCTCTTCACAGAATACACTGTAAAGTGAATTGAATGTATATTTTGTGGGCCAAATGCGATAGCTAATTGCGCACAGCAGCATCCCACAAACAGTCGTGGATTGAAGTGACCAACTTTTAAAATTATTTTTGAAGGAATTATTACCCCTGAAAAGCAATCCACTAATCGACTAACAACTAGGATCCTAATTACTAGAAACTTGCCCAACGTTTTGCCCTGCCGGGAATCTAACCCAAGTCTCTCGGTTGTGAGGTGAGTGCTCTAACCACCGAGTTACAGGATTGAACATTATTATTATTTTTATTATTATAACTAGACTATTCCACTGTTGGGCAAGGGGAGTGTGGAGTGAAGCGGAAACATTGCCGAATTTGATCTTGTCATTAATTCACACATGCCCACAAGTAGCACAGCAGCAGTGACTGTCTAGTGATCAGAAGCAGGAATTACAACTTAAACACTTCAAACATGATACGTTGATAAAACTGTTGAATAAAAGCTATTGGAAGCTTATTTTTCTACTTCCTAGGACCCTATCATCCCACCTGCTCCCTCTGTTCAGTACATACTGGCCAGTTCATGTCCCTGCCCAACCTGCCCCACTATCAGTGAGTGAGCTTTCAGCCTTTTCATCTCTGCTCTCTGGAACTTAATCCCAGAGACCCTGTACCCAACCCACCCCCACCCCACCCTTCAAAATCTGCTTTTTACACCTATATTTCCAAACGTAATTTAGCCACATCTCGGGCTCCCAGTTAGCTGTGTGAAGCACTTTGAGACATCATTTCAACATGAAGGTGCTATATAAATTTAATTGTTGTTCATAAATAGAGGCATAACTTGTATAAATCATTTGACAGCATTAGTTGGAGTTTTGTATTCAGATTAGGGCACTTTATGATATCAACAACACAGAGAGAGTGGAAATGAGATCATTTTGTTCCTTCGATGACATCTTTTGTTTTTGAGCTTACCCCAGTGTTCGAATGCACCGAGATTAGAGAGCAAGACTGCATTTAAACTGAATCAGCAACAGCTAAGCAAATTCTCTAACATTGTGACATACAAAAAAAATCTATCCACTCAGGATTTTGTCCAAAATAATCAGTACTAGCGGTTCCAGGATGTCCATTTGATCATTAACTTTTTATCACCCACGCACACAAAATTGCTCTTCACTCTTTTTCCACTGGTACTTTCCACCCATCTTGTATTATTTCAACCCACTATTCTCTGCTTTACATCCACTATCTCATTTTAAACAAGCACAAGTTGTGCATTAGTGTATCGGTCTCATGTATTTTTGATGGCCAACAGATTCTCCAGTGCTATATCAAGCCACAGACATCAGAAAACATTTTAAACATTCAAATGGAAACTATTTACAAATTCAGTTTTAAAAGGGCAAATGGTAAATAAATTAAGCACAAATGGCACATCAGCAGTGCATAGCTGGGTCGGTAGAATTAAAGTAGTAGCACCTTTTTTCCCCAAAAAAGTAACCTTTTTTCAGTATAAAGAATCTCCGAATAGAGGAGGTGATGGTGTTACCTGCACTTACATTCCTTTTTACATGGTGTCAGCTTGGCTCAGCTGGTAGCATTTTTGTCTTTGTCAGCAACTTGAGGTTTCAAGCCACATGTTGGAACACACATGACACTTCAGTACAGTGCTGGAGGTGCGCTGCATTGTTGGAAGTGTTGTGCTTTGGATGAGATGATAAACCAAGATCCCGTCTGCCTGTTCAGGTAGACGTAAAAGATCACGTGGTACTATTTGAAAAGTGAAGGGTGTCCTGTGTCCTGGCCAACAATCCCCCGGGTAAAATAGTGTTTTATGGCTGTTTGTGTGACATTGCTATATGCAGATTGGCTGCATTTGCCTACAAATACAGTCACTACATGTTACCGTAAATTCTGTGAAGCGCTTTGAGACATCTAATGTAAAAAGCGTTATATCTAATATTCTGGATTTTAGTTCAGAAAGTGTGTTCAAAGGGTGTCTAAGCCTGTGCAAACTTGGTGGAAATGTGTTGCTATTTATTTACCTTTGGTTAGCTATTTGGGTTTGTAGGTTTTTAGTTGTCATGCAGGCTGTCAGCTAATCATTTATCTTCACCAACCTTTGTAGATCGCACATACACTGAAGCGATTTCCTATGTGCTGAGTAGTAGCATAGAAACGTGGATGACTTTATACTTTGTCAGGGTCCATGGCAAACAAACCCCAATCAAGCCCCAATATTACATGTATTTGGCTACTGGTATGCTATGCTATTTCTGTGACTGGATTCTTCCTACTGATTCTACCTGTGTAATATCCTTTGATTCCCCTGCTACCCCCCACCCTCCCTGCCCTCCCAATGTCCCAATCTCTAGCTTGGTTGCACATCCTTGACTGTCCAGCGCTTTGGGATGTTGTCCCATCATGAAAAGCTCTATATAAATGTAATTTGTTGTTGACGATTCTGGCATAGAATGGTGGCAATGTTGGCAGCTGGCCACATTGTGCAGCACAAGGTGACTGAGCTGTGCATACTGAAGCAGTGGAATTGCACCAATAACATCAGATCACTCATAGTCATTGTAAAAATACCATCTACAACAGACTGGTCTGTAACCACATAAAGCAAAATGGCTTCTGCAAACTGCTGGGCACATCACAACTAAAGATCTACTTGCTGGACAATAGCAGACTGATTCTGCCAGGCACCTTGAAAGATTTAAATGGCTTTCCTAAGCCTCCTGGCATTGTGTACTTTGACCATTTTATTGTGATCATTTACCATATTTTAGCATATT
Organism: Callorhinchus milii; assembly: GCF_018977255.1. NCBI lineage: Eukaryota > Metazoa > Chordata > Chondrichthyes > Chimaeriformes > Callorhinchidae > Callorhinchus > Callorhinchus milii. Next base: position 16,302,729 of record NW_024704743.1, read on the forward strand.
CACCTTTTCCTTGCGGGAGTCTGATTTGTTGCTTTTCCTCTAAATATGATCCCTTAAAAAGCCCCATGGCAGAACACAGTCCAGGATGACATGAAAAGACGTGAGTTTCAGTTATTTAAATCTCACATTTAAAGTATTTCATCGCAGACTGATTAGCGTGTTGTGGTGCTCTGTGTGGTGGAATGTTTGACACTCTTTGCCATGTGTGCAGTTGATGAGATTTCTGCTGTAAGTGCACGGCAAAATGAAGAGGGTAGAGCCGATTCCCACAAATAGAGACCAAAGCTACATCACATTGACACAATCTGCTCCTGGGCAGACTTCCCATGCATCAGCAGGAATCACTATTAAGGGTTCCTGTTAAAATACAGTGCAAGTTAGGTCCTCACAGACTCACACTGAGTATCCAGTCACCAAGTCCATGGCAACTCCTGTCAGCCTTATGTAGAGCAAGAACTTACATTTTTAGCATGTCAAAGCCCATTACTGATAATTAATGTCAGCTAAAGTGATTATTCTGGTTGGCAAACACGACAGCCAGTACCACAGACAGACAAATGATCCCAGATAGACCGATGCTCTCATGGATGGTGTCACAGACAGGCTCCCCAGTGATACACTCCTCAGTACTACCATCAGGTATCAGCCTGGCTTAGTTGTTCGCGCTCTCGCCTCTGAGTCAGAAAGTTGTGAGTTCAAGCCCCTTGTCGGGACTTTGAACTCACAGACTAGGGTGACATTGCATTGTCAAAGGTGCCGTCCTTTGGATGAAACATTAAACTGAGGTGCTGTCTGCCTGTTCAGGTAGATGTTAAAGGCACTAAAAGGTCTGCCTATTGAAGTGGACGTGAAAGATCCTATGGCACTATTCGAAAAGAGAAGGAGTTTCTCCTGATGTCTTGGCCAACAATCTCAGATAAATTTGGTCATTTACTCCATGAATGTTTGTTGGACATTGCTGTGTGCAACTGGCTGCCATATTTTGCCCACAAAATACATAGTCAATTCACTTTACAGTACATCTTTTAGCTTTGAGACGTCTCAACGACGTGATAAATTGCTATATCAAATACAGGGATTATTATTAGTTTTAATTCTGCTGACACAATCTGCCTCCCTAAGTTGTCCATTCCACAATAATCGAGTATCGCCCCGTTGAGTAATCTTGTGGGCAGTGTTTTACCATTCAACTTAATTCAGAAAAACATCCATGTAAAGTCCAGAACTCTTCACAGAATTAAAAGGTGATTGTTGCAGCTATTTGTTACAATGATTGCTATTGATAAAACAAAATAATTTTTTTTAGTGAGGGCACTTTGATTCCTGTAAAACACTGAATTTCCACCTGGATCTAGATTTATTCCATTGATTTAGCATTTCAGAGCTTCCAGAAGTTGGTAAATTCTATAATAGTTACATTTGATATAGCATCCTTCAGGTCAGGAGAATGTCCCAAAACGCTTCACAGGATATACTGTAAAGAACAGTGAATGTGTGTTTCATGGGCAAATGTGAATGCAGCCTTAATTTTAAAGCCGGTAATTCTATAAGTTCTTTACAGTAACTCCTGCAGTAAACCCAGCTTCAAAGGTAAGAATTAATTCAACAGTTTTCCTATTTCGGAACTTGCTGAAGATGCTGCATGAATAAATCTAACCTAGATGGAATTTCTCCCCTTGTGTTTGGCTGCCCTTTCTAATAATAATAATCCTTGCATTTGATATAGCGCCTTATCACATCTTCAAGACATCTCAAGGCACTTCACAGAATTTACTGTAAAGTGAATTGACTGTGTATTTTGTGGGCGAATCGCGCCAGCCAATTGTGCACAGCAGTGTCCCAAAAACAGTCAGAGATTGAGTGATCAATATTATAATTGTTTTTGAAAGAATTAATGCCCCGGAAAAGCGATCCACCAATCGACTAACAACTGGGTTCCTACTTATTGCTAGGTAAACAGAGGTGTGTGGAGTAACAAAACTTGCCTAAAGTTTTGCCCTGGTGGGAATTGAACCCAGGTCCTCTCGTTTGCGAGGCAAGTGCTCTAACCACTAAGCTACAAATATTGCCCAATGGCCCAACATATAATTGTTTATTCCACTCTGTAGACTCTTCTCGTAAAATAACCCGTAACAACTAATTGGAATGTGTTGGAATCAGGAGCTGTGAATTCAAGATTTCTTTCAAAAGCAGTCAACTGAAGGATCATAAACTAGTACTTTAATAGGACTTTAATAATACTTATGTTTAAAATTTGGTGGGGGAGAGGGGGAAGAACAACAGGACATAAACAATAAGCTGCCAGAGATTTAGCAGGAGCAGAAGCTGTTGAACGGACACTCTTTTACAGTTCCTTTTACAAGTCACATACTATCCACCAGGCGGCTTTATGCCTTTTTCCATAATTTCAGGCATAATGCCTTTATCTCTGTGGCTTTGCAAAGCGTTTGCCTTTGAGCAATGGAAGATGTGGGATGAGGCAGCAATAGGTAAGAAACATTAAAGATCCCTGACAGTAAATGGCTATTAAAGGGCCACCTTCTGCTCATCCATACTTTACAACTGTCATGCACCTTAGCCCAAAGACACGGTGAGCCAAAGAGATGGGGTTGAATGATAAATCAGCCACTGTTCTGCTTGACTGGTGCAGCTTCACAGTGAATTACTACCATAGCGCAGCCATATTTTATCATTTATTGCATTTCAGGTAACCTTCAGTCTCAATGTGTACTTCCTCAGAAAGCACACATCATCCCAACATTAACATACATTGGCTGGCGCCATCTGGTTGTTCTTGATAATTTGTTTTGATCAGCCGAGTGCAGAAACCCATCACCATACTTAAGATGTGCAAACCAGACTGAGAGTTCCACATGTGTATCTAGATATGTATACCTAAAAATGGAATTTCCCTATATCTGGAATGGACTAAACGTTCTCTTCCTGGAGGGATGCACCCTGCTTACCTAATTCCGGAGAGTATGAGGCATATATTGGTCAGAGCTACTCTCGCAGGCCCCAGAGGGCACATTGGTACACTGCTGGAATGTAATCATAGTTTGCTAACAAAATCATTGTCTAGCAAGCTTTACACTGCTTGTCCAGCTCGGCCCACCCTACCCAATAAAACATTGGCTTGTAAAGTCAACAGAAGCTAAGTGGGAAGAATCCCTGCTCCTGGTGACCAGTCTGTCCCTCCTAGTCCTCCGGATGAGCCAGGCTGACTGATGCTCTTCAATCTCGGCTAAAAGTTAAAATAAAGGACATATCTAGGATCAAAGTGTATGATTGGAACTAGCAGGAAAGTCTTAGGATTACTATTGTGAACTCGGTGGAAGTCAGAATTAATATTAGTAGAAAGTCTGACTAGTATTCTAGAGGGTTACCACATGTTTGGGATGAAGTGTTTACCAATGGTGTGCAAATCTCGTGACTTTTGACCTCAATGACAAAACCATTGCTCTCCCTAGTCCTTGCAGGCTCCATTGGTTCCCTGTTACAGAATGGGTTGATTTTAAGATCCTCACACTCACTTACAACACCAACAACAACAAATTACATTTGTATAGCGCCTTTCATATTGGGAGGATGTCCCAAGGTGTTGGACAGTCCAGGATTTGACCCGAGCAGGGATTGGGATTAGGAGGATGGAGGGCAAGGATGGTGAGGGTAGGAGGGTGGCTGAAGGTGCAGTCGAGGGAGGAAGGTCTTGACATACCTTGAAGGAGGCAAGGGAGGGGTTGAGGTGGAAGGACTGTGGGATGGAGTCCAAACAGTGGGGGAAGAAAGGCTGAAGGCCTGACTGCCGATGCTGGATTGGGTCTGGCGGGGGAAGTGGAGCAAGCCGGAGCCTGCTGAGCAGAGGGAGAGGATAGGTTGATATGGAGTTAGCAGGTCACAAAGGTAAGGATGAGGATTTTGTACTTTGAAAGCGAGGATGAGGATTTTGAACTCTATCCTCTGGGGGAGAGCCAGTGAAGCCGGGCAAGGAAGGACCCAGCTCAACTGACTCCAGAATGCAATCCCTCCCTCTCTGCCGCAAGATATAATTCATCAAGTGTAAGAGTGGTAACATAATTGCTCGTGAAGATTGTGACTGCAATGGCAAGGATTCCTTTGCAATGTCTGCACTATCTACACTGCTTGATCAATTTAATAATAATAATAATAATAATACTTGTATTTGATATAGCACCTTATCACGTTGTTGAGCTGTCTTGGTGCTATACTGTAAAGTGGATTGAACTGTATATTTTGTAGGAGAAACAAGCCCCTTGGGTCATCCTCCTGACGTGAAAGGCACTATACAAATGTATTTTTTGAATATATTTTGATATATTAATGCAGTCATGCACAGCCTAAAATCAAGGAGGAAAAAGCCTCTACCAAAACATGTGGTGTTTTGCTGAATCAACAGCTTCTTACCTCGCTGCTGATCCACTTTAACCCTGCTCAGTTCATTTCCATTACCTTAGTGCTCTGAGTTGATGCCACCAGTCAGGCACTGTGTGAGACACCATTACGTTGTGATGCAAATGCCAATGTATTCAATAAAATCAGTGTACAGTAATTCACCTTTTTTTATCCTGTCCAAAAGCAGTGAAGTGTTTAATGGAAAAAACGCTGACTTCTTTTTCTTTGGGGGGGATGGTGCGGGGGTGGAGGGGAGAGGGAGCTCCAGGTTGACTCGCGGAAACTTTCTATGAAGTGGTAGCAGGTCGTTGCGGTGTAAATATCTCTGCCCTGGTGGTGGAGCAGTCTGTCAAACTGAGCTTCTGATATTGATGGAAGTAAAAGATTGTCTTCTGTAAGGCACCTTGACATTTAGTAGTCCAGCTGTGTAACACTTTTTGAATAGTAACCTAACCAGTCATCTCGACAGAACGAAGATAACAGACCTTACAGGTGACACAAGCAGTTGCATTCTAAAGTTGCCCTTTAATATTGGTCTTCTATCTCGATTGCCTTGTGCTGTATCCCAACCTCCTCAGCTGAAAAGTCTGGAGTAACTGAAGCCATAGATTATTGCCACATTATTATCATTATTATTACATAGATTATTGCCTGTTAACATGGGAAAAACCCTGCACACAGGAAGTGGGTTGATTGGCTGAAAGCCGGCAAAGTTCAATTCTCTATCGTGCCTCACGTCAAAGCAGTTTGGGATAATATGGATCCTAAACATTATGTTACAGTGTGGCTCACTGTACTTTGTGGATTATCTGGCCAGACAGCGATGGACAGGTCTGTCTGAGAGAATATCAAGGCTGGGTTGGAAATGGAGGCTGAACATCACTTTGGCACCTATGTTTTGCAGTGCTGTCATTCTGCTTTATTAATTATACTGGACACAACAAATTGGTTTATCATCGATAAAGCAAAAAAAAAGCATCTTAACTTCACAAAGCCAGTGCACATCCAAAACAAATATCATACCTGACCATAAATGTCCCTCAGTATATCTGAGAAACACAACTTACATTTATAGAGCTGGTAGTTCAATAGTGTAGTTCAGGGGTCTCCAACCTGTCAATCGCAATCAACTACTCGGAGTATGAAGAAGTGGCCCTCCAAACACCCCCACCAATCCAGGTAAGTCCGCACCAAAGTTCCAACAGCTACTGAGCTGCGATACCCTTGACATGGCCATTAATAAATAAAAATGTATTTGTTGGCCCACCATGTAGGTTGGTGACCACTGGCGCAATTTGACCCTGAGCTGCGGGGAAAGGGGAAGTGACTGTAGGCACAATTGAAGTGGAAAGTTTTCAGATGCAAATAACAGGCAAGGCAGAGGGATTCAGACAAAGGATAAGGTCATAAGTGGCTGAAGCCTGATGGTGGAGCAGAGGGGTCAAGGGACGCGTAGAAGGCCTGAGCTGGCCAAGCAAAGTGGCATTGGAGAGGAGTATTGTATGTGCAGATTGGAGGGGTAGGTAGATGCTTTGTAAGTGATTGGTAAGTGATTTCCACCTCCTTGCCCCTCTATTCACAAACATCATAAACCTCTCCCTGTTCATTGGCACGCTTCCCACCCTTCTAAAAACGGGGATATCACTCCTACCCTTAAAAAATCCTCCCTGAACCCATCCCCGCTCTCAAACTTCCACACCATCTCCTACTTCACTTTCCTTTCCAAGCTCCTGGACCGAGTCATTGCTTCCCAGCTTCGCTCCTTCCTCTCCCACCACTCCCTTCATGAACACCTCCAATTGGGTTTCCGTGATGCCCGCAGCACAGAAACAGCTCTGGTCAAAGTGACAAATGATATTTTGTCCACCTATGACTAGGGCTCCCTCTGCTTCTTCGTCCTCCTTGACCTCTCTGCTACTTTCTATACCGTTGACCACTCTATCCTCCTCCACCCCCTCGCCTCTCATCTCAACCTTCATGGTTCTGTACTTGAATGGTTCAGATTCTACCTTTCACACTGTATCCATTTCATCTCTACAAATTGTTTCTCCCCGAGCTCCTGCATCATCTCATGCAGTGTTCCTCAGGGCTCTGTCCTTGGTGCCATCCTCTTTAATATCTATATGCTCCCTCTTGATAACATCATCCGCAGACGTGGGGTAAACTTCCACATGTATATGAATGATACCCAACCGTAGCTCTCTGCCTCCACCCTTGACTCCAGGACCACTGCTAACTTTTTGAGTTGAACGTCAGTGAGACTGAGGCTCTCCTAATTGGCTCCCGTCAGCGCCTCCACACCTCAGGTGCTGACAGCATCAGCATTCAAGGATGCACACTCCACCTTACTAAGCCAGTCCAGAACCTTGGTGTCTTGTTTGACCCTCAACTATCCTTTCTACCCCACATCCATGCCATGACCCACTCTGCTTTCCCCCACCTCTGAAACATCACACCATTCCTCGCCACTGTCTAACACCCATTCATAACGTCCAGACTTGACTTTGCAAATAACCTGCTGTCAGCCTCCCCAACTCCTCCTTCTATAGGCTGCAGATCATCCAGAACTCTGCAGCTCGGGTCCTCTCCCGCATCAGGTTCCATGACCCTATCACCCCCATCCTCACCCAACTCCACTGGCTTCTCATCATACAAAGGATACAGTTCAAGATCCTGGTCCTCACCTTCAAAGTTCTCCATGGCCTCGCTCCCCCCTACCTCTGCATCCTCCTAACCACCTACCAACCTGCCCGCTGCCTCCATTCAGTGGGCTTCGGCCTGCTTCACATTCCCCGCCTCGCCCGCCCCACAATTGGCAGACGGACCTTCAGCCACTCTGCCCCCACCCTATACAATTCCATCCTGCAGTCCCTCCACCTCGACCCCTCCCTTGCCTCCATCAAGACCCATCTCAAGACCCTCCTCTTCGACCATGCCTTTGATCGCCCTCCTTCAACAACAACAACAACAACTTGGATTTATATAGCGCCCTCCATGCCAGACGATGTCTCAGAGCGCTTCACAGTAACAGATCTCGGAGCTGAGCCCCCTCCTTCCCCCCCTGCTCTCCACCCTCCCTGATCCCGACCCCCAGCTCGGGACCAAAACACTGATTGTTCAGCGCCTTGGACACCCTCCCGACATGAAAGGCGCAACACAAATGTAATTTTGTTGTTGTTGTTGTAAAATCAATCCATCCAGGGAACCAATGGAGCCTGCAAGGACTAGGGAGTACGGAGTCTGGTCCAGTGGTTTTGTCATTGAAGTCAAAAGTCACAAGATTTTCACAACATTGGTAAACACTTCATCCCAAACATGTGGCAGCCCTCTAGAATACTAGTTAGACTTTCTACCAAAATATTAATTCTGACTTCCACCAAGTTAACGTCTGAATGCTGTTCTCGAGGGTCAGCGATTTGCAATTCCTTTCAGAAATCTTGCTATTTAGACTCTGATATGAACTGACAATCGAAAGCAATTAAATAGCTTACATTACACTGCTCTATTCAAAGAGCCAGCACAAACTCAATGGGCCAAATGGCCTCTTTTTGTGCTGTATGATTCTATGATTCTATGATCAGGAAAGACTACGTGGCAGAGGTCCTGGTCTGAAACTCTCTGCCTCAATCCCTCCGCCTTGCCACTTCCTTGCCCAATTTCAGATCATATCTAAAGACCTTCCCCTTTGACTGTGCCTACATCTCCTCCCATCTTTCCTTTGCTTAGCGTTAAGCTCTGCCACTTTAAGCACTCTGAGACCCTACCCTGCATGAAGGGCACAATATAAATACAATTATTATTGTAATTGGTCAAGCAGGCATCATGTTAGAGGCTGCCACTCCAGGGCCATATCACTTACCTTGCAGGTTTTGCAGCGGTAATGTCATGAGGCCTCCTGCTGCAGCCGCTGCAACCAGTCCTTGGATGTTGGTGAGGTTGGCAGTGGGTAGACTTAGGACCAAGCCCTGCTGGTTGCCAAGCTGACCAGCCATGTTAAACGGTATGAGGATGGGTTGGTTCAGGGCAGGATTCCCCGCTGGCATCACTCCTGCTACGGCTGAAGCCAGCTGTTGTGCTGTCAACAAGGGCTGCAATGGAACAAAGAGAGAATCATTCAGAAATGAGCGTCACTGTTCACGAGTGTGTACATAATAATAATACTATAATTTGACACAGCGCCTTTCACGTTGGGAGGACGTCTCAAAGTGCTTCACAGGATATACTGTAAGTGTAGTGACTGAGTGCTTTGTAGACTAACACGATACCTTCCACCCTTTCATGAAGGCTCAAATAATAATCCTTGAATCTGATCTATCTCCGATAACATCTAAATGTTTCAAAGCACTTCGCAGGCAATTATAGTCCAGTGGAGTGACTGTTTTTGGACGCAAACAAGACTGCAAGTTTGGACGCAGCAGGGTTCCACAAACAGACATGAATTGAATGAATAATTAATTTGTCAGCCAGGACACCAGGAGAATCTCCCTTCTCTTTTCAAATAGTGCCATGCAATGTTTAACAGCCAGCTGGACAGGTAGACCGGACCTCGGTTTAACATCTCATTCAAGGCACAGCATTCCAACAGTAATAATAATAATCCTTTAATTTGATATAGCGCTTTATCACATCGTTGATATGTCTCAAAGCACCTCACAGAATATATTGTAAAATGGTTTGCCACAAAGCAGCGCTCCCCCAGTACTCAACCCCAATTGTGGTCATTGATCATCTCCAACTCTTCAATAATGGGAAGACCTGCCCTACATTTGTTTCTGTTCTAATGGGCAGAGGCAGAGGATCATCTTGACATTAGGGTCACCACCCATAGCGGATTTTGTGTTATAATGGGAATCACTGCAAGTGAACAGTGTATTATAACCTCATTTGATGCACTTCATGCTAGATCATTACCTTAGCAACCTGGGTGCATGTGGTTATCAGTTATAAATCTGGACCTCCTCACATTTAAAGAAATGACTTACTTTGAGGAACTTTGGGCATCACAAATTTAAGCTGTCAACACAACAGTTTACTGCTTGACCTGCTGAGTGTTCCCAGCGACTTCTGTTTTTGTTTTAGGTTTCCAGTACCTGCAGTATTTTGTGTTCAGTTTATCAAAGCTGGCTCATTAACTCAGTGCAGTTTGAGCAATTTTTTCAGTCCTGGTTAGTACAGATTTTTGCTTCATTTTTTGCACACAAGCTCATTTACCTCTGACCATTCGCACTTCTCCACCTATCCTCCTCAGTCGTTCACAGGCTTGAACCTCCCCCCAGGCTTAGTTCATAAAATATAACGTTGCACAGAACTGTGAACATGTCTTAAATTTAGATTGAGACAAAATATTAATTTATCACTTCAGTCCTGTTGTTATCCTCCATTACTATCATGTTCAAATCTCAGCACTCTCTTTTTCTTGATTCACCTCTTTTATAGTCGACTACTACAATGACGGCAACAACAACAGTTTACATTCATACATCGCCTTTACAACAACAACAAGATTACATTTGTATAGCGCCTTTCACATTGGGAGGACATCCCAAGGCGCTGGGACTTTACTATCGCCTTTACTATTGCGAGAACGTATCTGTTACAGAGGGAGCCCAAGCTGGGAGGATTCTAGAGGGATGCGGGGAATGTGGCTGAAAGTACAGTGCGTAGAAGCATAGAAATTTACAGCACAGAAGAAGGCCATTCGGCCCATCATGCCTGCGCTGGCTCTCTCAAGAGCAATCCTTTCAGTCCCATTTACCTGCCCTTTCCCAACGCCTCTGTAAGTCCACAGCACCAGTCAAAGTGACAAGTCCTGAGGAAGGATTGGAAAGCAGAGCTGAGCCAAGAGAGAAAAGTTTTCAGAAGGAGGGAGGCATAGGGGCTGAAGTCATGCCCACCGATGATGGGTGGAGCATGAAGCAGGCCAGAGCTGGTGGAGTGGAGGAGTGGCAGGAGATGATTGTCGAGATAGGGTGGGGCAAGGCTGTGGAGGTACATCAAGGTGAGAACGATGATCTTAACAATCATTCGCTGGGAGACAGGGAGCAGGTGGAGTCAATAACCACCTTCTTTAATAGATTCCATTGTCAGTCCATCAATTCACCAAGTAACAATTCTTCCTACTGTACTGCAGTGAATTCCTTCCGAGCTTTGCAAATCAAGCTTTCTTGCAGTCCAATACCATGGGTTGTGGCCCTTCTTTGTCTGTTGCGAGTCTGATACTGAATTCTATCAAGCCTCTGATCACTGTTCCCAGATTTCTAACTATTTCCGGGTCATTACTCAAACCAAATGGAGTAACATCTATTTCTCTTGTAGGCGTTAAGATGTACTGCATTAGGAAGGCATCATGAATAAATCTACTTTACTTTTTATTTGTTCTACTATCCATTCCTCTCCCAATCTATATGCAAGCTAGTAGCTCTCATTATTACTACATTTTTATTCCAGCAGGCTATCCTGATCTGCACGCGCATACATATTTTGTTAAGTCATCTCAGTCAAATCAATAAAAAAAACTCCCACCACTGTTTTACATATATTCCTATTCTTTAGGAATACATGAACATAGTGGGCTATATCAAACCTGCTTTAGTTCTTACCCATAGTGATTCTATGTGTTAATGATAATGAAAATAATAATGATAATAATAATAATAATCCTTACATTTGGTACAGCACCTTTCACATTGGGAGGTCATCCAAAAGAACTTCACCATGATTTACCATGAAGCAAAGAGACTGTGTATTTGTGGGCAAACGTGGCCAATTTGCTCACAGCAATGTCCCGCAAACAGCCTCAAAGTGAATGATCAATATTTTTGTATTATTTGGGGGATTGTTGGCCACAACACTGGGAGAAACTTCTTTCTCTTTTTGAATAGTGCGGCAGGATCCTTAACGTCCACCTGAACAGGCAGACGGGGCCTCGGTTTAACAGTTAATTCGAAGGACGGTATCTCCAGCAATGCAACACCACTCCCCCCCAGTGCTGCATTCGAGTGTCATCTTTAGATTATTTAAGCTCAAGTCCCGACATAGGACTTGAACTCACAGCCTTCTGCCTCAGAGGTAAGAGTGCTACCACTGAGCCAGGCTGACACACCCACCATCATGACAGTGCCTTTTCCTAGAATCGATGTTCCACCTCTTTCCAGATCACGTCTGAAGACCTGCTTCTTTGATCCTGCCTAGGGTCACATCCACTCTCTATCCAGCGCAGCATCAAACACCACCAATGTTAGAAGGCTATGAGATTGCTTGTGCATGAAGGACATAAAATCAAGTTGTTATTGTTGTTGTTATTCTATTTTCCCTGCCTCTTCTAAAAATCTTATCTCCTAGCATGCTCGGTTCCCAGTGTGGCCAAAGCAGAGGTCAGCCCTATAATAATAATCTTTGCATTTGATACACAGTACAGCAAATGAAACCTCTACATATGCAGAGGTGCTGGAAGTTTTCAAAATGTATTGGGTCTGAAAACCTTGACAGGTACTTTATTTTGCACTTCATGGTCAATCCTTAACATACTAAAATCCTGCAGAAAGCTAATATCCCAATATTAAGAATAATTATTAGTAAATCCAATCATGCACTCTTGTGATTTAGGAACACACAGTACAATTGTCCAATACAAAAAGCATCATGTGGTTTCAATGCTTTGTGACACCGAACACAATATAAGATCCAGATAACAAGAGGATCAGGTACCAACAAGAGCTCTGAACAATAGAGGATTGCAGAGAGCCGTGATAGCATTGCAGTCCATGAGTTAAACCGTGTGCAAGCGGTGCTTAAAAGGCCGCTTTTTTCACGCTGGGGCATAATCATAATCCTTATGATAATCCTTAATAATTCAATTGCAATTTTTGCAGTAATGGAAAGCAACTTTATCTTAAAATGCACTTCCATTTTTCATAGAAACAGAGAGTTAAACAGCACAGAAGAAGGCCATTCGGCCCATTGTGTCTGTGCCGGCTCTTTGAAAAGTGCTATCCAAATCAATCCCACTCTCCCTTCTGTTCGACCCTGAGCTGTCCTTTCTTCCCCACATCCGCGCCACAGCTGGCACTACCTTCCACCACCTCCGGAAAATCGCCAGACTACAGCACTACCTCACCCCTCACGCTGCTGAAACTCTGGTCCACACCTTTATCACCTCAAGGCTGGACTATGGGAACTCTCTCCTCGCCGGCCTTCCCGCCACCTCCCTCCACAAGCTGCAGGTCATTCAGAACTCTGCAGCTCGTGTACTGTCCCGCACCAGGCTTCGCGACCACATCACTCCCACCCTCGCTCACCTCCACTGGCTCCCCATCCCCCAGAGGATCGAATTCAAGATCCTCATCCTCACCTACAAGGCCATTCACAGCCTTGCACCCTCCTACCTCTCCGACCTACTATCCTCCCACGTACCTGCCCGTACCCTCCATTCCTCTGGCTCCGGTCTGCTCCACATCCCCCGCCCCAACCGCCCTACCATCAGTGGCCAGGCTTTCAGCCTCTCAGCCCCGAGGCTCTGGAACTTCATCCCCCAGTGCCTTCGCCGCCTCCTCCCTTTCCTCCTTCAAGGCTGGTCTCAAGACCTTTCTCTTCAACCGCAACTTCAGCTCCCCTCTCGACTCTCTACCCCCTCCTCACTCCCTCCCTCCCTTCCCTCCCCTCACCCTGACCATTTCCCCCCTGCTCGGGTCCCGACCCAACTGTCCAGCGCCTTGGGACGTCCGCCCGACATGAAAGGCGCTCTATAAATGCAATCTTGTTGTTGTTGTTGTATAGCCCTGTAAACTTATCTTCCCCAATTAATTATCCTCTTCTCTCTTAAAAGTTGTTATCGAATCAGCTTCCACCACTGTTTCAAGCAAAGCATTCCAGATCCAAACAACTCACCGTGTGAAACAATTTCTCCTCACCTCCCCTCCGTTTCTTTTAACAACTATTTTAAATCGGTGTCCTCGGGTTACCAACCCACCCGCCAGTGGAAATAGTTTCTCTTTGTTCACCCTATCGAACCCCTCATAATTTTGAAAACCTCTATTAAGTCTCCTCTTAACCTTCTCTGCTCCAAGGAGAATATAATAGCTTCTCTAGCCTCTCCTCATAACTGAAGTCCCTCATTCCTGGTACCATCCTGGTAAATCTCCTTTGCACCCTCTCCAATGCCTTAACATCCTTCCTAAAAGTGTGGTGCCCAGAACTGAACACAGTATTCTAGCTGAGGCCTAACCAGTGTTTTATAAGGAATCATCATAACTTCCTGACTTTTGTATTCTATGACCCTGTTTATAAAGCCAGTATGCTGTATGCTTTTTTAACAGCTTTATCTACCTGTCCTGCCACCTTCAAAGATTAACTGAACCCCCAGGTCTCTCTATTCCTTCACCTACTTTAAGATTGTACCATGTAAAAACATCAGGAGTCCCAATACCGATGCCTGGAGGACACCACTGCACACTTCCCTCCATACAGAAAAACAACCGTTCACCACTACTCTCTGCTTTCTGTCTCCCAGTCAGTTCTGTATCTATGCTGCAATACCATGGGCTTCTATTTGACTTATAAGTCTCTTATGTGGCACTTTATCAAACACCTTTTGAAAACTCATATAAACTACATCAACTGCACTACCTTCATCCACCCTGTCCGTTACTTCACCAAAAAACTCTACCAGGTTTGTCAGACATGATTTGCCTTTAACAAATCTGTGTTGACTGTCCTTTACTTAAGTGAAAATTTATTTTGTCCAGGATTATAGTCTCTAGAAGTTTCCCCACTACTTAGGCTGACTGGCCTGTTCCCGGGTTTATCCTTCTGCCCCTTTTGTACAAGGGAATAACATTTGCAACCCTCCAGTCCTCTGGCACCACCCCTGGGTCCAAGGAAGACTGAAAGATTGTGGCCAGAGCCTCTGTTATTTCCACCCTCATCTTACAAACATGCAATGCAGCACTGCCAAGATGTCAGAATCCTTTGTGTCTACTTGCCAATAAGTGGCTTCTGTGCTATAATAAACGGCTTGGCCTGCCATGTTAACTGAGTGTGCAGGAGGTGTTTATTGTCTTGCACACTTTGGGATTTCTATACTCGTTGCTTAGTGATATTACTTTCTCTGCAATATGAGTCAATCTACCATCATAAGGACACCACGTGACTATTTCTATCCTGCAGCTCATAATAGGAGATTTAACCTGTATCCCAGTCACCAACATTACCACGAGAAGTAGTTCAGTGTCAGGCAATTCATAAAAGATCTATTCTGCTAGTATTGTGGCCATAGTGCATTTCTTACTATTGATATTTTACAGTAATGCTGACAGATATTGAGAGCAGCTGCATTGAGTATAATGTCTATGGTCTGTTTGATATCAAATACTTGCACATTTATCCTTGTGCGGTCACCCTGTTTTAGCTCGTAAAACTCCAGCAGTACTGCCTGCCACTGCGCACTTTTTGTCTCCAAGCCTTGGCTTCAATCCAGACAAGCGGAAACAACTGCGTATGTTGAACTTAGTAGTTTGGTTTGGTGACTGTTAGGCACAATGATGAATTACCACCTGTTAGGGTATCCACGAGTGATAGACACCTGGATGACCAAAAGAAAATTAATGGGGGGTAAAGTTTGAGACGTTTCATAACAGACACCGGGAAGTGTTTCTTTACCCAGAGGGTCATTTCAAAATGAAAATGCTGCGTATTGAAATTCTGCAAAATGTAACCCCTGATGTAAATTACAAACAGTCAAAGTACTTCCTGTTAAAAAAATAAACAAAACTCAGCTCACAGGATCGTAAGATCACTTCAGATCATCAGATGGTCCACATGAACACCTATCTACATTCCTCCCATCATAGCATTGAACTCTTTCTTAAATGAGTCCAGTGTCCTGCCTCAACCACCTTTTCTGGTAGCCTATTCGAGTCATGAATTACCACCTGGGTAAAGAAAAATTACTTGATGTCTGCACTGAAGTTGCCCTTCGCAACCCTGAACCAGTAAATTGTGCTCTCCTGCCCCAGAATGCTCGACTCCAGTGACTGTTATAGATCTTTAAGGCAATGGTACAAGATGAGGATCGTTTCACGTTGTTAAAACAATTAGGTTGTCTTTGAATATTTTCAAGCAGAGGGCACTGTGTTTTCATCAACATCATATTTCTTCAAAAACATTGGCATGTTTCTTTTGACAGCTAATTTTTGTAAGTTTCCTAATGGGGCGCGAATTATAAAACACCCTCTATTATATGATGCATGTGAACATAAGTCACAGGCATGATTCTTACACTGGTCAACTTGTTGTCCCAGCAACAAAACAGTGGTTGGATGTGAAAGTTAGAGGCTTGAAGGAGATGACAGAGCAGTGGGATTGAATGAACATTGTTGCTTTGAGAGCCAGTGCAAAATTATTAGGCCGAATGGCCTCCTGTGCTGTAAATTTCTACGATTCTGTGTGAAGATCCGCCATCTCTTCTCTATTTCCTCGGGGTTTCCGATTAATAAACCCTAATTGAAGGGAGGTTTGTCCTTACCTGTAGACTGCCTTCTCCTGGCTCCTGCCCATGACTTGAGCCAGGAAAGACAGGCAGGAAACCTCAGCATAGAGGGGAGTGTGTATGTTTGTGTGTGTGCCGCTGCACCCTGAATAACTCAGACTGTTTTATTTTGCTTACATTTTCATGAAAAAACATCCTAATCCATATAAAAAATAGAGTGTTGCAAACAATATTCTTGTTACTGTGCGCAGGGTAATTTACCTTTGGCAGGATCTTGCACTAAGTCAGTGATTTACCCTCAGCCTCTTAACATCGAAGCATAATAGTCCATTAATCTTGTACGTTTTCTTGTGACAATGTATAACAATCCTTCAGTAAATGTTCTGCCCATGAAGGGAAGCAGTTTGAATGAAATCCACTACTGCCGGTGCCTGACGTTGAATAGCTGCTGATTGTGACATTTGTTCAGATCATTCCCTCTCACTGCCAGATGGTTTATAAAGCTGTCAATCACTCTCGCCAACACTGGAAGAAACTGACCATTGGGGCATTACATGGGGGCATACCCAGTCTTCACCCCCCACCCCCACCCCAGCATGTGCAAGGTCAATACACTCTGCCCAGTCTGCATTAGATCCAGACCAGAGATCTGACTTAGACAGATTCAAGCTGAGTTTTTGGGAGGCAGCATTCTCACATGTGCAGCGCAAATACAATTCTGACAATTGGTAGAATTGACGACAATGTCATAGTGTGTCGAGCTTGATTTCCACAAGGCTGTAAGGCTTCAGATTGACTCTGTTTCTCTTAGATAGGTGGAGGCAATATCAGTCTGTATTTCAGGAGGACCATATTTAAAGCCGATTCAATGTCAACATTTAAGAGAGAAGTGGATGGTTATTTGGGGAGGATGGGTTTGAAGGGCTTTGGGGAGAGAGTAGGAGAGCGGCATTGATTTGGATAGCTCTTTTCAAAGAGCTGGCACGGACAGGATGAGCCGAGTGGCCTCCTTCTGTGAGGTATAATTCTATGATTCTATGATATGCTCAGACCCTTTTGACCCATCCCAACTCAGACTTGCCTCCCAACCTTTCCACTCAGATCTACGTCTCAGTCCCACCGCTTAAAGCTGTTTTTCGACCCCTCCATTCACACCTTCTCCCAATCACTCATAGCTGGCTCCTCGTCTCAGCTCATATTTGTGTCACGTCTAAGTCTTTCCTGCTCAGACCTTCCACAAGAATAATATTGTCTTTGAGTGAGTGCTGCACGTGGGTTTCACACACATAAAGGTTCAGTCCATGAATGGTAAATGTTAGACAGACAACAAGTTGTACATCTTTATGCACTTGATTATTAACAACAACAAAATTATATTTGTATAGCCCCTTTCACGTCGGGAAGACATCCCAAGGTGCTGGACAGACAGGGTTACGACTAGAGATGGGGGTCGGGGTGGGGGAGGGTGGAGGGCAGGGAGGGAAGCAGAGAGATCGAAAGCACAGTCAAAGAGGAGGGTCTTGAGATTGGTCTTGAAGGTGGCGAGGGAGGGGGCGAGACGGAGGGACTGCGGGATGGAGTTCCAGAGTGTGGGTGCAGAGCGGCGGAAGGCCTGCCCGCCAATAATGGGGTGAGCAAGGCGGGGAACATGAAGCAGGCCGGAGCAAACAGGGTGGTAGGGGTTAGGAGATCGCAGAGGTAGGGGGGAGCAAGACTGTGGAGGGCTTTGAAGATGAGGACCAGGATCTTGAACTGTATCCTCTATGTGATGCGAAGCCAGTGGAGTTGGGCAAGGATGGGGGTGATAGGGTCGCGGAGCATGGTGCGGGAGAGGACACAGGCTGCAGAGTTCTGGATGATCTGCAGTCTATGGAGGGAGGAGTTGGGGAGGTTGACAAGCGGTGAGAGCATATAGATATTGAAGAGGAGGGGACCAAGGACAACTAGAACAGGTCACCAGGATGGATGGTTGAGGCCAGGACACTGCAGTCACATAAGAAAATGTTATAACAGGAGGATAGGAGGGTGGGTATTCAGGAAGGATGAGATCAACTGGGCCAAAGGATCTTTCTTACTGATCACTTCTTATAACCTGTGTTACTCAATAATGCTAAACACTGTTTTAAATTTAAATCACCTCTCCACTACTCAGAAGATAATACTGTGCAATGAAGGGAGCCTGCAAACAACAACAACAAAATTACATTTGTATAGTGCCTTCCATGTCGGGAGGACGTCCCAAAGTGCTGGACAGTCAGTGTTTCAGGCCCGAACTGGAGGTCGGCATTGGTGAGGGTGGAGGCAGGTAGGGAAGGAGGGTGATCAAAAGCATGGTCCAAGAGCAGGGTGTTGAGATGGGTCTTGAAGGAGGCAAAGGAGGTGGATGAGGTGGAGGGACTGTGGGATGGAGTGCCAGAGGGTCGGGGCAGAGAGGCTAAAGGCTTGCCTGCCAATGGTGGGGCGGGCGAGGCGGGGGATGTGAACCAGGCTGAGCTGAGCGGAGTAAGCGGGCGGGTTGTTAGGGGATTAGCTAGTCGCAGAGGTAGAGAGGAGCAAGGCTATGGAGGGCTTTGAAGGTGAGAACCAGGATCTTGCCTATATTGGGAGGAATTGGGGAGGCTGACAAGCAGGGAGTTTGCATAGTGAAGCCTGGATGTTACGAATGTGTTTATGAGGGTTTCGGCGGCCTGAGGTGTAAGACAGTGGCAGAGCCAGGCAATGTTGTGGAGGTGAGAAAAAGCAGAGCAGGTTATGGCACAGATGTGGGGTAGAAAGGTCAAATAAGACACCACTGTTTCGGACTGGATTAGTGAGATGGAATGTGCATCCTTGGATGGCGATGCTGTCAGCGCCTGAGGTGTGGAGGAGCTGACACGAACCAATCAGGAGAGCCTCGGTCTTGTTGACGTTGAACTGAAGAAAGCTAATTCTCATCCAGGACTTGATGTCTGACAGATATTCTGTCAGCACAGCAGTGGTCCCGGAGTCAAGGGTGGAGGCAGAGAGGTAGAGTTGGGTGTCATCTGCATACATGTGGAAGTTGACCCCATGTCTGCGGAAATGTCACCAAGAGGGAGCATATAGATATTGAAGAGGAGGGGACCAAGAACAGAGCCTTGAGGAACGCCGCACAAGACGGTGCAGAGAATAGAGGAGATATTGTGTGTGGAGATGAAGTGGAGACTTTGTGAGAGGTAGGATCTGAACCATTCAAGGATAGAACCATGAAGGTTGAGGTGAGAGGAGGCAGTGGAGGAGGATAGAGTGGTCAACGGTATCGAAGGCAAAATAGGTTTACGTTTTACAGACTATGTCCCGTAGGTTCAGCAACTACTGCAACGTGTTATTTGCTGCACTAAAATCAAATGGACCACTAAATTGACCTCAACGCTCTATGCATATGGTATAATCACTCACTTCTCTCCCATTATATACTGAATGCCCTACTAATGGCTCGGTCTTGTGAGGGAGGCCACATATAGGACAGGATGGCAGTTCATATTCACACACCACATACAGAGTTAAGTACTTCCAACCACTCTTGCAAAGCTCAGGAATCTTTGAAAAGGTACCATTAGTAGTTCTAATGGGGCATAATTTGGGAGTGGGGATAGCTTTTGCTCTTTTACTTGGGATGTATTGATTATTACCGCGGTTTTCGCTTTGGTTCCTCATCTACTGGATCAAATCAACACATACTTGAATCCAGTGGGTCAGCCAAGTGATCGTTCCATTCGGGACCTGAAATTCAGAGCAGAGTGAAGGATACAGTAATGGATGAATATTTCCTATATGTGTCAGCTCTTTCACTTGACCATCTCAACTCAGCTTCCAGTGGGTTTGAGCTCATAGCATAAAATGGCTTTTAATTTATCAATCCCGCTCAAGAGGGAATGGAATAGGATGACTTATTTGGGAAACAAAATACCATTTTAGTACGTGCAGAGGGGGCAATCGATCCTATGAGGTTTAAATAGATTTACATAGATCATAGACTGCATTGCATAGAAACATGCCATTCAGCCCAATCAATCTATGCCGTTTTTTTCTGCACGAGTCCCCACTCATTGATGTCCTAGGATTGACTGGCATTAACTAAGATTGGGCACTCACTGAAATTTTTCCCCTCCTAGCCTCCGCAAAAGAGAACCCAAGTCTGGTGACAATGCTCCAGTGATCAGTTACTTGTGCTGACATACCATTCACCAACACGTCTGTCCAGCTATTTGTTTCAGTTGTCACGTTTTGAACTGGAGTCAGTCAGTATTTTAATTGGCCATAAATTGCACTTCTTCACTGGAGTTAGGAAATATTTAAATGCCCATTACCCATTTGATGTGAGAGGGCTATATAAATGCAATTTGTTATTATTGTTGCTCCAAAAATCCAGATAAACTCAATGAAGCCACACTGGGAAGCACCCCACACTCCCCACACTCTCTGGAGACATCGCATGAACATAGTTTAGCAAGAGACAGGTTCACACACCGTGTTCAATAATTATCCTTCACTGCTGGGAAACCACATTTTGTTCAATATAATCTTTCTTCAGTATCTAAGGAAGTACTTTGAAGAGTAAACACTCTCTCTAGACTTATTTCCCCTGCAAACTTTGCAATATCGGAAGATGGAGGTGGCCAAGAGGAGTCCTCATCAAAGTATATACAATATATTTAATGGTTACAAATAAGGTAAAACCCAGGCAGTTACTTCAAAAGTAAGCCAAGGAAAGAGGGCCGGAGATCATTAAGGGAAATTAGGATATTGACACACAGGATGTCACACACACCAATCTACGGCGGAGCTGGGGGGGATCTGTGGCCCTTATTAAGCAATCCCAATACGAAATATCCCAATTTGTTTCCTTTTAAATAATTAATCAAACCAGATGGATGTTAAAGATCCCATGGCACTATTTGAAAAGAGAAAGGAGTTTCTGCCTATGTCCTGGCCAACAATCCCCTAAATAAAATTATTGGTCATTCACTTCATGGCTGTTTGTGGCCCATTTCTGTGTGCAAATTGGCTGTCGCCTATGCCTACAAAATGCAGTCACTACATGTTGCAGTAAATCCTGTGAAGCTCTTTGAGACACCATTTTGACATGAACGGTGCTGCATCAAATTGAAGTTTTATAAATAAAAGTCCTCTCTACCTTCTTCCACCAGTTTATTTTCACCTGATATTTCAGATTTGTTCATCTATGCAGTGGAATATCTCAAACCCAAACCCATTTGGTAGATTTAGGAACTTATGACACTGAGGGAATTTTCATTATTTTCTATGCATTTGTTCTTGAGGTTGAAACCATTTGATTTACGAGAAATCAAACTCTCTGAAAAATCTTGAGTCAGAAATAGACCATTAACAGACCCGCAGCCCCATGGAAGATCTATGATAAACAGCGTTGGGCTCAAAAACAAGAGTGAAATTTAGCCTTTGTCTCCATGCTTTGGCACAAGCTGCAGAATGCCTGGCCTTCTGTCTTCAAACCTTTAAGGTACCCTGTCCATCGGTTGAGACATCAAAACGGGGTCCCGTCTGCCTGTTCAGGTGGATGTTAAAGAACCCATGGTACTATTTGAAAAGGGAGTTTTTCCTGGAGTCCTGGCCAACAGTCCCCTAAATAAAATTGGTCAGTTACTCCATGACTGTTTGTGGGACATTGCTGTGAGCAACTGGCTGCTGCATTTTGCCCACAAAATACACAGTCAAATCCACTTTACAGTGTTTTGTGACGTCTCAACGGTGTGATAAGGTGCTATATCAAATGCAAGGATTATTATTATTATAGTGTTTCAGGTTAACACTGCGCAAAGCAGCTGCTGTTAAGTAAGCTTGGCATTTGCAACCACAATGATGGGAGCCATGACTGGGACTTGTGATTTCATCAGTGAGGCTTTCCATTGCTGGCACGGGAAATCAGCCTTTCGGGCTTATTCATGGCACTCTGCCCCAATTCACACTGAATCAGGTCAGCATCCCCCAAATCAACTCAGAGACTGCTGACAGTGCTTGAAAACGATCTCTGCTAAGCAAGAACTGAGATGGCAGCTATTGGCTCTGCGTGGATTCTACAACTATTCTGAAGTCAAGAGAGGGGTTATTTAAAAACATATTTCATTGACATTTCTTAAATAAAGAGCCATATGTGTTGAGGAATACTGGAATTGTTTACCCATGTGTGACCAGTTCATGGAAATGTTTTTTTCCAGCTGTTATCTGTCAGTTAAACCTTTAGTGATGATGAGCACCCCTTTTCCCAGGTTCTTAATTATTTTGCCCTCTCCATAACAGAGGCATTGAGACTAATTTGCAAATGGGTTTGTAAACAGTACCTGCAGCTTTTCAATAGTCATCTTGTACATTATACCTAAGCCACTGTTTCATCTCACAAGATTGGTTTGGATGAAGGAGGCCCTTTGGGTCATCTGATATCATCCTCCTGAATAACTTTGTTGTCAGGGGCTTCTGAAATTCAGGAATGGTGCTTGAAGATCCAGGAATAATCCTGTTCACATAGATTATACTCCCCGTCAGATACACAGAGGGAATGGAATTAACATCATGAAAATAAGGATGTTTGTTTGGCTGGTTGTATCTGTTTTTCACTGTCTTTCCCCTCTGTCTCCCTTTCTCCTTCTCTGTCTCCCTCTCTCATTCTCTCTGGAAGTATATCTCCCTTTCGCTTTCTCTGGCTTTCTCTCTCCCCTTCCGTCTCTCTGTCTCTTTCTCTCTCCCCTTCTTTCTGTATCTCTGCATTGCTGCTGTTTCCCACCATTCAGCCTGTCAGCCTGAGGCCGACTGTTCACGCTTGATTCCGTCAGGTGTCAGTGGCCTGTAGTGCAGGAAACTAATCCCACTCCTTGCCTCTAATGACCTGAAAAGGCCCATTATCCCAGGCTGGCTGCTGATTTAAAATTCATTTCAACTTAAAACTGCACAATGTCATTTGTCAAAATATAGTGACTATTGACATTGCTGCCGGGCTGGATCAATGGTGAGTCTGTCAACACTGAAACTTTATAATGATGTGAAAATCCTGTGCATACTTGGACACACAGGGTTTCCATGTAAAGGGTTGCCTGTGGAGAGGGTGAGGATGGTATAAAGCTGTATTGGAGATGCTGTGGGTGTAATTGTGAGCTGCAGACAGTTCTCAGCCCTGTACTGCTGACTCCGCCACCTCAGCAGCAATGAATACATCCTCCGAAAACCAATTTGAAATTAAAGAAACCTTCCACATCCTAATCCCCAAACAGGAGTTTTCAACACACCAAAAACGTTCGTGTTTCCCTCATCTCTGTGCAGGGAGGGAATGGCTTTTAAATCACCCTCCCCCTGTACTACTCTGCCCCTTCCTTCCCAGCATCAGCTGCACAAGGCATCAGAGGTTGCAAGTCTATGTTAGGATGTGCCCGCAATTTCTGATATAATGCGAGCCCCCAATAAATTACCCCATCGGAGCTGAGCCTTTATTGTCGGAATAAAAAAAGATATCAGAGAATGCTAGAAAATCTTAGTGAATGCTGGAAAATCTCAGACGTGAAGACAAGTTAAGGCCAGTCACGAGCCCTCATTGGTTTCTGGTGAAAGGGGTATGCCCAATAGGTTCACCAGTCTTTTTATTTTTAGATTCTAATTGATATGCTGTAGGTTTCCAGCATTTTCTATTTTGTTACTGTGATGTTTGGTGCTGTGCACAATGCAGTGTCGCTCAACACTGGCAATGTGACCTGGACTCTCCACACACGGAAATCAGTGACAGAGATGATACTGTGTGTTGTGTCACTGTGCTCCAGTGGAATACGTTTTCTGAAATATGCTAAAAAAAATCATTCTTGTAACTGAGGATGAAATTTCACCCGGTCTCACTCAGCCTGTAAAACTCATCGGGTAAAAATTCCATTCAGTGTTCTGCAAATTGCTGAAGTCAGCCACTAGTGAGATTTCCCATTAAGGTTGCACATCGTTAAATGCGCTACATGTAACGCTGAATAGAGTTTTTATCCCAATCAGTCTTCAAATTTAAGTGCGTAAAATCATAGAAGATTCTTCAATTTAACGATAGCTACAAAATTTTTCATTTATACAGGGTCCTTCACGTCAGGGGATGTCTCAAAATGCTTCACATAGTTGACTGGAAACCTAAGATAGGGGTGGGGGGGGCGGTGGGCAGGAGGGCAGGAGGGGCCGAAAGTGCAAACAACTAGATAGGTCTCAAGATGGGTTTTGAAGGTGGGGAGGGAGGAGACGAGGGGCTTAGATGGAGTTCCAAAATGGTAGCCAACAAAATGGTCACCCACCAACAGCAGGACTGATCAGGTAAGGGCCATGAAATAAGCTGGTGTTTCGTGAACAGAGAGCAGCCAGAACAATAGAGTGGAAGGTGTTCACAGTGGTAGCACGGGGCAAGGGTGTGTAGGCATTTGAAAGTGGGGATGAGGACCTTGAATTGAATCCGCTGGAAAGCCAAGCGAGGATTGGGGTAATGGGCTCATTGAGCCTGGTGCGGGAGGAGAGACAGGCTGCAGTGCCCCGGATGGTCTTTGGCTTATGTAGGGAGGAGCTGAAGAGCCCAAAGACAGGGGAGCTTGAATTCAGAATTTGGTTTTAAATTGGAAGATAACTCAACTAAATTGTCGTACAGACTACAATAAGAGGAATGCCGGGCCACTGGACCTATCTCCTGCTGACCACTGGATATCACTCAGATGTCAATCTCATTTAAAGCTTCCGTGAAGTCAGATTGAGGGCAACAGTGAATACTGGTAGGAGCTCAGAATCTAAACAGAGTTCAGGCTGGATAGAGTGAGACATATTCGGGTGCCTGCAGGATTCCCTCTTTGGGAATCCTTTTACTAATCTTGCAAATTACCCTTGATTTTCTGTAATGCTCCTGAAACTGCCACCTCACCACCACCACCACCACCATCTTGGGTGCCCATCCAGCAGTATGAAGTGCTTTGAGACACCATCCTGATGTGAAAGGTGCTATATAAAGATAAATCGCAAAGATTTACCAGATTTGCAAAGAATGTACAGCACAGAAACAAGCAACTTGGCTCAACCAATCGTGCCATTGTTTATACTCCACATGAGTCTTCACCCCTTGCTTACTTCCTCCCATACCCTTCTATTCCCCTCTCCCTCATGTGAAGGTCTAGCTCCATCTTAACTTCACCTATTCTAACTGATTCTACCACTGCTTCAGCAGCGGGTACCGCAATCTCATTACCCTCTATGTGAAGTAGTTCCTCCTAAATTCACTTTTAGATCCATTATTCGTTATCGTATATTTGTGTGCCCTGGTTATGGAATTCCCAACCAGTGGAAACAGCTTATTTGTGTTAACCTTATCAAATCCTTTTGTAATTTTAAACTATTAGATCTATTAGGTTCTCCCTTAAATATCCTTTCTTTAAATTATGTTGTTTTGTATAATATTTCTCTTCCAATGAGGCACATAGCTAACATTAGGAAATAACAGAGGTAACTGGGCTCTGACAATTTATTATTTCATCAATTAACAACAAAATTACATTTGTTACATTTGAGGATGCTCCAAGGCACTGGACAATCTGTGTTTCGGACCCAAGGTGGGGGTCTGGATCGGGGAGGGGGGAGAGAAGGGGGGAAGGAGGGTGACCAAAGGCAATGTCGAAGAGGATGATCTTGAGACGAGTCTTGAAGGAGGCAAGGAAGGGGGCGAGGTGGAGGGACTGCGGGATGGAGTTCCAGAGGGTTGGGGCAGAGTGGCAGAAGGCCCTCCTGCCAATGGTGGGGCAGGCAAGTCGGGTGACGTGAAACAGACTGGAGCCCATTGAGCGGAGGAAGTGAGCAGGTTAGTAGGGAGCTAGAAGGTTGCAGAGGTAGGGGGGAGCAAGGCCATGGAGGGCTTTGAAGGTGAAGACTAGGATCTTGAACTGTATCCTCCGTGTGATGGGAAGCCAGTGGAGCGGGGTGAGAACAGAAGTGATAGGGTCGTGGAGCCTGGTGTCAGGGAAGACACGGGCTGCAGAGTTCTAGATGATCTGCAGCCTATGGAGCGAGAAGTTGGGAAGGCCGACAAGCAGGGAGTTTGCATGGTCGAACCTGGATTTTATGAAGGGTCTCAGCGGCCTGCGCTGTGAGACAGTGAAGGTGCTGGGCGATGTTGCAGAGGTGGGAGAAGGCAGAGCGGGACGTGGCATAGATGTGGGGTAGAAAGGATAGTTGAGGATCAAACAAGACACCAGGATTCTGGACTGGCTCAGTGAGGTGGAGTCTGCATCCGTGGATGGTGATGTTGTCAACGCCTGAGGTGTGGAGTTGCTGATGGCAGCCAATCAGGAGGGTCTCAGTCTTGTTGACGTTCAACTGTAGAAAGTTAGCTCTCATCCAGGACTTGATGTCTGACAGACATTCTGTCAGGACAGCAGTGGTCCTGGAGTCAAGGGTGGATAGAGAGATAGAGTTGGCTGTCATCCGCATACATGTGGAAGTTGACCTCATGTCTGCAGATGATGTCACCAAGAGGGAGCATATAGATATTGAAAAGGAGGGGACCAAGGACAGAGTCCTGAGGAATGCCACATGAGCCGGTGCAGGGCTAGAGAAGAAACAATTTGTAGAGATGAAATGAGGTAGTATGAGAGGTAGGATCTGAACCATTCATGGACAGAACCATGAAGGTTGAGGTGAGAGGAGAGGCAGTAGAGGAGGATAGAGTGGTCAATGGTATCGAAGGCAGCAGAGAGGTCAAGGAGGACGAGGAGGCAGAGGGAGCCCTGGTTGCAGATGGACAAAATGATATTTGTCACTTTGACCAGGGCTGTTTCTGTGCTGTGGATGGCACAGAAACCTGATTAGAGGGGTTCATGAAGGAAGTGGCAGGAGAGGAAGTAGACAAGCTGGGAAGCAACGACTCGTTCCCGGACTTGGAAAGGAAAGTGAGGTTGGAGATGGGGGTGGTAGTTTGAGAGCAGGGATGGGTCCAGGAAGGATATTTTAAGGATAGAAGTGATCTCCCCGTTTTTAGAGGGGTGGGAACGGTGACAGAGACAGGGATAGGTTTATGATGTCTGTGAGTAGGGGAGCAAAGAGGTGGAGCTGGGAGGTAAGGAGAGGGGTTGTGATTGGGTTGAGGGAGCAGGTGGTCAGTTTATGTCCCTCATGAATATCCCTCAGCATTGGACGCAGATCTTGTTGCAGTGGAGCTCGAGCAGACTGGTACATTCAGTTACGGAAAGAGTCCTCATTTGTGCTGCTCAGATTCCTATTGAGGAATCCCATAAAGAGATACTGTACATTACAATAGAAGGTCAACATGCTCAGTGAAGGGTGTGCAAGTCTTTACTCAAACAGCAGGAGTTGTGTTCAGACCTAGAGTGTGGACACTTACCTGACTCCGTTTCCACACACTCAATAATGAAAGGCTTAACGATTTAATGCACCATATATGCACCGTTTTGGATAATGCACGCATGATATGTGGTACCTTTTATGTGCAGTAGTGGTTCAGGCTAAAGTTGCTGAATGTTCCAGTGCGTACTTTCAGATAGTCAGAAGCAAATCATGCAGACAGGCTTTCTCACTGTAAAAGCATAATATACTAACCTGTGCCCCAACAGGAAAGGACGGGTGTGTTTGGCTAGGCTGGTGCTGGTCGGGTGTGCCTGTTTCAGAGTGCGCTGAACTTCCTCTGGCTCCTGCAACCCAAACAGAAGCTCCATTAAATATCCAACAGGGAACAGTGTTTTGCAGATATGGTGTTCAATAACATGAAGCCGAGGATCACGCACTTTACTGGTTTTAACATAAAATCAAAGCTTCAAAGTACTGATGAGCTGCTGCATAAATTAGATGTGAATTTGCTGAAGCTCTTCATCATGCTGAGCCAAAATGCACTTTCAATTGTAAAAAAGGCACCCATCCTCTTTAGGAAGATGTACTGAGCTAACATGTGATTGGAGAGAATGTGAGGCACTCCTGAGATAGCAGCAAGCTAAGTTGGCAGCAATGCATATCTGCTTATTTAGTTGGCAGATTTCTTAAATGGGACAGAGTTAATGTGGCAAAGCCAGATACACCAGAACACTGGTTGGGGAACTCCCATTTTAACAGCAACTTAATTATTGCCCAGTTAATCAGAAGCAATGAAAAAAATGATGGAAATATTCGCCCACAAAACATACAGTGAATTCACATTACAGTATACCTGTGAAGCGCCTTGAGATGTATCAACAATGTGATAAGGCGTTACATCAAATGCAAGAATTATTATTATTATTAACTTGTATTTTAAAAGTGTAAACGCCTATGCACACTTACAGCATTCAACATTTATAAAACATGGAATAAAGGAGGTGTTTTGGATCTTAGATCAATTCGTTTAAATTGTTTAAAAACTGTTATCTTGTCACATTGTCTTTCGGTGGTGATACAATCAATTGAATGAATCGCTTATAACTTTGACTCGTCTCTGCATTCTGCATTTACAACAATTATCTGTGAAGTGTTTTGAGATGTTGAGACTGTAGAGGAACTTTCTTCAGTGTTACAACTTTCGTGATTCTATGATGCCACCATCTCGTCCAGCATTATAGGAGTTACAAATCATCAGGTAAATATATCCTCTACACATAATACATCCTACACCTAGAGCTCAAGCTCCAGATAGTAAGTTGCAGTACTTAGTAATCTGGATATGGACAGCCTGTCCTACGCATCAATTTTGATAAAATTGCACAATAGCAACAATAGCTGTAGGTATTGGCAGGAGTACAAAGACTTGCGAATCACAGCAGACTTTGATGAAACCTTTTTTCCATTGAGGTAACAGCAGGAAGACCAGAAGAGAAGACTCAGTGGATTTGAATAAAATCTCAGGAGAGATTTTATTGATATATTCCAGGCTATAGATAAATTAAAACTTGGTATGTTTAGCATAGTGAACTATAGAGAACAAAAGGACACTGGCTCACGCAGACAGCAGTGGGACACTGGCTCACGCAGACAACAGTGGGACACTGCTGTGTGCAATTGGCTGCCACGTTTGCCCACAAATATACAGTCATTTCACTTTACAGTATATTCTGTGAAGCGCTTTGGGACGTCTAGAAGACGTGAAAAGCGCTATATCAAATGCAAGGATTATTATTATCTTACACACTGTGGTCAGCTAAGGCACCCTATCAATTGCTAGACAAAAACATTCCAATTAATTTCCTCAGTCATGGGATATAAGGTGCTTGCGAACATTGTGAAAGTGACATAATCCACTAGTAGCAGTAAAGGATGGGAAGTGGAGAGTGAAGATGTGCAAAGACAACTGTGTTTGATAGAAGCTGAATCTTATCAAGATGACTTTTGTGTCACAATATTGTATCTGTCTCCAATCCACAGAAGAGCGTGAGAAAAAAGAAACAAAAGTAGGACGTTGAGTCTGTCAAAACCTGTTCTGCTATTTTATTAGATCCTTTTAATCCCACTTTCCTGCGTTTTCTCCACATCTTGTCATGTTATTATTACCTGAGTATCTATCTATCTATCTATCTATCTATCTATCTATCTATCTATCTATCTATCTATCTATCTATCTATCTATCTATCTATCTATCTATCTATCTATCTATCTATCTATCTATCTATCTATCTATCTATCTATCTATCTATCTATCTATCTATCTATCTATCTATCTATCTATTTTAAACATCCAAATACATTCTACTTTTACAACCTTCAGGTGGGACATCCTCCTGACATGAAAGGTGCTACACAAATGTAATTTTGTTTGATAATCTGCATTCGCACAAATTCTTTTTATGAAGAATTCACTTTGAAAAAGGGAAAATATATGTTTATACCACTTTATCAATGTCTATGCACTATACTGTCTGTTTTGTAGCCAAATGTAAAAGTAATAATAATAATCCTTGCATTTGATATAGTACCTTATCACGTCTTCGAGACATCTCAAAGCGCTTCACACAATATACTATAAAGTGAAACAAAAACAGAAGTAGCTGAGAACACTCAGTAGGTCAGGCAGCATCTATGGAAAAAGTAAAGTGAGTCAAAGTTTCAGGCCCATGACCCCTCATCAGAACTGGAGCATGTTGGGAGGGAGAGGCTTTTTAGGGCTAACAGAGAGGAGGGAGGTAGGGCAAGGAAGACAAAGCAGAAAATGGGGTAGAGGACAGGGGATGATCTGACCTGCTGAGTGTTCCCAGAGACTTCTGTTTTTCTTTCAGGTTTCCAGCATCTGCAGTATTTTGTGTTTTGATACTATAAAGTGAATTGATTGTGTAATTTGTGGGTAAAACACAGTGGCCAATTGTGCACAGCAGTGCCCACACATAGTCATGGATTGATTGACCAAATCGTTTATTATTTTTTGAAGGGATTATTACCCGCAGAAAAGCGATCCTCCAATCGACTAACAGTCAAGTTCCTACTTACTGCCAGGTGAACAGAGGCGTGTGGCGTTAAGGAGGCGTGTGGAGTGTGGCCCAATGTTTTGCCCTGCCGGGAATGGAACCCAGGTACTCTCGCTTGTGAGGCAAGTGCTGTAACCACTAAGCTGCAGGACCCCAGTGTAACAGACTAAATGTGGCAGTCATCTTGCACAGAGCAAGGTCCCATTAATAAGCAAGAGGTAATTAATCAATTAACCTGGAGGACTGTTGACCAGGATACTGGGAGAAACTCCCTTCACTTTTTGAACAGTGTCATAGGATCTGTACCATCCACCTGAAAATAAGCAGACCAATCTTGGCTTAATGTCTCATCCTAAAGTCAGCACCTCTGAAAATGCAGCGCCACTACCCGCTCCTATATTGCGCTAGAATGTCAGCAAAGATTATGACCTCAAATCTCAGCTCATAACCTTCAAATCTAGATGCATTGAATAAGCCAAAATGTGACCATTGGTTTAGCTCTAATTTTAGGATTATGTAATCTTGTTTTGAGCCCATCTACCAGAGCAGAGACGTCACCTATCTGTCCCGTCAATTCCCTTCATTGTATTAAATATCTCAATCAGAGAAACTCTGGACCCTGACAAAGTACAAAGTCATTCAAGTTTCTAGTTACAATAGGTGCCCATGAAATACCTTCAGTGTATCAGTGACACATGAAGTCCGGTGAAATATTAAACGCTGAATACAGACAGCAGATGGACCTCGTGGCTAAGGATCCCAGCCCTCAGTAACTGGTCTGCTCCATGTCGGGAAGAATACCAGCCCCTTGTGACTGTTCATGATGGGCCGATGGCTTTCTTCTGTGCTGTAAATTTCTATGGTTCTATGGTCAGCTCCTTCCGACCACTATTTCCTTTGGTGGTGGAATCCAGAACAAGGGAGCATAATCTTAAAATTACAGCTAAGCCATTTAGGTGTGAAATTAGGAGGCAGTTTTTCACCCAAAGGGTAGTGGAAATCTGGAACTCTTTCCCCCAAAAGGCTGTAGATGCTGGATCCATTCGCATTTTCTAAAGTGAGGTGGATAGATATTTGTTAGGTCAGGGTATCAAGGGATTCGGGGCAAGCGCAGGTAATTGGAGTTGAGGTACAGATCAGCCACTATCTTATAAAATGACGGAACAGGCTTGAGGGGCTGATTGGCCTACTCCTGTTTTTATGTTTCTGCTGATAGTCAAAATCCGAAAAAGTCTGGCAAGTATGATACGAGTTAACATTTTCATTTTAAAGCAGGTTTAGTTCCTCGGTCTAAGAACAAAATGGGGATGATTCCAGAATTAAAGTGGAATTAACAATTTTCAACATTCCTATTTGATCCTTTCTCTAGAAATCACTTTTCCCACCTGGTACACCGCTTTACACGTCCAGGAATCTGAGCCACCGCACTGAGTTTAAACTGCTGATGCTATAACTCCAGAGCCCTGATAGCTGAGTGACAAGCTGTGATTGAAATTAATCTAAACTCGGGATGTGTTTGAGCAGATCATTACAAGACAGCAGACTGAGAACTGGTATGAGATTTACTCTGGGTTTATTGGAAGAGAGCAGGGTTGTAAAGAGGCGATCAGAGTGTACACATGTGGCTTAACCAGTAAGTGGAGTTTTTGGAGGGAAGGAGGGAATGGATGGAGGGGAGCGAGGGAATGGATGGAGGGGAGGGAAGGAAGGAAGGAAGGAAGGAAGGAAGGAAGGAAGGAGAGGGAGGGGGGAGGGAAAGAACAAAGGAAGGCAACATTGGGTATGAGCTCACATAGTGGCTGGTCACTTCGCTCCTACAGTGTGTGAGAATGGTGCTGGGTGGAGACAGGCTCAGGAAGGCTACAATTCACTTTATAGCCTGAGTGTGAATGAGCCCTGAGACCTTAGTACAACCTTCAAACCCACCCCAGACATGCTAAGTGTCTGACAGCTGTTAAATTAGCTACTTTTAGCTCTCATGTTTTGCTCATGTGAACTAAATAGCAAATACTGTACTGTCCAGGGCGAGGAACGAACAGCTGACTCTAATCAGTCCAGACTGGAAAAATGTCACTGCTCTTTGTAAATCACTCTCTCTCCATAGCCCCACTTCACTATCTCTCTCTTTCTCCTCCCTCTTTTAATGTTTCTCTCCTCTTTTCTCTCTCCACTTCTCTCATGTCCTCTCTATTTTATTTCTCTTTCCTCGTATCTTTTGTATCTCCTTTCTCCTCTTGTTTTTAATTTCCCTCTTTTCTCTCATCCCCTTCTCCTTTCTCTCTTTATTTCTGTCTTCTTTCGCCCCCCCCCCACCCACACCCCACACCTTTTCCCTCTCCCTCTTACTTCTCTCTCTATCTCTCTTTCTGTATAACCCAGGCCTCCACTAATGGCAAGCAAGAGGTACAGTTTTGCAATGGATGTTCCAGGTTGAACAAATCGACACCAGACTTATATCGACTGAGCGGGAGAAACAGGGAAGGGGCAGAGACAACAACAACAACAACAAGATTCCATTTATAAAGCGCCTTTCACGTCAGGAGGACGTTCCAAGGCGCTGCACAGTTGGGTCATGACCCGAGCAGGGGGGAAATGATCAGGGTGAGGGGAGGGAAGGGAGGGAGCGAGGAGGGGGAAGAGAGTCGAGAAGGGAGCTGAAGGCACGGTCAAAGAGAAAGGTTTTGAGACCGGCCTTGAAGGAGGAAAGGGAGGAAGCGGCGAAGGCACTGGGGGATGGAGTTCCAGAGCCTGGGGGCTGAGAGGCTGAAGGCCCGACCACCGATGGTAGGGCGGTTGGGGCGGGGGACGTGGAGCAGACCGGAGCCAGAGGAACGGAGGGTACGGGCAGGTAGGTAGGGGGATAGAAGGTTGGAGAGGTAGGAGGGAGCAAGGCCGTGAATGGCCTTGTAGGTGAGGATGAGGATCTTGAAATCAATGAGACAGAGCATATTGAGAGAATATTTTTCACTGGTCAGTGAATCAGTGATTAGAGGGCATCAATTTAACACAGCTAGCAAACAAGGCAGATTGCGGCAGAATCTATATTAGCTTCCAAAGGGAACGAGAAAGATATCTAAAGTGGAGTAACCTCCCTGGCATGGGGAAAGGACAGGTTAATGGGACTGAAAGGATTGCCCCTAAAAGAACCATCATAGACACAATGGGATGAATGACCTTCTTCTGTGCTGTACATTTCTGTGGTTCTATGTAGCAGCAGATGCATTGTCAGTGTCTCTCTGTCTCCCACCCACACAGACATAGACACAAATGATGATCCTGAAATAAACTCAAGACTCCCATTGAGGTTTCTGATCTCAGTTGTGCTACTGTAAGAGGCAGGGGTAGGGGGGGGTTAGATGCCTTACTGTCAGGGATGGAAATTGGAGAAAGAGTCACTGACGGTTCCATGTCCCATGTCACCAAATGGTACTATTCTGGGAGTCACAAAAAAAAGTGCAGGAGGTGGTTGACTCAAGGATGGGTAGAAGATGGAGAGATTTATATCCCAAAATGTAAAGGTTAATAGCAGTTGCAGTCCAACAAATTGGAGTATTGATTCATTGTTTTATTTTAACAAATTATATAAGCCATTTCAGGATCAGAGCAACAACATCAGATTGCATTGAAATAGAACCTATCATGTTGGGCAGCAATGGACACAGCTGGGGGAAAAGTCTTATCTTTTTTTACTCTTTTAGACTTTTCTACAAAGAAAGATTTACTCTATTTTCTTAGCATTTTAAACGGTACAGAATAATGCAAATTCTGTTTCTTTACAGAACTGTAGAAAAATGGCTCCTACGTTAAGATTGAATTCAATAATTTGCTAAAATTCTGGGCAAAATACTATATGAATAGAGTAAATCTAGACCCACGTCGAATTTCTCCTCAGTATTATTATTATTAATAATAATTAATAATAATACTTGCATTTGATACAATGCCTTTTCACATGTTTGAGACATCTCAAAGCACTTCACAGAATATATTGTAAAGTGAATTGACAGTCTATTTTGCGGGCGAAACGCAACAGCCAATCGCTCACAGTGTCGCACCATAAACTGATGTAACTGGGTATCAACGGTAAGGCATGGCTCTGGATTAGTAACTGGCTAAAGTGAAGTGAGCGAAAAGGTACTTGTTAGGGAAGCTGAGACAAAATAATGGGAAGCATCACATGGAGAATCACATGGGACATCTCCTATTGCTGGCATATAGCTGCAGACTCAATGCAGGTTTGGCGATGGGGGCTTATAAATACACAGGAAATGTTAAATGGGACACAGAAAATAAACCCAGAACAATACTTTCAGCTGCCTCAAGGCAGCAAACAAGAGAACATAGGTTCAAGGTTGTGAAGGGCAATTTCAGGACAGATGCAGGGAAAGTACTTCTTTATGCAGAGTACTAAGCAGCTGGAACAGGTTATCAGGAAGACTGATTGAGGCCAGGGCCCTTGGCTCAATTAAGAAACAACTTTGATGGGAGGCCAATAAGGTGGGAATTCTGGAAAGAGAGATCAAATAGGCTGAAAGGTCTTTTTCATTCAAACCTCTCGTGATCTTGTACAGAAATAAAATAGGTACTGCTGCAAGTTGATCAAATGTGCTTAAAAACAAATATAAAAGCAACAGTACTGAAGACAATACAGAAAAAGATTAGTAACATGATTTAGACGAGTTATGCAACTGACAGAGACGCAACAAGTGAAATTTAAGACTGATGAATGTAAAACATAGTGTATTGCTGGACATAATTGTAGAATAAATGGAAATGAATTTGAGCAGGAAGATCTAAAAAGGTAACATATTAAATACTTATATGGTACTTGGATATAGAGCCAGAGCAGAAGAATGCAAGTGCAGAGAAGTTATGGTAAGGTTTTACAATACACTCGTCAGACCAGGCTTGAATTTAAGGTACAAAAAAGAGCAAATAGACTGGCAGCAATGTAAGACAGATAAATATTTAGAAAGAAAGGGGAGTCAAACCCTACATCAGGACAGTCAAGGCTGACACTAGTGCTAGGGGTGATCTACATTTGTTGGAGGTGCCGTCCTTTGTCACTTCCGAGATCCTATCTGCCTGTTCAGGTGGTTGTTAAAGATCCCATGGCACTATTTGAAAAGAGTAGGGAGTTTCTGCTAGTGTCCTGGCCAAAATCCACTAGATAAAATTGGTTAACATCATGGGTATTTGTGGGACATTGCTGTGTACAAATTGGCTGCCTCATTCACATTTGGAAGAGCAGTCTACAGAGTTATGAGAGGACCCAATGCTGGATGGATTCTCTGCAGGGTCTCCATCTCTATTGGTAACACATCAGCTACACATCAAATTAGTCCATTCACTTCATAACTGCTCGTGGGACATTACTGTAGACAAATTGGTTACCGTGTTCATCTACAAAATGAGTACACTTTACAGTAAGTGCTGTAAAATGCTTTGAGACATCCTCCTGACCTGAAAGGTGCTACATTAAATGCAAGTACTATTTCATTAATCGTTGAGTTCCAAAGCTTTGAGATAAGTGGGGCTTAAGGTTCTAGATTTTGCACACAGCGAGTTGTTCGGATCTGGAATGCATTGCCTGAAACAGTGGTGGAAACTGATTTGACAACTTTTAAGAGAGAAGTAGATAATTATTGTGGAGGACAAATTTGCAGGGCTATGGGGAGAGAGCGGTGGAATGGATAACTTTGGATAACTCTTTTCAAATAGCCGGCACAGGCACAATGGGCCGAATGGCCTCCTTCTGTGCTGTATAATTCTATGATTCTATGATAGCTCAAGGGTTTGAAAACCAACATGGAACAGATGGTCTGCAAGTTGCAGAGAAACAAGGGAGATTTGTGAAACACTGTCAGAAATTGTGGCGGAATCAATCAACACTGGTGAGGTTCTGATAGGACAGGAAACAAGCAAATGTGTTTCCTGTTCAGGAAAGGTGAGAAAGGGAAAGACCCATCAGGCAACTACAGACCCATTAATCTGACCTGAATAATTAGAAAGCTGATAAAATCCAATAATCAGAAGCAAAATGTAAGATGACTTGCGTGGAAATAATCTAATAATCGACAGTCACATTGTGAGATTGAGGCAAACAGCACACATTGACATAAAGAGGAGCACCACAGGGTAAAAATTGATAGGCAACTACCATTTCAGATTCATAGGCTGGGGTTACTGTGAACTCACACCTCCTGGTGTAATGGATATTGACATATCTGACTTATCGATGTGAAGCTGCTGATCTATAGGTTAAATGCACTGCATTTCTCATATCATGCTGTAAGAATGTAGCTACAGGATGCTGGAAATGAAGGAAAAAAGTGAGTAGGCTAGCCCCAACTCTCCAACACCCCATCCCACACCCCCTCCCCCGATGTGTTTCTGCTGGTTTCAACTCGATTCACATTTCTGGTTTTGAAGGACAAGAATTCCGATGATGCAGTCAGTAATTCCAGAGCATCATCCTGTCCGTGTTCCTATTCCCAAAACGCTCTGCACGGAAGAACGCATCAGTACACAATTCAGCTAATGCTGGCCAGTCGTCAGAGCCATGTACTGAAAAATTCTTAATAATGTGGTTTGTTGCTTGCCTCAGTGGGCTTGGCAGATTCCAGGAAACTAAATTACCATGTCCGCTCATGCACTTGCTTTCCAAACAACCATTCAAACCAGCTCTAGGATACAAGAGCAGCCCAGCTGAAGGAGCAATTGCATTCAAGGTTTGTTTACTTAAAGTTGCTTATGGGGTGAATTGAGAAAATTCAGAGTCACGTTCAACCATTTTATCGTTTACTGTTGAACCCTGCTGGTTTTCAAATTTATAACTCTTGAGTTATATCTCAGATTGTTTTAGTTTACAAAAGTTGGGGATCTAAATTGCAATCTGCGTAAGCTGTATATGTTGCGTAAATGAAGACCTCTGGTTTGGTATCGCAGGCATTTGGTTTGCTTCTGGATCCTTATTTATTACCCTGGTATTACCCCGAGGGATTATTACCCCCAGAAAGTGATCGGCCAATCGACGAACAACTGGGTGCCTACTTACTACTAGGTAAACAGAGACGTGTGGAGTAAGGAAACTTGCCTAAGGTTTCGCCCCGCCTGGGAATTGAACCCAGGTCCTCTCGTTTGCGAGGCGAGTGCTCTAACCACTAAGCTACAGGCCTCCAGATCTCATTCTCACTATCTCATTCCCTCTTGACAGCTAATATAGATTCTGCTTCGACCATCAACAGGACTGATCAGCAGGGCGTGCCACTACCAATAACTCTCTGTGTAAAACATAATTCTCCTAATCTCGCCTTTGTTCCCTTGCTACCTTAAATTGATGCCCACTAGTTACTGACTAACTGTCCAGTGAAAATAATTTCTCTCCACCTAGTCTGTCAAATAAAACCCCTCAAAAATTTAAAGACCTCTTTCATGTTTCCTTTCAAATGTCTTTGCTCCAGTACCTCCATTATACACCATCCTCATGTAATGAGGTGATGTGCAACCCTTTTTCCATCCACTTTTTTTGAAGGATATGCACGCAATATATAACCACAAACGTAAAAGTATTAGATGATTCAGCGATGAAGAATGTGATCATTGCTCCATTGAAAAAACAATTCTCCAAGGGAACAGATTAATAACAATGTAAATTACAAGACTTAAGCAAAGTTCTCCACATTAAATGAAATGGACTGGTACAGAGGATTGAATTCCATTTATTTCAGCAGCCTTCTGTCAATCATAATAACATTCACTGATATGATTAAACAATAAATGTGCAAGGATCTGATGCAGAAATCTGAAAATCTGATTAATTTCTGATCTCTTTTCCTGGAGGAGTCATGCACGCTCATTGCTTTGGGAATACTTACGTTAATGCAGTTTGAAGGACGGAACAAAATAAACTAATGAAAACAACAAATTTGCTGACACAATGTAAAGTGCATTATTTTTTGGTTGATCAGTAATTTCACTCACTTCAGACTATTTATGAGGGCTGAAGTAACTGTTGATACAAGACACAGATAGACCTGATCCCAGTTGCTCACAGTCCTGTTTACATATAGATACAAACAGTGAACTGTTGCCAGACACTCAGAATCACAACGCATAGAGTTTGATGATGAAGTTAAAATGATTTCGCGTGCTGACTAGTCAAGAAAATGAAATTAGGAGAAAGCCATTCAGCCATTCCTGCCATTTTAAAACCATTTCTGTACCTTTACTACACATCTCTTTACCCAATGTGGGGCTTAAATCCACAGCCTTCTGACCAAGAAACAAGTGTGCTACCAGCTGAGCAAAGCTAACACCTGCACACTGGCTCATTTAGCAGCACTGACATGGTAACTCAGTCAATGATAATCATTGCATTTGATATATCTCAAAGTGCCTCACAGGATTTATCTTGAAGTATAATGACCTTGTATTTGTAGACAAATGTAACAAGCAATTTCTGCACATTAATGTGCCACATACAGACATGATGTGAGTGACCAAC
Organism: Callorhinchus milii; assembly: GCF_018977255.1. Taxonomy (NCBI): domain Eukaryota; kingdom Metazoa; phylum Chordata; class Chondrichthyes; order Chimaeriformes; family Callorhinchidae; genus Callorhinchus; species Callorhinchus milii. Next base: position 16,341,554 of record NW_024704743.1, read on the forward strand.
TTTATCAGGAAGATTGTTGGCCAGGACACCAGGAGAAACTCCCTTCTGTTTTCAAATAGTGCCTTGAGATATTAAACATCCACTTGAACAGTCAGGTGGGACCTCGGTTTAAAATCTCACCTGAAGGACAACATCTCCAACAATGTAACCCCTGCCCTACCCAGGCCTAGACTATATGAGCTCAAAGACCCAATGTGGGCTTCAACCCACAACCTTCTGCCTCAAAGGTAAGAGTGCTACCAACTGAGCCAAGCTGACATGCTGCTAGTGGAACTTTGAACCAATGAACCAAGCAACTCAACCAGGCGGGCGATAGATCTTTTACCAGAAGCTCCTGCCTGGTTTATTCTCCAAGGATTATTATTATTTCCCCCAAAAATGCACATTCTAAGGATGTAAAGAATCTACAATCTAAATCCTTACATTTAATACAGCACATTATCACATCATTTAGACTTCTAAATAATCTTCACAGGATTTCCTGTAAAGTGTAGTAAACTGTGTATTTGAAGGCAAACATGACAAGTCAATTTGCACACAGCAATGTCCCACAAAAAGCTATGAAGTGCATGACAAGTTTTATTTGGGAGAATTGTTGGCCAGGACACCGTGAAAGACTCTATACTATCTTTTCAAATAAAGTCACGGGATCTTCAACATCCACCTGAACAGGTGTCAAGTACTCAGTTAACGTCTGATCTGAAGCACAGCACCTCCAACAATGCAGCAGACCCCAGTATTGCTTTGGAGTGTCGGCTTAGACAATATTGGTTCCAAGTTTAAATGTGGGGCCTGAACCCACAATCTTCTGTCTTAGAATAGTGCTAGCAACTGAGCCAGACTGACGTAATATAAAATATAATGACAGACCTCTGGCATATTTCATGTCTTTTCAACATTTGTTGTTCCATTACTTTACAAATCACTATCCTGATTATTTTTTACATTTCCAACTTACTGTCCTTTCTTATCTCTAAATAGTTTATATCGTCTTACACAACTTAGCCATTGTTTTATTGATTCTTCATTAATACAAATGTTGCATTTAACAGAATCAATCGAATTTAATTACTGGTCACGGATGACGGAAAAGTTCCAGCAAAAGCACATCATTATATGATTAAAGGCAGTTGCTTCAGGAAATCCTACATTTGTATTCAGATAAAGCTTACTCTCCATTACTTTAGTTCAAGTCCCACTTCCTTATACAGGAATCTGCACTTCAAATTAAACTAAATAATAATAATAATCTTTGCATTTGATATAGCGCCTCACCACGTCTTCGAGACGGTCTCAAAGTGCTTCATATAATGTACTGTAAAGTGAATTGACTGTACATTTTGTGGCGAAATGTGGCAGCCAATTGCCTCACAAACAGTCGTGGATTGAGTGACCAAATTTTTTTTACATTTTTGGAAGGGATTATTATCCCCGGGAAAGCAATCCATCAATCGACTAACAACTGGGTTCCTACTTACTGCTTGGTGAACAGAGGCGTGTGGAGTCAGGAAACTTGTCCTGCCCAGGAATCGAACCGAGGTCCTCTCGCTTCCAAGAATATGGAACATATCGATTACACACCCAGATGATATATGCATGTATTTTATATGTATATATATACATACATTAATGTACATACAGGATACAATACAATTTACATTTATATGGCACCTTTCAGGTCAAAGAGACAAGTCTAATGGTGGACTTTAAAAAATACTCATTACATATAATATATCATAAAGATATATATGTCCGGAGAGGGTGTATTCCATTTCATTACAAATTTAAACCATGTGTGAGCCCCCCACCGCCGCCAATGCCCCCCCACCCCCCGCCCTTCGCCACACACACTGACTGGATAAAGCAACTGAACAAATGAAGGAAAATAAGGTATTGATGAGGAATGTACCCAGGCATATGAATGTGAATATAGATGGAGAGAGAGTGAAAGAGGGACGTTTTACAATGTAAAGTACTTTATTTTCTATTCCTTCAGCTTCATAAAACCTACTGTTTTCCACTAAATTGTTAAACTCCTCAGCAGTGTTAGGGAATGAGGCAGGCATGTATCAGACTCTTATGTATACACTGTATGTTTGCCCACAAAATACACACAGTACATCCTGTGAAGCACTTTGAGATGTCTCGACGACGTGATAAACTGATATGTCAAATGTAAGGAATATGATTAACAGGATTATTCCAGTATATACTGTCGTTAACTCACTGGTACTGTGAATGCTGAGTTAACACCACAGATTGATATCTGATTGCGCCACCTCTTATGCGGCTGCAGAGATGTGTATTTTTGTTTCATCCCCTTGGAAATCCACTTAATTCTGAGCAGTGCCCACCAAGGTCATTCCTCCTCTGAAAAAGCATTAAAGTCTGCCACACCTTTTGGACGGTTACACTTTATGTCGGAGACATCGCACTGAGTTTCCCCACACATCAAAGACATTAAGGAAAGGATAGCTTGTGCACATCCCCTGCAAGGGTTAAAACGTGCCAGTTATTTCTTTTTAATTACCACCGCTGCCTTTGCTCTTATTGCAGCGACTGCCCAAGAAATAAAGGTCACCAAATAAGTATGAACCTTCCACATTCATTATTTTTTCATGCTGGCCAGCTGCTCCCACAGCACAACAGGGACGACACAGACAAAGGTTTGTCCAAATTAATGCTGTTTCCTTCTCACTTTCAGCCATCTTAATAAAGGCCAATTTACATTGATTTGTGTGTAATCTGATCTGCTAAGAGCAAGCGATATCCTTCCACTATCTAGCCCTATTCTATCATACTGTACTCCCATTTAGAACTAAATGCCATTAATTCTAAGCAACAGTATTCCAGATGAGGTATTGCGAGTAATGAACAGCAAATGACACTAAACAAAGATTTTTTTTTAATCAATAATTAGAATTTTACCCACTGCTTCTGGTGTGGATGTTTGTAATGATAAAACTTGCATTTTCGTAATGCTTATCTGGTCAAAACATCACAAAGTGCTTCGCAAATAATTACTGTCAAACTAGCAGCTGGAACAATATTGTGAAAGCCAACTTTCCACAGATGGCCACTAGGTGAAAGATCAATTTATCTGAATGATTGTCGACCAGGACACAGAAAGAAACTTCCTTTGTTTTCTAAACTGTGAAAAGTTCTCCCAGAAACAGGTAAACAGAGCCTTGATTTAATGGGGGTTCAAGACCCAATGTGGGGCAATCTTCTGATCCAGAAGTGGCAGTGCTACCAATTGAGACATGCCAGAGGTGAGTGTACAGGTATACGGGCACCTGTATGGATAGGTTTAAAAAACTGTCTCCTCGACTGCGTCCTCAATCACCTCTCCCTTCCTTGCTTGGTATCTAATACCGAATTTGTGAAGTGCTCTGATACATTATTGTACGTATCCGAGATGTATTCTACATGCAGAGTGTTTTTTTCAACTCACTGGATCAGATTCTACTGAGGTGAATCAGATTATACCGAGGTCTCCCTATGCTTCTGTGGCTTCCCATGCTGTGGGAAACAGCTTGTGGACACTGTGGCTTAAATTAGTTTCACAGTTCCTTTTATTAATTTTATCAGATAACAAAAAAATGCACAAACTGATGAAATGGTTCCTTTTATTTTGGCAAAGAAATTGATTTTTTAAAGTTTTCAATAACAGCAGCCTCACAATTTGATACAAAATTAATACTTTCCTATATTGAATAACAAACTCTCATTTAATGAGAGACACAGATGAGGTCGATGTAAGCTGACTGTTTGACCTCGTCTTTGAGCACAGAACTGGTAGAAATAGGTTTAAAATAAGCACGTCTCAAGTGAGACTGGGGATTAGAGGGAGTTTTTCCCCACAGGATAGTGGATGTGGGGAACAGACTCTGGACAAAAGCAGTTTCAATTAATCTGTAACGATTAACTCCTTCATGTAAGAACTGCATGAATATCTTCCTGAGAACATTATTGTAGAATCTAGAGAGAGAACGAAAACAAATACTCCACAGGAAAGATGAGATCAAATGATAATAATGATGATCCTTGCATTTGATTTAGCATCTCTCATTTCGGGAGTACATCTCGAAAGGTAAATCTGGGGAAGGATTCCACAATTACCCTGCTACATTTTTTATAGGATTCTCTGCCACAAACCTGCACCGAAACAAAGTCCATAAATTCTTTAAAAAGGGAATTAGATAGAGGCTTGAAAAAGAAGAAGATGAAGGGGTAATGGGTCGTTAACAGACAAGTGGGGTTAGACTAGGTGGATCATGTGATGAAAATCATCAGCACAAATTAAATAGTTCTGAATACTTTTCCGAGGTAGGAGAGGCCATAGAAGTGCAGGATGAAACATCTGCTGACCCATTGCTCCTCAGAGCTTTGCTGCTTTTTTGAGTATAAAGATGGGGAAGGTGCTAGGCTCCATTGGTACCACTCTCATATCAGGTCAGAAGGTTGTGACTTGGGCCTCATATAGTCTAAGATGACACTCCATTGCAGTGCTGGGGGTTGTTGCATTGTCAGAGTTGCAGTCCTTCACATGAGTTGTTTGGATCTGGAATACACTGCCTGAAAGGGAGGTGGATGCAGATTCGATAACAACTTTCAAGAGAGAAGTGGATAGATATTTGGGGATGACAAATGTGCAACGCTATGGGGAGAGCATGGAAGTGGGATTCATTTGGATAGCGCTTTCAAAGAACCAGCATGGGCACGATGGGCTGAATGGCCTCCTTCTGTGCTGTATAATTCTATGATTCTATGGAGTCCTGTAGCTCAGTGGTTAAAGCACTCGCCTTGCAAGCAAGAGACTTGGGTTTGATTCTGGCATGGCGAAACGTTGGGCAACTTTCCTCACTCCACATGCCCGTTTACCGAGAGTTAAGTAGGAACCTAGTTCGATTGGAGGATTGCTTTTCCAGGGGTAATAATTCCTTAAAAAAAATTTGGTTACTCAATCCACAACTGTTTGTGGGATACTGCTATGTACAATTGGCTGCCGCGTTTTGCCCACAAAATATGCAGTCAATTCACTATACAGTATATTCTGTGAAGCGCTTTAGACGCCTTGAAGATGTGATAAAGCGCTGTATCAAATGCAAGGATTATTATTATTCTATGAGACATTAGACCAAGACATCTGCCTGCTCAGGTGAATGTTAAAAATGCCTTAACTGTAACCTGTCATCCTCAGTATCATCCCTTTGCACCTACACTGGACTATTCCTTGACTGTGAGGGGCATCTACAAGTACAAGTAATACTCCAGTGAGGTCCCATCTACCTGTGAGGTCCCATCTACCTGTTCAGGTGAATGCTAAAGATTCCATGTCACTATTCAAAAAGAGAAAGGACTTTCTCCCTGGCCAACAATCCCCAAGAAAAATGGTCATTCACTTCATGGCTGTTTGTGGGATATTGCTGTGTGAAACTAGGTGTCACATCCACCTACAAATATGCATTCCCTAATAGGTAGGGTGGTCCTGACTATACAAGCAGCAGGAAACTTGCCAGACATTGCTTTCAGTTGTAACCTCTGTGCCTGTAGTTGATTATACTCCAGGAGTACCTCAAACCACATTCTGGGGTAACAACCCTTGAGACTGTCTCGACGCTATATCAAATACAAGAAACATTATTATTGTAACTTCAGAGTAATCAATGTCTTGTATAAATTCAACATCACATACTTGCCATTGTATTGAATTGTGCCATAAATAAAACTTAGAATCCCATTTTTTTAAGAAATAACTTTATCTCAATACAACACTGCTTATTGTAATTACAATTTTTTTAAAAATAGTTTGTCTCTGATGGTGCATGTTCTATCATGAGAATGTAGTCCAGTGAAATGCGCATATTATTCCACTCACCAGGAAGCACCTTGAACTCATTGGTTACTTTGCCACTTGTCAGTGGGTTTTCATCATTCGCACAATAATTTGTCTCTTCTATCGTTCCCCATGGAGTCTCCTCACTTGCTATTCCTGGAGTTTGTCACATTAACTGATAGACTATTTACTAATCACACTGCGCATCAGACCACAATTTCAGTACAATTTCCGTGCTGACTACAGTGCACAGCAGGCTATGTGTATATCTGAGAAGAACAGCACATCACGTCCTATTAGAAACTCCAGCTTCTTAATTAATTGTTTTGTCCCCATGAAGGGACCTTCCCATCCACTGAACCCTTCTGTTCCAGTGAGTGGAATATAAGTTGGGTTCGGGATATTTATGTGGCTTCATTGGAATTGTACTGCTCAAAAAAACTGGCATTTGGCTCATCATATCTGCATTGTTGCTCACTCATATGAGCCACCTGCAACCCAGCAGGAGTTCAGCCTCTGACCAGAGTTGAGGCTGAGGGTAGACCTGATGCATCTGGGTATCTGCAGGATTCCCTTTTCATAAAGCCTTTTGCAAATAATTAAAGAAGTCTTCTACCCCTCCCCCTATCAGTGCTTAGTGGCTCAGTTGGAGGCATTCTCACCTCGGAGTCAGAGGGTTGTGGGTTCAAGCCCCATGTCGGGAATTTGTGCTCAAAACTAAGGCTGACATTCCAATGCAGTGCTGGGAGAACATTGTATTGTTAGAGATGGGGTCTTTCAGGTGAGTCTTTAAACCAAACTGCCTGTTCAGTTGGATATTAAAAGGTTTCACTCTTCAAAAAGAGAGGGAGATTTCCCGGTATCCTGGACAACAATCCCCAAGTACAATTGGTTATTCATTTCATGACTGTGTATGACACTGCTGTGCACAAATTGGCTGCCACGTTTGCCTACGCACATGTTAAAAACTACACTTATAATAATAATAATCATCCTTGCATTTCATATCATGTCTCATCACATCGTCGAGATGTCTCAAAGGCTTCACAGAATATACTGTAAAGTGAATTGACTGTATATTTCTTCACAGCGAATGCTGCCTTTGAGCGCTTTGAGACATTTCAATGGCATGATAAAGTGTGATATCAAATGCAAGTATTCCGATAACACAATGGTGCAGAAACAGTCAAGTAGTCACCTCAGAAACAGGAACATATTTATGTCTGTAATTAGAATGAAATGCCTCTCACCCTAATACTAATGCTTTTTAGAAACATCTGGTACTGTTACACTTAGAAAGCGCAAGGGAACCTCTGCTCATTTAGTCAGATTCATATTAAGAGCTGATTAAAACTGAATTTGCACCAAAATAAACAGCAACTTTTGTCAAAGCAAACATCTATTAAAATATTAAATGCAGCTGGCGCTTAGAAGGAGCTGTAATGCCTACTTAGATGAATTGATTTTTACAGCAGAAAAATTAGCCAAAGCTTGACATCAAGTGACAAGACAATTTCACCACCAGTTTATTTAGATTTAGAACGGTGATTATAATTCAGGTGAAAAGAAAACAGTTGATGCTATTTGAAGCTGCGAATAGGTTCTGTATATAAATAAGCTGTACTGAGTTAACAGGCAGGTCAATAAAATCAATAACTCATGTTTACTTATACGTTCAAAATTACCTCTATCTTTTTCCACATTCTTGATTTCCCAATCCAAATAATGTATTAAGTCTTTCCACAGAAGCAAAGCTACAATCAGGATGGGGGCAGCATTCTAAGTATGTTCACTTCACGTGGGAGGCTCTTTCTCAGCGCAGTCCTCATACAATACAGTTGTGATTATAACCCAATTTACTCTGACATTTCGAACTTGACAAAAAGCATTACTGCTGATGGTGGTGCAGAACATGGAGTGTGTGGGGAGGGGGAGGAGGGGAGAGGAGAAAGGTATAAAAGGAACCACAATAAATTTCACAACATGCCCTTTATATCAGTCTTCACGTACAAAACTTGTGGATACATTCTCATTAGGTGATGGGGCCAGATTGCATTATAAGAAATTAATTAATCCCAGCAGATTTCAACTTTGTTAAAATCCCGCATGCAGTTTTACACAAGCTTTCCCACTGGCATCCTACAGGTGACAATGTGAAAAGGCTGCACATTTTTTCTAATGAACACACCTACTGCAGATTAGCCATGTACAGTCACAAAACACGTGTCTACAAATATAATCACTACACTTGGCAGAAATTCCTTATAAAACACTTTGAGCCTTTTTGGCATTCTAGGCACAATATCTAATGCAAGAATTATTGTTATAAAACTATCTCAGATACAAGGATTATTATAAAACTATCTCAATGTAAGGATTATTATAAAACAATAAAAATGTAAGTATTATTGCTATACTAATAAATAATCTTTGCATTTGATGAACTATCTACTTATGTCAATGAAATTACTCAAAATTCTTCACAGGATTTTTACTGTAAAGTGTAATGATTGTGTATTTGTAAGCAAATAGGGCAACTGATGTCCCATAAACAGCCATGAAGTGAATGACTAATTGTATTTGCAGGGTTGTTGTCCAAGACACTAGGAGAAACTCCCTTCTCTTTTTAAATACTGTCAAAGGACCTTTAATATGCTTAAAGTGGAGTCCTGAAGCTTAGTAGTTAGAGCACTCGTCTCGTAAGCGAGAGGACTTGGATTCGATTCCTGAACAAGGCGAAATGTTGGGCAAGTTTCCTTACTCCACACGCCTCTGTTTACCTGGCAGTAAGTAGGAACCCGATTGTTAGTCAATTGGCGGATCGCTTTTCCAGGGGTAGTCATCCCTTTAATAAAAAAATAATAATTTGGTCACTCACGACTGTTTGTGGGACATTGCTGTGCGCAATTGGCTGCCGTGTTTCGCCCACAAAATATACAGTCAATTCACTTTACAGTATATTCTGTGAAGCTCTTTAAGACGTCTCGATGATGTGATAAGGCGCTATATCAAATGCAAGAATTATTTTTATTATAGTCCATCTGAACACGAAGATGAGTCCTTGGTTTGACATCTCATTTGAAAGATGTTACCTCTGACAAAACAGTGCCCCATCAGACCTGGATCAGAACATTAGCCTATGAGCTCATAGTCCTGATGTAGGCCTTGAACCCATAACCTTCTATCTCAGAGGCGAGAGCGATACCAACTGGACCAGGCCGACACCTTATTCTATGTCAAATGTAATTATTATTATTATTATAAAACTATCTCAAATACAATTTGTTGTATTATTATAAAACAAAAACTAAGTTTATCATACATTAGTTAACCAAACCAGCCAGACCTCCTGGCCTTCCCTGTAATGCAGTTATTTTAACACTGTATATTTGCACTGAATTAAATGCCATATAATATTGTACATCATTAGAATTCATTGGGTGAAGACCTTTGAGCTTGGAGTCTCAGCTGGCAGACTACTTCCAGGACATCGGGAGAAACTCCCTTCTCTTTCTGAATAGTGCTATGGGATCTTCATTGTCCATCTAAACAGACAGAAGATCTCGGTTTAACATCTCATCCGAAAGACAGCACCTCCAACAATCAAGTGCTCCCCCAGTCCTGCACCGGTGAGTCAGCCTGGAATACGAGCTGAAGTCCTGACATGGGGCTTGAACCCACAACCCTTTTGGCTCAGAGGTGAGATTGCTACAAACAGACCCAGGCTGAACAATAGGTAGAGGAGATCACAAAACGATATTTGATCAGTGTACTATCCTCCATCCTTACAATGTAAGAAGTATTGTCTTCTGATGTATGAATGGTTCTCACTAGTAACGGGCTTGTTCCTTTACAGGTCACTGTATCTAGCTCAGGGGTGTAATCTAAACAGAAAAAAAACCACTAGCTTCAATTGCCCTGAGCAACAGTCATTGTTTGATACAAAGAGTGAATCCTGCAGCCTCAGGGTAATGCCCTCAGCAATATTGCCCTTGACAGCAGTCACTGTTTGTGCAATAGTGTACATAACGATTCTCCACTTGTTCTTAAGTGAATTCAGAAATGCGTTATTCACAAATAATACACAGCTTTAGGTTTATTTTTTATTCATTGTTGCTACAAACCTTCGAGTCTCTGACATCAACAAGATAATGAAAATAAATCTTTCTCGCATGCAATAAATCTTTATTGCTGTAGAAATCTTTTTTTTCTGCTGTTGTAACTTTGATTGATCTTGTAATAACCACTTACATTTAACACATTCTAAAAGTGTCACACATAAGTGCAAGGGTACTCGCTTCTTCAGAATGTGCGTGATATAATGCACAAAATTAAAAAAAACACACCTGGGGACTACACACCATTTCATTTCTTCAACCTCAATTGTATATTGTTGAACCACATAATCGGTTTATTGATATTGAAATCTCTGGAACCAATTTCCCTACAGACGTTCATAATAAGCATCCACAGCAATACACACGGGTTAATGCAATACCGAGGCTATTTGCATCAGTTTGTGTGGGCTCTATTATTTACCCCTTCAACAGTGTATATTTCAGTCTTGCATAGCAAAACATCTGCTACTATAGCGCAGTTTACAACAGAAAACACCCTCGAATTTCCTGGATAATCACGTCAGTTTCATATCACAAGGCCATAAGTATGTGAAATATTAATTTCCTACCTAAAAGCTTGCTTTTATTTCCAGTGAGGCATAATATCAGCAATGGACCTGCTGCCTAGATTCACACGAAATCCGTGTAAAATAAGTATCACAGAACAGGACTATTTTTCTTTAATGATGCATTTTGCTGGAACTGTTTTATTAAACTCCTCTTTTGGGTGAATATCAGGGAAAACCCTGGACAATGAGATCAGTGTGTTTTTTTTTGCTTTGGATTCTGCAACAACACTGAAGTCTCTTATGTCAGGAACAGCAGACACTGCTATAGGCTCCTGACTGTGCAACCCAATCTTTGTCTGGGAATAGATCCCCTCTTGCCACCTGTGTGAGATATTAATTTCCTGCACTTTTATCCAGGCCCTCTCCGAGCTGAATCTGCTGAATTAGGGGAAATAAACCTTTTACAACAGTTGCTCCCGATTGAACATTTCAGTCTCATGAGGATTCTTCCCAGAGCTCGGAGTGAAAACAATTGTCCTCTCCTCGGCTTCCCACAAGTAGTGCAGTCCACAGCCAGTGCTGTGTAATCAGGACTGGGCAGCATTTCTTCCCAGGCAATGGAAATAGAAAGCGTTCAGAAAAATGATTTTTCAGGGTTACAGGTGATTATAGTGTGAACTTGGAAGCTCACAGAAACATTTGGATTAAAACAAGTTTCCAGTGCCAGTCTATCCTATCTGAAATGATCCGAAGGGACATTGGTTTCAGCTACACGTATATTGTGTTTCTTATCAAGTCTGCAGTGCACTACAAATAAACAACAGCAACTACACAAGTCTATGTGTTGGTCGATTTCATGTGCATCTCTTTATATATGAGATGTGAATTACTTACATATATGTATCTCTAAATATGACATGATATTGTGTGGTATTGTGAGTATATGTGCACACGTACAAACATGTACATCCACATACATACACACATTGACACTGCTATTCACACATAGTGCACAAACCGGTACACACAAATACATGCGCAACACAAACATACACCCAACACACATAGTGTACAGCGCACAAAGCACAAAAAAACAGAAATACATGCACCAAACACAAACACACATGTGTCTTTATAGTTTTATATACACACCTGCACACTAAATCAGTGAGTGCAAAATGACTGGTCAACCAATGTACTAAAATTCAGAACTGTATAAAAAAATCTCAATGTTTAAGCCTTCATTGTCCTAATCTATGCATTGTCCTATTCCTCCTCGAGGAGAAGATAAGCGGAATCTCCTTGGAGCTGAATTGGCTCCAAGGTGACATGTTTGACATCGGAAGGTCGGAATCTGTGACTTTCCTGGCAGTCCAGTTCCTGAGCCAGGTGGGCAGTATTTTAGGGCATTGCTGATGACAGCACAGCAGGGTTGGCTCAATAGCAGGACTTGGAAAGGCAGACCAGCCACTGGGGGCAGGGAATCATCCCACTCAGGTCCTGTTAAACCTGCAACGAAAGCCCTAACAGGCAGAGTGGTCCTAGCTGGACAAGCAGCAGGAAAGCTTGCCAGACAGCAATATTAATGGCAAACTAAGTGGTTTTAGCTGGTTAGACTCCAGCAGTACCCCAATGCAGACTTTGAGGTCCCCAAGCCTTGGTTCTTGTGCCTAATACTTTCTGGCTTTCGGTTAGCAGGATAAACAGCTTTTCCACGTACAGGTGTGATGCATGGAATTCTCAGTTTGGTTTGGATAGTCTCAAGCATGGTGATGGGTTTCCGTATGTGTCAGACACACAGCTGTCCCTCCAAATAGGAAAGCTATTTCTTATTAGGCTGTGATCACGATCCAACAAGTGTTGCAACTCTTTGTGGTTTTAAATGAAGAAGCTTTTAGTGCTTTATGCCACTAAACTATCCTGCTGAAGACACAAAATGATTTAGCCTTGAACAGTGAGCTGTAGAACACTGTAACTGAACAAAAGTCTGGGACCGAGTGAGTCAAAAGTAATGCGATAGTCCACATTGTGAAATTCAACATTGTTTATCAACCGAGAATATTGATCTGTGATTGACAGGTATCAAATTGCAATTCTATTAGTGACTGAGATTAAGGACAGTTATCATCATAATATTAAATCTCTAATATCTTGGTTCATATGTAAGTAAGAGACCATTGCTGTGTTTAACCATCAATCACCATTCAGGCAGTTAATTGCTGGTTGCTTGTTTTGCACCATGCGCTTGTGTCCATCAGACCGAGAATTTGAGATCTCAGTTTGCTTCTTGCATTCCAACAGTCTTCCGGTCAGGCAAAGATGATAATTTTTATTATCATCACTACCCAGCTCCCCTGCAGAGTTCGCCTGCAAAGTGCAGTCACTGCACTCTACTGTGAATCCTGTGAAGCGCTTTGAAACATTTCAACAATTGGAAAAGCTGCTACATCAAATCTAAGGATTATTATTGCTCTCCCCTTCCCTCCCTCTCTTATATGTGATTTGACTTTTTTATCATTTCCCCAGGGCACAGGTTCATTGAGTGGCAGGTGCCTTCACCCAAATTGTTGGTATTCATTTGTGGGCCTTGACCAGGAATGCTATGGGAAGACAACAAAACATAATAATAGTAATATAATAATAATCCTTGCATTTAATATAGCACCTTATCAAATCGTTGAGACGTCTCAAAGTGCTTCACAGAATAATCCGTAAAGTGGATTGACTGTGTATTTTGTGCATGAATGTACGCGTAGCAGTGCCCCACAAATATGTCGTGGATTGAGAGAGCAAATATTTTTTTGGTGGGGAGGGATTATTACCCCTGGAAAGTTCTCCGCCACTCGACTAACAACCCGGTTCCCACTTACTGCTAGGAAAACAGAGGAGTGTGGAGTAAGGAAACATGCCTAAGGTTTCGCCCTGCCCAGGAACATAGACATTTTCTGCACAGAAGGAATCCATTCAGTCCATTGTATCAGTGCCAGTGCTGCATGTTTTTTCTTAATCAAGTTGTTTTAATGAATCCCACTTTCCTGATATCCCTTAATGTTTATACTGCTTAGATGCTTATCCACAGAATAGCTTGACAAAACTTAACAAAAAGGTCAAAAAAATGCAGAGATGCGCTATTTTATGGACTCCCTCTTTCAGTTTAATTCCACTATAGTGAATAATAATTATCCTTGCCTATAAATTAGAAACATCTCAAAACGCTTTACAGGTGAAATCATATCCCTGTGTGGTGAAGCAGAGAGACCTTGTGTTATTACTTCTGCTATTAAGTGCTTTAATAAATCCTCCCGACGTAAAAGGCGCTATATAAATATAAGCTGTATTAAAATGTTGTTAAATTGGCCTCTTTTTATTTTGAAGAATGATATTGTGGGTTAATGCAACAAAACAAATAAAGTGACTTTTTTTAAGGTAGAAATGCAACTCATTCAGGAGTTAGGGAAGAGAGTTCTCTGTATCTTGGACAACAATCCCCTAAATAAAATTGGCCATTCACTTCATGGCCGTTTATGGGACAATGTTGTGCAAATTTGACTGCATTGACCTACAAAATACATAGTGACTACACTTTACAGTGTATCCTGTGAAGCACTTTGGGACATCATGCAAACATGGAAGGCGCTATATCAAATGTAAGAATTATTATTATTAATCAACACGTAGTCAGTGTACATTACCTTTGCAAGTTGCTGTCAGATGCAGAGTGTTAGTGTCAATCTCAGACTGGCATATTAAATCGTACACTGGTTTGCCTGTGTTCTACGTGTCAGTGAGAGACCTGGTTACATGGGTGACCTGACATTCGTGTCAATCACCCGAGTCTGAGCAATCGATTGGCCAGAAAGTTGGGCCCTAAAGCTAACTTTCAGTCAATCAAACAGATTTTTGTATTTAAAAAATGTCTAGTAGCATCGTGAAGAATGACTACAACAACAACAACATCCATTTATATAGTGCCCTTCACTCTGGGTAGTGTCCCGGAGCGCTTAACAGTGGCGGAATCTCAGAGTCTGACCCCACCGAATAAAAGTAATGTGAAGTATGAAGCTTAAAAGTTCATTTAGTTAAGGCAATAGTTTTGGAGAGATGACGTGTGATGGATTATGTAGGGAGAAAGAAAATATTAACAAAATAAAAATTGAGAGAAAATAGAGATGAGTGCAAAATGGAAACTAAACTGTGAGAAGCATAGCTAAAGTGCATACATTTTTACATCTGTTGTCTTTATTTTTGTCGGTTTGGATTAATATTGCAGTAATAAAACGTTATTAAATTGCTTATCCACTGTAATATTAGTATTGTTTTCAGCCTCAATGTTTGCAAGCTGAAAATGTACAGAACCAGTCAGCAAAGGATGACAGGAGTTTCTCGGTACCTTGTAGCTGTTTAAACATTTAAACATTAAGCAACTGCTAAAGCTATTAGTTTTGATGCAGCTGACTTCAATCAAGTCTACCTGTTGTAAGAAAGCTTTGCTAATATATTGAACATTGCTATCCCTCTCTCCTCACTTTGTGGCCAGCGTATCGGTGAGTGCACTCGCCTCACAAGCGAGAGGGCCCGGATTTGATTCCTGGGTGTTTTCTCACTCCAAACACTTCTGTTCACCCAGCAGTAAGTAGGAACCCTGTTGTTAGTCAATTGACCGATCGCTTTCCGGGGATAATAATCCCTTTCAAAAAAATGTGGTCACTCAGTCTACGACTGTTTGTGGGACTCTGCTGTGCGCAATTAGCTGCCGCATTTCGCCCACAAAATATACAGTCAATTCACTTTACAGTATATTCTGTAAAGTGCATTGCGCCATCTCAATGACTCGATAAAGCAGTATATCAAATGGAAGATTATTATTATGTATATACACAACCCCTCTCACACACAAACACACATAGAAAAAGACAGCAAATTCCATTCTATACAAACACATTGAAAATGTTTGCAAGTGCTTTCAATATTGCTAATCGTAATCTAAACCCAATCTGTAGGCATTCGAATGTGGTCACTGCACTTTTCAGTAGATCCTGTGAAGCACTTTGAGAAGTCCTCCTGATGTCACAAGGAGCTGTGTCAAATATAAGGGGAGGAAAAATGAGAAATTCAATCCCACTAAACATTTGAACTTCAAAAAACAATCAGTTAGGAATCAAAGAATGGTGTGGAGGGGGTTCTCACCCTGCATTAACATCCACTCTGTAGTAAACCGCATGAGTAGTCATGACGTCCAGACTCTATGACCTAATAAAAATCTCTAGATTGGCTGTGGACCAGGCTCAAATTAATGTAGCAAAACAGGCTCAACCACCAGTTCCGTGTTTAAGGCAGACCTAGAAAGCAGAAGCATTTGACTCAAATGCTTTATCTACATATCCTGTGGAAATTGTTTTATGACCAATTTACACGAGGGGGTAAACAAGAGAGCTGTGATGGTTGAGGACAGACTTTCCATTTTGTGAAGTATGCTTTGCACTCAAGCTCCAGGCAGTTTTTAGTCTGAACTCCTTTTCTCGTCAGATCAATGACAAGTCACGTTAACAGCACTGTTTAATTCTATCAATATGTGACCAATTGTGTTATATTGCTTGGCCATTGATTTCACTTGGTGCTAAAGTCTATCACTTAAAAAGGCTAAATTTCCTGTGCTGCCACATACAAATGACAAATGCCGTTAAATGTTTTGTGTTGAAACATTACTCATTCCCATTCTTCCACTCCGCTTGTGGTCTGTGGTCCTTCATTCACATCAATGTCTTTACACTGGTAACTACCGATAACAAAACACAACGCTAAATCTGAAATTTAAGTGCCAGAAATTATTGAATTCAGAAGCACCAGCTGCAGTGAAGTAATTTCTATTGTAATTTTGGCAAATTCCAGTTCCCACCGTGCACTTGGCAATTTCCTCCTTTACACACAGCTCTGAACAATCCAGCCAAGCTCCAGATAGTAACATGGTTTACAACAACTCAAAGAATAGGTTTTGGACGTGTGTGTGTATGCTAGAGAGTGTGTATGTGTGTGTTTGTGTATGTGAGACTCTCTTCCTGAAAACAAGCTAATTTTATTCACTGGTTTCTACTAAATGCTTTTATTTTTGGAATGGATCACGCAATGTGTTTTTCATGATCTTTTTCGATCCCTATTCCCTCCCTAGCCAACCAGCTCTCCTCTCTCTGAGGGGGAAACAACCCCAATGATCAACTGACAAGAAGTGGCACTTAAATGTAGGCAAGCCAGACATTGGGATATCTCACACATTAATGTGTCACACAGAGTGAATTTACTACTATCATACAAGTGTGGACAGGCTCACACTCACTGACATACACCACTGTCACCCTGTGTGGAGAAGTTTGGTGTCTGATTTTTTGGATGAGAATCAGAGGGGACCTTATAGAGGTTATACTGGGGTTATCCTGCCTTCCTGGCGGTTGAGTGTGAGTGAGGGTTATAACACAGTCATTATTATTGTGGAGTGAGTGCCTTACCGGATTCACTCTGGCAAAATATTGCAAATTTTGGATAACTCACTTCTTTTCAGCTAGTGAAGTATTTCTTCTTATACAATTTTAGATTTTATTTCTAAAGGATTCAAAGACCTGGCGACTCAAATCCAACAGAGATACGGGCTCGAGCTTGTTTTTTTGGCTGATGTGCCGTGGCCTATAAACCAGGGATATTGCCTGGTCTGAATCGTACATGGAAATTCCCACTTTATCAGCACCACGTTTTGAGACTGCAGGCAGCAGATGTGCTCCAGCCCCTCTCTGAATGCAAGGAAGAAACCTCCTGCGATTTAGCTGGAAATTAAAACTCAGAACACAGCTCGGTCAGGCAACTTAATACTTCCAGGCACGTTGCTGGAGTCAGGGTTGGCCTTAGCCTAAACCTTCAGGGGTTATTTTATTCATATCAGATTATTCTCTGTGTCCAATTCTTACAGAGTTGAAGATATAAAAAGGTTTTAGTTCCTAAATTCCTCTCACTGCCCACTCAGTGTCTCCTGTTGCTAAGCATTTGAAGTATTCTTTCATGTAAATGTTAGCTGTTCAGCGTGTGCTTTTCCTGAATTCTCGTAGTGAGGACAGTGAGTTCAAGATACAGGGGTTTGCCACAACAATAATGTGTACTTATACAGCACCTTTCACATAGGTTGACCATCTAGAAAGTGCTTCACAAAGGCAATGGAGTGGAGAGGGAAGGAAGGCAATTTGAAAGTATTGACTAAATGCTTTGTCAAAGAGATATATTTTTAAGAGGGTTTTGAAGGTACAAAGCAAAGAAATATGGGATTTCATAAAGGAGAGGCACAGTGACGGAAAGCCTGGGCATTGATGGTGGAACGGACGGTGCGAGGAATGAGCTGCAGGTCAGGGTGGGGAGATCGTAGGGCACGGTTAGGAGATGAGGGCAGGAGATTACAATGAGGGAGAGCGGCAAGCTCATGAAGTGATTTGAAGCNAAAAACCATTGTGATGATTGAAGGAGGGGTCCGCCTGGTGCAGTGATAGCACTCTCACCTCTGAGAGAAAATTGTGGGTTCAAGCCACAAGTCGGGACTTCAAACTCAGTCAAGGGTAATGCTCCAATGGAAGCTGGGTGTCCGCTGGATTGTCTGAGGTGCCATCCTTTGAATGAGACTTTAAACCGAGGTCCCATCAGCCTGTTCAGGTGGATGTTAAAGATTCCATAGCTCTACTTATGTGAAAGTCTAACTTCCTCTTCAATGCATCAATACTATCTGATTTAGCCATCACTTCACGCAGCGAATTCTACAATCTCACTAATCTCTGAATGTAATTCTTTCTACATTCTCTTTCTGATCCCCTCATCGCTCTTTTATATTTGTGGCCCCGGTTATGGATTTCCCAACCAGTGGAAACAACCTATTTATGGTAACTTTATTGAATGCTTTTATAATTTTAAACACTTCTATTAGTTCCCCCCTTAAATGCCTCTTCTCTAGCGAAAAAAGGCCTAAACTATTCAGTGTATCCTGAAAGACTCAAGGAGTTCTATAGTGTATTGGTTAAAGCAGTCACCTCCAAGCGAGAGGACCTGGGTTTGATCCCCAGCTGGGCGAAATGTTGGTCAAGTTTCCTTATTCCACATGCCTCTGTTTACCTAGCAGTAAGTAGGAACCTGGTTGCTAGTCGATTGGTAAAACACTTTGAAGATAATAATCCCTTAAAAAATATGGTTCACTCAATCCACAACTGTTTGTAGGACACTGTTGTGCGCAATTATTGGCAATTACGGCACAATTCTGTGAAGGGCTTTGAGACGTCTGGACGGCGTGATAAGGCGCTATATCAAGTGCAAGGATTATTATTATTATATTATTCAAAAAGGGAGTTTCTCCCGGTGTCCTGGCCAACACACTCCCAAATAATATTGCTGATTCGCTCCATAGCTTCTTGTGAGATGTTACCCTGTGTGAAGTGCACTATATGGCCACAAATTGTTGATATTGTTGTTGTTGAGAAATCGCTGTGTGAAAAATCAGGCCATTCATAATGCTGTGGACATAATGCATAGAAGAACAATGTGATCTCATTGGGGATCATTGCCCCATCATGATAACATTTGCAACCAGAAGCCTCTGATCTGGGAGTTATAGACTTCTCCAACAACAACAACAAGATTTCATTTATAGAGTGCCTTTCACGTCGGGAGGACGTCCCAAGGCCCTGGACAGTTGGGTCAGGACCCGAGCATTGGGGGGAAATGGTCAGGGTGAGGGGGGAAAGGGAGGGAGCGAGGAGGGGGTAGAGAGTCGAGAGGGGAGCTGAAGGCACGGTTGAAGAGAAAGGTCTTGAGACCGGCCTTGATGGAGGAAAGGGAGGAGGCGGCGAAGGCACTGGGGGATAGAGTTCCAGAGCCTAAGGGCTGAGAGGCTGAAGGCCCGGCCACCGATGGTAGGGGGGTTGGGGCAGGGGATGTGGAGCAGAGGAACGGAGGATATGGGCAGGTAAGTAGGGGGATAGTAGGTCGGAGAGGTAGGAGGGAGCAAGGCCGTGAATGGCCTTGTAGGTGAGGATGAGGATCTTGAATTCGATCCTCTGGGGGATGGGGAGCCAGTGGAGGTGAGCGAGGGTGGGAGTGATGTGGTCGCGGTCCATGTAAGTTATCTGGACTGCATAAACCCTTGTACTTTTATACAGTATGTATATTGAACTCAAATGAGTCAGTGATGCAGAAACACATTGGCCAAACAATAATAAATTAAGCCATCAATTTTTTTATATCGTATTTTTATTCTGACACTTTTATCAGCACCACCGTGATTTTACTGCTGTGCTGACAATTTCTATCTTGTCTACGTCATGCTATACAGGGGCTTCCCATTTTTTTGAAATTCTCCATTGCTATTTAAAAGTCTTATTTTCAGATAGTGGGGCTTAAAAAAATCCCAAAAACATGCAGGGAAAAAAAGAAAGGAGAACAGCTTTTACCAGGAAGTCAGGAGGAATTTCTCAACAGGAATGAGCTATGAGCAACAATTGAACAAGCTTGGGCTCTTCAGTCTTAAAAAAAGTAATTTCGGATGGGACTTTATAATAATAATAATATAAAGGTATATAAGATTTTAAATGGGATTAAGAAAGTAAACTCAGAACAATACTTTCAAATGCACTGAGACAGCAGAACAAAAGGACACAGCTTTAGGGACAGGTTAATTGCAAAGGGCAATTTCAGGACAGAAATTGGAAGTTTTTCTTCACCCAGAAGGTAATTATTGGCAGAAACAGGTTACCAGGAATGGTGGTGGAGGCCAGAACAGTGGACTCATTTTAAAACTAATTGGATGCTGTGTTGGAAGGAGATAGGGTGGTATTCTGGAAGGATGAGATCAAATGGGCCATGAGACCTTCTTCATCTGAACCAATCTTGTGATCTTGGGAACAGATCTCTGCCTCTCTACATCAATACGTTATTTCCATAAACGTTTCCCCTAAGTCACGGGCTTCCATGAAGCTGCCTTGCGACTGTTTACCGTTTCGCTATGAAGTGCGAGGACTAGATAAATAGAGGCTGCCAAATGTGAGAGAACGGCATTATTTTTTCAGCAAGACTACAGAGGATTTTCTGCTGCGTCAGGAGGAGACTGATTACCACAAGGAATGGGGCGTGTCACACGTCTCGTGCAGATAGTGCTTGAGTGAGTAGTTTGCCGCTGGACTGTGTGAGCAGCTCTGGAAGCCACACAAGCACGATTTAAGATTGTGCAGAAATTTTCAAAATGTCTTGATTTTGGTTTGAATTTAAAAGCCAAATTGTTTGTTGTCCAAGCCCCAAAAAAGAACTGCGTAAAAGTGGCTTCTAATTTAAGAATAATTTAAGAATTTAATGGTGTGACCTTTACAGATAGTCCAGTATCCAAAAACACAGTCACTCCAATTAACATTATATCTTGTGAAGGGCTTTGAGACGTTCTCCCGACATGAAGGACACTATATCAAATATAGGGATTATTATTATTTACACTGCAAAAACACTCACTCTGGCATCCACCGCTGTTGTGACATCTCCACTAGTGCAAAACCTGTTAAGCCAGCAGTCATGCCTTCAACACACAGGATGGAGGATGAAAGCAATCACTATTAATGCTTGTTCTGTTGGCATTCGCCTACAAAATACAGTCACTACACATTATGAATGTAGTGTGGAATCCTGTGAAACGCTTTGAGATGGCCTCCCAACATGAAACGTGCTATATCAAATGTAAGGATTATTTAATCCAACTTCAAGAGCCAACAAGCATCAATATGAAGTGGAAGGAATAGATAGATAGAGGCTGATGAATGTGATGGAGAGCAGCACCAGTAGGGAATATCCCTGTGCCATCTGCCTGTTATGTTGGCAGATACAAGTACAATTCAGCCCCAATTCAGCTGATGGCATTAAGTATTTGCTGTGCCACACAACACCATGAGGTTTTAAGGATATTAATAAGGATATTATATTAATAGCCAAGATATTAATCATCAATTTTCAGGATGTAAAGATTTAAATTGACACGATATTATATCAAGGAATATAAACATGTTACGTGAGTTTGATCAACTTCTTCACATGGATGCTTTCTTTTTAAGCACGTAGGTATTCAGCAGCCTTGTGTCTGTAATAAAAACGTTATTTAACTTGGAAACACGTTGCCTAAGCTGATACTCCAATGCAGTGCTAGCGGTCGGACCTTCAGCCTCTCTTCCCCCACCCTTTTGGAACTCCATCCCGCAGTCCCTTTGCCTCGCTCCCTCCTTCAAGACCTGCCTCTAGGCCCTCCTCTTCGACCACGCCTTCAGTCAAACCCTAGCTTGGGTCCAAATCCATGACTACCCAGTGCCTTGGGATGTCCCCCCAACATGAAAGGTGCAATACAAAAGTAATTTGTTGTTGTTGTGGGTGTATTGCATTGTCGGAGATGCTGACCTTCGGATGAGACATTAAACTCTGGTCTGCCTTTACCCCCAAACCAAGGCACTTTTATTTAAACTCCAAACACCTTTAATCAAGTCCTGGATGAGGGACAATTTTCTCCAGCTGAACGTCAGCAAGACCGAGGCCCTCCTGATTGGCTCGAGCCAGCGCCTCCGCACCTCAAGCACCGGCAGCATCAGCCTCCACGGCTGCACACTCCACCTCACTAAGCCAGTCAGGAACCTGGGTGTCTTGTTTGACGCTGAACTGTCTTTTCTCCCCCACATCCGCGCCTTCCCAACTCTTCCCTTCACAAGCTGCAGATCATCCAAAACTCTGCAGATTTTGTGCTCTCACGCACCAGGCTCCGCAACCCCATCACTCCCACTCTCGCCCGACTCCACTGGCTCCCTATCACCCAGAGGATCGAGTTCAAGATCCTCGTCCTCACTTTCAAGGCCCCCTCCTGCCTCTCTGACCTGCTGACTCCCTACCAACCTGCCCGCTCCCTCCATTCAGCGGGCTCCGGTCTGCTCCATGTCTCCCACCCGACCTGCCCTACCATCGGTGGCCGAGCTTTCAGCATCTCTGCCCCCACACTCTGGAACTCCATCCCACAGTCCCTTCGCCTCACTTCCTCCCTTGCCTTCTTCAAAGCCGGTCTCATGATCCTCCTCTTCAATCGTGCCTTCGGTTGTCCTCTGACCTCCTTGCCTTCCCTCACCCCTACCCCACCCCCATGCTCGGGTCCTGACCCCTGACTGTCCAGCATTTTTGGACGTCCTCCCGACATGAAAGGCGCTCTGTAAATGTAATTTTGTTGTTCTTGTTGTTGTAATCCAAACAGTGTCTGGATATAGTATTTTTTTTAAAAAAGCCTATCATTATACTCCAAATAAAGACAAACATGTGCTGATCTTCCAAATAATTATATATATTCTGTTGCAATAGTCACATTCCATCACAAATGATGATTGGGTGTGCAAAGGGTTAATGAGAACTCCTCTGAGGCTAAGAAGTCTGTGTTTATGTGATTAAGATCTCAATGGTATAAATCCTCACAGAGCTGTGAAAGCCTTTTGAATTTCAACACAGTCTATTATACTCCAATTACCTCTATTCTAAAATAGTGGCACACATTTCCCAACGCTCTCATCAAAGACACACATGTCCACATGGTCAAAACAAAGGCATTTAAATTTGATTCTAAAGGATGCCCCAGACCCAGAATGCAGACCCAGAGAAGAGGACACAAAAGGTACAGACCAATTTTCAGGAGGACTCCCCAGCATGAAAATAAAAGTAATCAAATTCAGAGTTTAAAGCAAAATGGCAAATTAAGTCTTATGGTGGGGATAGCACAAGTCAAATTTGTGAATTTGTGTTTTTTTTCTATTCATTTTAATCTGATCATAATGAACTTGAAGAGAATTTTTCATTGCTTAGAAAACAACGATTTTTGTGACAGAATCTATAATAATAGACGTAATGTCTGTGCATCTGTGTATCCGCTAAGAACTCAATAACCGATTGACGTAGAGATATGATTTATACCTCAGCGGAAAGGTCTTGCTACTAGGAGTGTCATGGGCATATTTTTTTCATGGATCTCCTATCGTCGATGAGATATGACCTCAACAAGCTCATCATACATGTATGCCAGTTTTGCTTAAGGTGTAACATAGCGCTGCAGCTACACCTGGTGGCTCTGCCGACTACCCAGTGGTGCTGTGACATCGTGGTTCACACAGCACATATGTAAGTACACACGCACTCAGACAAAGCCAAGCAGCGGGAACAAGATGGTGGTGTGAGGTGGAAGTTGCCTTGAGGGGCGTTGCCATTCGGCTGCTTTTCCTGTTGCTCCTTGGTGGCCCCAGGCTGGGCGGTGCCATGTTGGAGTTGGGCTGGGGGTGGGTGATGGTTGGCTGGGTAAGGCCGTGGGGTTTCCGGCTTCCTCCGCGCCACAGCCTAGAATTGACTAGCCCGGGAGAGTGAAGCCTGGGGCTCGATTTGAAGTCTCACCCGGGGCTGACGTTTGCCTCACCCGGTGTTGGGGTTTAGCCCCTCCACCTCTGAAGTTTAGCTCCATCCCCTCTGAAGTTTAGCCCCTCCCCCTCTCCCTCCCCCTATGTATATAATTCCGGTGGATCAATTTGGGATTGAGATCCCTCAAGGTTGTGGGACCAAGTTATAGCAGAGCTCAAAACCAAGGTTTTCCTGAACCTCAGCCATAACTCCACATTCCATATTGGATCCGTTGGTTGCAAGCATAGCTGCAACGGGTCGGTACAGCTAGTACTAATGTATAACATTTATATGTCTTGCTAACGTGTCTAAAAGCTCTTAGTATTCTGATCAGCTCCGCGGGTATATATTACACAGATGTGGATAATTGTGCTGGTGGATGGTAGCAGGTTAATTGCCATACTTAAAGTAACCTCAATTACATTACATTATCCTTCAACCAAATAAATGTCTGCCCAGCAAACCTCACGCTGCAGTAGGTTGACTGCATAGTTTTCTCATTTGCAATCAGTTACGGCTAATCTGCTCTGTTTAAGAAGTAAGTGGGACTGTTAAGCAATAAAACAGATTGTGATTGCGATATAGTAAATATGGATGTCGCACAATGAGATCTTAACTGATGCTGATTGCTCAAAGTATTGGTGTCAGCCTGGCTCAGTTGGTAGCACTCTTGCCTCAGAGTCAGAAGGTTGTAGATTCTGACTCTGATTCTGAGAAGGGAGTTTCTCCTCGTATCCTAGCCGACACCCCCCAGGTACATAGGTGGTTCATTTTGTGGCTGTTTGTGTGACATTGCTGTGTGCAAATTGGCTCACACTCTCACCCACAAATGCACTGCACTACACTTCACAGTCAAATCTTATGAAGTTGTTTGAGGTGTCTTTATACTTGATAAAGCACTATATCAAACGCAAGGATTATTATTATTGTAATACAATTTTTCTGTTGAGTATTATACAGTAAATATAAATGATAGGCACTTGATGGTAGAAATTCCACTTGGGTCTAGATTCACTCTATTGACAATTCAGAGCGTCCAATTCTCGCAAATTCTTAAAAGCAATCATAATTTGGAAATTTGCAGATCCTTTTAAGACCTAGAGAAAAACAACTTCAAAGTTAAGACGGAATTCAGCAATTTATCAAATTCTGGATGCTCTGCTAAATCAATAGAGTAAATTTAGATCTAGTGGAATTTCTCTTTCTGAATATCCATATAATAGATTAACTAAATGCGAGTGTGACGCAGTAATGTGAGCGTGGACAGCAAATGTGAGTGCGACACAGCAAATATGAGTGTGACACAGCAAATGGGAGTGTGACACAGCAAATCAAGTATCAGGCACTGTCACTGTTAAGCATCTGAAATGCTATCTGCGTAAAGGGCACTACATAAATGCAAGTTGTTGTTTTTGTAAATGTAGTGTTACACGATAAATGTGTGTTACATAGTAAATGTGAGTGTTATATTGTAAAAGTAAATATTTACTTGTACAGTAAATGCAAATGTTTCCAGTTGTGAATACATGCAGGCTGCTTTGGATTTCTCTCTGCCTACTGCGTAATAGACAGAGTTTTAGTGCTCTTAAGATGTTGTCCTGTGTGAAGGGTGCTCTAAACATGCAAGTTGTTGTTGTTGTAATGTAAATCCTGGTTTGAGTTTAGAATTTTGCATTTGTCTACAAATACACAGTCATTACACAATAAATGCAAGGATTATTATTATTACACTCTACTGTAAACTCTGTGAACCACTTTGAAATGTCCTTGTGGGGTAAAAGGCGCTACATACAAGAATTATTATTAAACGCAAGGATTATAATCATTAAAACACTAATAATTAAATGCAAGCTTATGAAGACATGTTTTATAACATTAATAACGTATGTTCCTTTATCATTATATGATATCATATTTATGTTCATTAATGCCAACACTGTAAATCCTTGAATAAAGTTTTAATGTTGAAACTGGGAGCTAAGTTGAAGAGGATTCCAAAAAAAACAACAGACTTCGTGGATGATATTGATTTCAGTCCGTGATACTTCGCTATAATTAAACTGAGNAAAAAAAGCATTAAACAGCAACAAATATCCAAAATGAGGCTAATTTTGTGCTATTTTTCTAAATCAACACACTTGAATGAGATATGAAAGTTAGATTTTCACCTGGATAAATTCCCGGCTATTATTGGGAATACATTCTGACATGATTCCATTGACATGGACATTACTTTTATTGTATTTGAAGGGTTTCTAACAAGGCAGAGATAATTCAATATTTCCACGCTTGTCGCTGGATTATTGTTGATCGCTCAGTGTTTCATTTTGAAGAA
Source organism: Callorhinchus milii (assembly GCF_018977255.1). NCBI lineage: Eukaryota > Metazoa > Chordata > Chondrichthyes > Chimaeriformes > Callorhinchidae > Callorhinchus > Callorhinchus milii. Next base: position 16,367,816 of record NW_024704743.1, read on the forward strand.
ACTTCAGGTCTCGTGATGGAAAAGCTCTGTGAGTGATGTGGACCTGAAATCCTGAATTATGTTTCCCACGCTTCGTAGCATTAGCTGGGGGCTGTTAAAAACTAACAACTAATTTGGGAGTTCTGGGATATGCAACTGATCACGTCACAAGATCACAAGAGAGGTTCAGATAAAGAAGGCCCATATTATCTAATCTTTTCAGAATACCCAGCTAGAAGTCTACCATTGGATTTTAGCATTTAAATGTTATCCTGTACCCAGTTATTCAATGACATTTAAAAACAAACTTTTAGTTGCAATTCCATATGCAAAGATCATTATTAACGTATTATTTATTTGAAGGGATTGTTTGAGAGCTCAACCTGTTCCTCTTCTCACCTGTCGCGTCAGGACTTCTGCACAAGACCTCTGCCAAAACGTCCTCCTTGCGTCTTCACCTCGCTGCTCAACCCAAATGAGCACGCTACTCACTTCATCTGATTCACTGTGAAAGGCTGAAGATAATCATAGAATAAGACTCACTGTGATTCATTCCTAATAGTTATTCCCCTGTGTAGCAGCAGGCAGCACAGAACTGTCTTGAGTGTCTTCCTTCAGATGACGTGTTAGCTTAACATCTTATAATAAGAATAATCCTTGCATTTGATACAGCGCCTTATCACATTGTCAAAACACCCAGGGCTCTACGCAGGATTTACTACAAAGTGCAATGACTGAGCTTTGGAAGCGAATTCAGCAGCCAATTTGCACAGAGCAATGTCCCACAAGCAGTCATAAAGCGAGTACCTTTTTTTTATCTGGGGATTTGTTGGCCCAGACACGGGAAGAATTTCCCTTCTGTTTCTAACAGTGCCATTGAATCTTTAATGTTCACCTGAATAGGGAGATGGGGCCTGGGTTTGATATCTTATCCAAAGGACATATTTGACTGATGGATTAACTGCACTAAACTGACTGACTGGTCAATATTCTTAAACGTTACTCTCTCATGTGCCTTGGACCCAAACTAAACCATTTCTCTGGAGTGTTGTTCAATACATAAATAAAATTAATGTAATATTTGATCTAATTTGTGAGATTTCTTACCTGGATTCCTTAATAAGGAATCTGGGTCATTGAAATGTGGTAAGTAAAGTACAACAACAACAACTAATTACATTTGTATAGCGCCTTTTACATCAGGACATCATGCCACCTGGGAAAATCCATTCTGACAAAATCTATTGCCAGAGCACAACTCCCACGGATTGACGGGAATTCTGATGTGCTTGCTAACAAGACTCATCCCTTCCATGTTACCATGGGTGACCGAGCTTGCAGCTTTTACTCCTCTAACCTGTGCGACTCCCTCTCTCTGTCTTCTTTATATCCACCTGAAAACTTACCACTTCAACACGCCTAGTCACCTCCCCTTTGCCTCTTCTCTCTTTCGAAAGGCACTTGATAAATGCATGGTATTGTTGCATTAAATAATACCAAAAAGGAATACTGCAAAACTGGAGTTCACTGCTGCCAATGTAGATTGCGTTATTTCTCACTCTATTTTGTTTTTTATTCTAAACAGCTTTGTGCTGATTCGGATTTTCATGCCAATAACTTCTCTGAAATTGTTTTATGATGTTTTCAAACTATTTTGTGTAAATTGTCTCTAATCCTGAGCTGTACCTTGGAAATCCTGGCAGGTAAGGCAGTGCCAACTGTCAGTATGAATTGCTTACCAAGTCCTTCACAGACCACAATAGACATCGACAATGCGTTTGTGTTTCAAATAGCTCATGTAAAAAAAAATCTCAGCAGCACCAACCGAATCCAAAGACTTCGCTGATATTATAGGTGTTACTGCAGGCTGTTTAGAGGAAGAAAAAAAAGCCCCCAAAACATAAGCTTATCAATCCACGACTGTGTCTGGGACACTGCTGTGCGCAATTGGCTGCTTTTTGTTTCGCCCGCAAAACACAGTTAATCCACAGTTAATTTTGTGAAGTGCTTCGAAACGACTCAATGGCATGATCAGGCGCCATATCAAATGCAAGAACTATTATAAGACCCTTTGAATTAAAAAGAAGCGTTATTCTGAAATCAAAATGTATGACCGACAAAATAACACTGAATCTGAACGTTATATGACGAACTAGAATTTTAAAATAAGATGCAAATCGGAGAGAAGATTGCGAAAATATACAAGCGCATTGCTTGTTCCTCCACACTGTGATACAAGTGTGAGGAGGGTCAGGTAGTTAATAATAATAATAATAATTGGATTTGATATAGTGTCTTTTCAGGTCTTCGATATGTCTCAAAGACTTCACAGAATATACTGGAAAGTGAATTGACTGCATGATTTGTGGACAAAACGCGGAAGCCAATTGCGCTCAGCAGCGTCCCACAAACAGTCATGGAATGAGTGACCAAATAATTTTTTTGTATTTTTTTTTTGAAGGGATTAACCCTTAGTTAGCTGAATGGATGTCACACACAGCACGGCAAAGTGTGTGCCATTTGTGTATGAAGTCAAACTCACTGCCCCCCTTGCAACCAACAGAATCAGATTAACAGCGATCATTTACATGTGTGCAAAACAAAAAACATCTCTGTTGCTTTTAGCAATCATCTGAAGTGGCCCTAGAGCCTAACACCCTTGTGAGCGGTTAGGGCCTGCAGCTTATCAATTTACTGGCAAACGGCTCCCTGAAGTATTAACCCGGGTTAATTATTCGTCAAATATGATTATGCAGTTCTAATGTAAAAATCGGAAATGCTGGATGGAATTTTTCACTCCAGTGACTTGGCGATTGCGGCAGCTGGTGGAGCGGTGGCAGTAATTACCAGCCCATTCCAGCTGCTGGCTCTGAATTCTGGTTCGGAAAAAAAAAAGCAATAAATAACTAGAGGAGCAGGAATAGGAGCCGAGCCAATGGTGGTGGGGAACATCTCACAGCTGCTGCTGGTGATAAATGAGAGCCAGTGGCCCCGTTTCTAATCAATACATGTAAATGCTTCTCATTACAGTTTTCATACACACTTCTCAATTAGCCTTTCCTCTCACTGGTAACAAGGAATGTCATGCTTTCTGGAGTGTGAAAGTGCTACATCCCCACGTTCACCTGCATCCATCGCAAACAAAAGAGCTTCTGAGCACAGCCCAGAGAGGCAGCAGGTGCTGGCAATGGCAGTGCATCTAACCTCGACTAAATGACTGGCTCCCTGGCCATTTCTGTACTTGCTGTGGAATAATTTCTGTTAAAAAATACTTACCACACTGTTAAAAACACAGGCGTGTGTTTAGCACAACTTCTCCTGCAGCTACACAGAGTGCTCATTTCAGGCTATTCTGTGTATTTTACAAACAGATACATTGACCAGTACTTAGACTGAACATGTGCAGCTCACACGTCTACCTTTATTTACGGTTCTTATGTTTAGAACACTCAAGATTTCTATATTTTTAAATCTGCCTGTTCAAGTGGATATTAAAGATCTCATGGCACTACAGGTTTTTGAAAAGAGAAGGGAGAAGTCTCCTGGCCAACAATCCTCCAGATAAAAAAAATAGTCACTCACTTCATGACTGCCTGTGGGACATTGCTGTGCAAAAATTGGCTACGACATTTGCCCACAAACACACAGTCACTACACTTCACAGAAAAATCCTGTGAAGGCTTTAAGATATCTCAACAACGTGATAAGGCACTACGTCAAATGCAAAGATTATTATTATTATTAACGATTCTCTGATCAGCTCAAAGTTTTTAATCAAACAAGTTTCTCTCTTAACTTCTCTTTCCCTTTGGTTGGCAGAAAAATGAACTCAGATATGGAGACTGAACATACAGTCCAAATTCCCCAGCTTGGTCTAATTACTGCTTGCCCAAATGATGGAAAATGGTTAATAATCGCTCAAGTGAAGGCAACTGTTGAACTGCTTGGTCTCAGCAGAATGCAGCAATGGGACATTAACAATCCTTACATTTGATATCATGCTGTTGAGATGTCTCAAAGCTCTTCACAATATATACTGTAAAGTGAAATGACTGTACATTTTGTGGGCCAAATGCTGCAGCCAATTGCACACAGAGCATTGTGGATTGATAGGGATTATTAGCCCCGAAAAGTGATCCTCCAAGCGACAAATAATCAGGTTCGTACCTACTGCTAGGTAAGCAGAGGCGCGTGGCGTTGGGAAACTTGGCTAAGATTTTGCCGAAAAGGGTGAAAGTATCCTGCTTTTTGTTTTAAAATATAACTGCCTCTGGCACACACAATTAGATTTTTTGTTTCGCTGGAGAGAAAACAAAATACATGGGCTTTATCATGGTACAGGATTTTCTTTGTGTTTGCACAGAAACAAACTAATTATCACAGAGTGAGAATAAGGCAGAGGAAAAAAAAATGCTGTGGCATCTTTATTGTAACCGCACTGACATGGAGCCGCGCACACAAATGCTGACCCAGAGCGTGAGCCGTTGATGAGAGAGGCTAAAATGGAAGCTGTCACTTCACATTGCATCAGGGCGATTTGTACAATGTAGTAAAATTAAAAGCTCCTGATGGCGCAGGATCCAGTTTCAGTCATTAGCTATTGGGACTGACAGGGACCATTCAAGAAGATCAGGCTCCACACAGTGCAGTGGTCAATTTGCCTTGTCCCCAGGCGATTGGCTGTTAATGTTGTTTCATGCCCCACTTCTCTGTGTGCGCCAGGCAAGAAACAAATTGTTTTTCGTCCCTGTTCCCACCTTTAAGGGGACGGGGATGAAAAAACAAAGCAAAATGCACCCTAGTGATACGGAGATGCAATCTGTCTGATACACATGACATAGGACACGGTTATCATACAATGAATAGTAAATCAGGGAAGCTTGAGTTCTTCAAAGGTACAACTGAAAACCTACAACAAACGTGTTATTTCTTCCTTTCCCTCCAAAATAGAAACACAGGCGCGTCCACACATAAAACAAGTTTAACAATAACATTTCTGGAGCTCGCACTGTTTGTGCCTCAGTTAAAAAAAAGAGTTTCAAAAGAAAACAATTCAGCCAGAAGGACAAAGGGTTAAGCATTAGTACTGGTCAGTGCTCAGAGAGCGTGTGTTATAAATAATACAGATGGAGAGGGTGAAGGGCACTCGAAACTACCTCAGGACCAAAGCTGAGCAATCAAAGTGAAAAATCTAATTCTGTATTAAAAACTCAAGTTGCCATGGATATGCTTTGCTTGCTGACCAGCTGCAAATGTGGCTGGGGCTGGTGTGGGCGATATCTGCAGATATCAGCAACTTTGTTGGAGCTCGTGTGTGAGAAGACTGGTCTAAGCCATGCAAGCCTTTTCTGTGATCGTTGTCAGCACACATTGTAGCCAAAGAATTATTAAGGGAAACGAAACGGGCAATTATTCAGTGGCTCTTCTTGTTCTCAAAATCCCATCCGTGGCCCAAATTTGCTAGTTTCTCTTTTTTTTGTAATAAAAATATGCTAGACCCCTGAGCCCTAAAAGGAACCCTTTTTTTTTAATGACTGTTGTTGGAAAAAGGGATTAAGAGACATTTATTTCCCTGGGACAGACACGAGGAAGAGAAAGGGTGGAACTGATTAACTTGACGATGGTCGGTCGCTCTGTGAGTTGCAGGTCTGGTTTGAGTATTTTTTTCCCGCTGTATTTGTTTCAATTTCTGAAACACTGAATGAATTTCTGTGTCAACTGCACAATGTGCGGTCCAGTCTGCTGAGTGACAAAGGCACCTTTCACAGCACCTGAAATAGGTGCTTCCTGTTGATTAACAGGGAGATGGAATGATTTTTAAAGCAAATAAAATATAAGCAATTAACTCTGCAACACATGGTGGGGGTGGTAGGGGGGGATTCATTGAAAGGGGGGGGGTGATTCTTTGAGGGGGAGTGGCGGGAAAAAAAAATCTTCAAGGGGAGAATTTCAGCTCCTGAGCTCAGGTCAATGCAAAGCCAGCAAGAGCTCGTTCCTACGAAATCCTAAAATTCTTTGCACTAAAAGAGAAGATGCCTGGAACATGTGGCTATCCTAAACTCCCTGGAGATTTTACTCAAGAATGATTTTAAAAAAGGTACAGATGAAGGCTTTTGAATCATTTTACTACAGCGCACTTAAGGTTGTAAAACAAACTCTCTTCTGCAAAAGCATATATTGAAATATAGACTTCAAACAACTCAGCCCACCAGGCAATTGCATTTTTTTCCACATTTCGCCCACAAAATATACAGTCGATTCACTTTACAGTATATCCTGTGAAGCGCTTTGAAACGTTTCGATGATCTGATCAAGCGCTATATCAAATTCAAGGATAAATATTATTATTTTGGCACATGTATATATTATGCAAATGACACACAGTTCTGTTTCGTTACTGAAGGCATCATATCTGAAATTTGTGAATTTAAACAATTCCTTTTCTTGTTTTTTTCCACTTTTCATTATTTTTTAAAATATAGATTTTTATTCTTTACTGAGTAACAGCTCATAGAGTGACAGCCACTCCAAATCAGTTTATGACATCTTATATTTGTACCTTGCGTATATTTTTTTTAAAAAAGCTTTGTATTTTTCAGAAACTTCAGCTCCCAAATGATTGAAATGAAAAGAAAGAGCAAAGCCTCAGAGCTAAGAGAAACATCACTTTCTCTGACTTCATCCCAGACAGGGTGAGTAGTGCATGAGCGAGCTGGAATTTCTGATGATTCCTGGCTCCCTCTGATAAAATAAACTATAAAATTAACAAGTCTGAGTTACGTTTGCCTTTCACTGAACAGATAATGAGCATGAGTTAGCCAAGATCTGGCTACGGAATGATTTCAACTCAAGGTACAACAGCCACAGAACAGCTCTGAGCTTTACAGTAGAAGACTTGTCTGCCCGACAATTCTACAGATTGAGCGGCCGTTCAGCTGATGCCTCTTTGCTGGTTCCAACAGCTTCCACGTTTATCTACAAAAAAACCCACTTGACGGCAATTACGTGCGAAGCGCTTTGAGACGTTTCCAGTCGATAAGGCTTTACATAAAATGCATGTTTTCTTTCTTTTAAGACAGCGTGTTTTTCGAAAGCTTCGAAGCGTAACATTGATGCCTTCATCGGCTGTGTGCGGCTTGCATTAAATACTTCACTCCACAAGGTGCCAGACCCTGTGATTTAAATGAAACATTTTAATTTACTTTTCAGATGAGCATTCCCTGGGTAATTATCTACACAAATCACTTGGGGATAACTTTGTCACCATTTTCCCACTCAGCCCATATTTTCAGCAATTGCTTCCCCCCCACCACCTCCCCCCACCCCCAACCTACCTTTTACATGCTGAATGAGGCATATTGCTAAATAAACTGACAAGAATCACAGCAAAGCCATGTACCCGTGCTTATATGATGTGTCCTAATCATACAATCAATACAACTTTCAGTGCCTGCGTGTGACCTTTTTCAAATTATCCCTCCATTTTTGTTGAATCTGGATGAGTTTGCCCTATTTCATAAAACACTAAGTGCGTGAAATAAGTGGCTGTGGTTTTTCAGGCAGACTCCCCTTGACAGAATGATGATAGAAGCATCACATCCCTTGAACAGTAAATGCAAACTGACAACAGATGAGCCTTTAGATGTTGAATATAATACTGAATTGTGCTTGAAGTGTCTTATTATGTTGTCTTTTGATGTCTGAAGGGTGGTGCATCTTAGAAGAGAACCCGTATACTGATTTGGCATCCCAAAATTGCTCAACCTTAACAACTGGTTTCCAACTAATGTCCATCCTTTCTGAAAATAAATATGGCAGGTCGGAAGAAAATGACAAACATTTTACTTTATATGCCAAGGTTGTTTGGATGGGGTTTATGGGGTGGGGGGGGGGTGAGGTGGTCAGGTAATCATGAAGCCGGGACATTTTGATAGCTTTTTGTGAAAAGCAGTTTTTCTTCAAAATACTTAATTGCGAATTTGCAATTTTATGAATGGTAAAGTCAACGGATGTCTGTGAAGTGAGGTGAACTTATTGTGTTGTGTGTTGTCATTTTAAAACAAATCTTGCATTTTTCTTTGGTCTAAACAGGTATTAATTACACGTTGGAGAGGTGATAAAAGCCGTCTCTGGGATTGGCTCTGGTTGACTGTGGATGATATGCTTTTGTTCGACTCTCGCCCCAGCAAAATGCTAATCGGCAATGTTCGCTGTGTTGTTTCCCAAGATTTCCCAATCACCAGTGAAGGGCAGAGGATAAATTCATAAAGTGAGTGATTTTAATGGGGATTTTTACGCGCTGCTAAAAGGCAGACAGCTCTAGAGCAGGCGTAACAAAAAATTGAAGGTCTAAAAAAATAAACACTGCGAAAATGATTTTTTTTTAAAAAAAGTCTTGAAACCTACCTTGAGTTCATAGCATAGAAAATAATACAAAAACACAAGCAGTGGCACTTGTAGCTGCGAGAACAGATTGCAATGAAGAAGTCTCTGTCAGAACATTTGACAGTTTTGAAGAGGTTGATGTGAATAGTCGAAATGAGGAAGGTCTGAAGCTGGTGCTCCAGATCACACAGGAAAGTGATTCACAAGGGATCCCTTGTAAAAGTCTTGTAAAGAGACGAAAGTTTCTCTTTTTCCAGCGTGATCGTGAGGCAACGCGAGACTGTATAGAGAAGGCATCTCTCTACTGCAATTGTCAGGTAGCCTCCTTCCAAATCAGAAAGAGGTGTGAGAAATCTGAGGTCTATTGTGTGCTAGTGTAAACCATGTGCAAATGCATATGTATCATGTGCCGTGTGTAAACCCTGGGTAAACATGTGTACAGAGGGAATGATGGATTTTCACCGACAAAATATACAGTCTCTACAATATATTCTCTGAAGCGCTTTGAGACGTCTCTAAGACCTGATAAGGCGCTATATCGAATGCAAGGATTATTATTATGTCCTTAGATATATAATTGCTGTTAATTGCACCTGTAATTCCCACCTTACACATGCAGTTACACAAGGCGCATAATTATATTAATAATAGTAGTAATCCTTGCATTTGATATAGCGCCTTACAACGTTGTTGAGACGTTGCAAAGCGCTTCACAGAATATATTGTAAAGTGGATTCACCGTGTATTTGTGGACTAATTCCTGTGCTTTTATGCAAGGTTTATAAATGGTTTACGCATTGCCCAGAATAGATCCCATGTCAGCTATTAAACATGGGACAGACAATGAATTCATCTTTTAGTGTCTATTCATGACAACTCTGAGTTAAGATATTAAAGAGTTGTTCCCCTGCTCCAGCACAGGGACAGAGTGCGAGTCAGATAGAAAGCGCTGCGGGTGGAAAGAAAGGTGTTCTCAAAGGGTTTGATCTCACAAGCAAACTAGATGTGCCCATCATTCTGCAGCTCATAGTTCAGATTGTTTGTCAGGTTTGGGTACACACAGCACCATATCATGCCTGCACAGCCATTCTCCATACTCTGACTGAGGTCAAAATCCACAAAAGATTTCAATAAAATAATCCTTACATTTAATTAAATGAGGACAGTACTTGAAATTGATACACCTCCAAACTCTTCAGAGTGCTTCTCACAACTTGGCAGCTGTGCTAGCAATGCCCCATGAACAGTGGAGAAATGCATTAACAATTAAACAAAATGCAAAATACTGCAGATGCTGAAAATCTGAAACAAAAACAGAAGTCGCTGGGAACACTCAGCAGGTCAGGCAGAATCTACGGAGAAAGGAAAGTGAGTCAACGTTTCAAGTCGTGGACCCGAAACGTTTACTCACTTTCCTTTCTCCAAAGATGCTGCCTGACCTGCTGAGTGTTCCCTGCGACTTCTGTTTTTGTTTTGCGTTAACAATTAATTGAGTTATAAATTAATGTGCTTCTTGGATGAATCTGGGTGAGAGGAATGCTGACCAGGACCCTGGGAAAACTCCTTGCTTTTCTTTATGAAATAGCACCATGACATCTTTAACATCCATCTGAACCACCTGATTAGGCAGATGTGATCTAAGTTTAATGTCCCATCCAAAAGACAGCACCGCCTACAACAACAACAACTTGCATTGATATAGCGCCCTTCGCGTAGGGTAGCTTCCTGGAGCGCATCACTGTGGCGGAGTCTAACAACAAGCCAAGGGGAGAGGGAAGGGGGGTGTGACCGTAAGCATGATACAAAGCAGAGTTTCCAAAGTATTACACTGGAGTGTCGCGCTACGTTATGAGCTCCAGCACTAGTGTGGGGTGCAAGCCCATAACCTTCTGACCCACAGGCAAGAGAGCTACCAACTGAGTCAAGCTGACACTTAGACAGCACACCCACCATATGCCTACTTTTGAGTCCTAGTTTCCAGTTTAAATGCAACACATGCACCACTCCAAACCGATGCTCATGTGAAACAAACTCACCTTGGGGTGTATTTCACGTCAGGAACAATTTGCAGACAATGCAATGTTACTAGCTGCAGTGCATCCGCAGTTTAAACCTATAAAGGAAAAGGTGCGTGATGACACATGTGTTTGACTAGCACACACGTGCCACATGGCAAAATGTCCATGTTACAAAATGTGTCATTATTCCACTCAGGGAGTTGCCATTTAAACGACAGAGCTCTACTCAATCGGACATTGTGGATTCAACCACGGAGGTCGGATTAAACTAATGGCATTCAGCACGGGAGAAAAGTGCAGATATAAAGAGCAACAGCTGTCACGGGAGTACTCTGCTTTTAGTTTCATTTCTCATACTGCTACCAGTAAATATTGGCTGTGAATACAGAATGAAATGTTTACACTCACAAAATAAAATGGGCAACATTTGGGCTGACAGGTCCCACTGCATTTCTTTCAAAAAAACATCATTTGCAAATGCTTTGTTTCTAAAACCTTGTTCCTATTTGGCACTTCTTTACAACTTTAACGATCTTTTTATCTCATTCCACTCCGCCGTGCATCCACTGCTTAAGTTCCATTTTACTGAGGCACTGCTGTCACGAAGAGAGAATAATCCCGGAGGGGGCAGAGAGGTAGGAGCCACTATTCCCAAACCACTCCAGTAAAATCCAAACAAAGGCAATAAATTCCCAATGGCCAACAGAAGGAATCTCCTTAGATTGTTTCATAAGCCAAGGAGGCATCTTTATCCGTGTGGATGGTGAAATTATAAATAGACTTGTCTCAGTCCTGCGATAGAGGCAGGTATTCCACAGTTTCCCTTTGTATAATGCAGTCAGACAATACATAAAGAAAAACATTGCAATGCATTTTTTGTTATTTAACCAAAATCCCCACAAGAGCTATTAGGTGTGGAGCCTATTTTAATAAATCCCTTGAGGGAGTATAAAACTCCCGTTAAGCTTTTTATTTCTGAATGAAATAAATCAATTTTGTTCAAGGAGGTACTTTTTTAAACAAAATTGAAGTGAAAATAACAGCATCAATTGTTACACAGGAACATCAACCGGGGAGCAGAGTGAAATGCTGTGTTATTGGGAAACAATAAGAAATGGCATCAGTCTGCTTTAAGCCTCCAATCTGGAAGTCCAACACTTCTCGGCTTTTCTGATCAATGACGATAACTTCATCATTCAGAACAGGGTCAGGAGAGGGGTGTTCTGCCTCATTCAACATGATAAATATCATATGGACTGCAAATTTAGCTCTGATAATGCGTTACTCTCAGTTAATCCACTTTATCTGTTAGCCCCCAGTAATATATGTTACATGCATTCACCTCCAGTAATAATTACAATGTATTATCCACAAATAATACTTTCCATCTGCATCACTCTCAAGTAATATTTACCATGCATTGTCCTACAGTAATAGATACCATGTAATTACTTCCCAGTAATAGATACCATGTACATTACTCCCCAGTAATAGATAGTGTGCACATTACTCCCCAGTAATAGATGCCATGTATATTACTCTCCAGTAATGGATGTCAATGTGCAACTTTGCAGTAAATACATATTGCATGTTACTCTTTAAAAACACGTACCAAGGACTGACCCCATTAGAAAGTATGAGTCCCAATTTTAGCTTCCTTGTTATAATGGGACATGCTAAAACAAAGGCTGTCAGTCAGTTGTCCCGAGGTGTCAGATCACCACTGCCATCACTTTCTCCTCACCGCAGGCATGTGACCATTACTTACCATGTGCTGTGCATGCCTGTTATTGCCTGAGGCTGAATATGTACCATGTCTCCAGTGTAGAACAGGGCCATGGTGTGATTATGCTGTAAGCGGTCCTACATTATAATAAATAACAATAATCCACGCATTTGATAAAGCATCTTATCACATTGTTGAGACGTCTCAAAGGACTTCATAGAATACACAGTAAAGTGAATTGACTGCATGTTTTGTGGGCAAAATACGGCAGCCAACTGAGCATAGAAGTGTCCCACAAACAGTTGTGGATTGAGTGACTAAATTATTATTATTATTTTTTGAAGGGATTATTATCCCCGGAAAGTGATCCGCCAATCGACTAACAATCAGGTTCCCACTTACTGCTAGATAAACAGAGGCATATGGAGTAAGAAAATTTGCCTAAGCTTTCACCCAAAGCAAACCCAGAATTTCACCCGGAATCAAATTTCACCCGGAATCAAACCCGGGTCCTCTTGCTAGCGAGGCGAGTGCTCTAACCAATATGCTACAGGACTCCATATTAGGGGCTTGTTAGAATGGGGCTGGCCTGTTCATGCTCTCCAGTAATACAATGTGTTTTCTTCCAGTAATGCATAATTCTCCATTATTATCCAGTCATTTGCTGAAAATACATTGCTGCGCTAATTTGGTTGTCAGTCAGAACTGTTCAGTGTTCAGCTCAAATACCCTCAATCCTCATAGTAAGATCATTTTGCGTCTACACTAACATTCTCACTGAACTCGCCTGTTACCAAAACGAATCACCGGCTCTTCACAGCAAATAGCTGCAAGATTATTTGAATCATTCATTCCAAAAGGGAACGACCAGCTTCATTCCTAACTCACCAAACCAGTCAGCCATCAAACATTAATACACAGACCTCCCTTGTTCCTTCCAGCCAGATAGCCAGACAGACAGTCAGCGAGTGGCAGCACTGCTCGCTGGGGAATGAATGACCAGAGAATGACTGTGTAACAAATGCAGACCATGATATGTTATGCAAATTAAAGAAATGCACAGAGCAAATTAAAGGCATTCATTTTACCTTGTTTATGAGCGGGTTTGGAAACCGTGTTAATTTCACTTCTACAGTTCATATGTTACGGTCTCCACGATGGCATTGCTGAATTGTGCTCATTCAAAACTACTGCTGCCATCTCATTTGTAGCATTTCCCGATGGGATTCCTTTCGAATGCCCATCGAGCCGCAGGAACTCCACGCAAGCAGCATACAGCGACAGAGCAGAGTTGGTTTGGGTGAGCACGACATATGTTTATGACCAGACGCAGTCCCCATTTCCGTGACTTTAAAAGGGAATGCCGTTAAGAAGTACTGCAAATTAGACCCCATTGTGTCTAATAGTCCATTTTATTGAGCCTTCAGTTCATTTTAATTGTCGAATGATCAAATAACAACAGTAGTTTCCATGCAGCTTTGTTCAAAAGGAAATGTCAAGCACACATCCCTTACTCATTGTCTATGGTCCTCATTCTGAAATTATAATTGAACTGCAACAATTTGTATTTACATAGCACCCTGCACATAGCATAACCTCTCAAAGCCCCATAGGCCATTTGCTTTTAAAGGTGCTGAGTTGCAAATCACAACCGTAGCATTTCTGCCATTATCTCCACCTACGGCAAGTTACAGTAAAAATAAAACTATAAACCGGAAGATGCTACACATCCTGATCAGCTGGTCTACCTCCCAGCTGCTTGACCTCATTTCCCCAAAGACATCACATTCAATGTCAGACTGACGAGCACATCTGACCCTGAACCTGACCCTTCTTTGTCTCGTGATATTTTATGTATAAATATTTGACTAGGAAGAAGAATGCGGCGACACTGAGCGTGCAATGAAGATTGAGATCAGCAAAGAAAAACAACAATAATTTACATTTACAAAGCGCCTTTCACATTAGGAGGACGTCTCAAAGCACTTCACAGAACCGACTGGGATACTGAGCTACGAATGGGGGAATCTGATCAGGGGGAAGAAGACAACCAAAAGTACAGTTGAAAATAAAGCTATTTGCATGAGTTTTTAAGGAATGAGGCATAGGGACTCCGGGATGCAGTTCCAGAGAGCGAGGCAGAAAGTGGTGTGCTGGGTCGGGGTGGGGAACAGACATGAAGCAGGCTGGTGTAGACTGCTAATATTAGAAATCTGAACTAAAAGTAGGATACACACTACACACAGCACATTGATCGACATCTGAACAACAAATGCGGAGGTCAAAAATGCTGTATTTTATTTTTATTTCTTAATAAGGAATCCTGTTAGATTTCCAGTCAAACTGTGGGGACTCTGCCTGGAGGTAAATCATGTCAGAGTGGAATTAAATTCTGGTGTCTGGCACGGTGCACTTCCAATTTCTTGAAGGAGTCTCCACTTACACTAGAATCAGAACCATAGACAGCACAAGAGGGTTTGTTCAGGTAACTATTGTATTGCAATTGCAACATTTGTTCAGCAATTGTATTGCAATTCACAATGGAATAAAAAGGTGGGAACTGCCCCGATAGAAAATAATTAGAGCAGCAATACATTTGATTTCATAACCTAAATCGTTAACTGAATGTTAACTGAAGCTCTGCACAAGATGTATCTATTTTACACCAAACCCATCGTATGCCGTTGGGATCTTTCAAAATAAATCATGCAAAAGCATCCTGCTCCTCAGAATATTTTTTAACTGAGAGGGCCCTAAGGAAGAATCAGATGTGGTAATTCTACTGCGTGCTGAAATAAACATGTGGTATTTCTCATTGAACAAGTTTGTTTGTGGGGATTTGTGATGGATTGGAAGAGGGTACTTGCCCACTAACATGGCACAAAGCCGATTACTGCTCACAAAGGCACATAAATACATAACACCACAAGGTGTGTTTAATTCAGATCAGAGTTCCCCAGAGTCCCTTGTTTGAAATCTTCCCCTTTGCAGCCTATAAATCCTCAACTACTAAGCATGGCTCAGCTCCTCCTCCTGTTTTGTTTCGTGGTTCAACCACCAAAAAGTGAGATTCAAATGGGATGTATCTGATAGTGCAGCCAAGCCCCCACCCCCCTCCCCCCCCCATCCCCCACCCCACACCCACCTCACCCTGTGCATTGCTCCATCCTGTGCCCAGTCACGAACTTACTCCATAGGACATGAGTATGTTGTAGATATTCCCAAGATGCACAGCCATGAGTTTCCGGTAAATGGTCCATTGCCCAGCTGGTTGAGTTGCTTGGTTCATTTTGATCATATAGTATTTTGTATTTGTGCCCCTCAAAGTAGAATTATTTTCAATCAAAAACCTTTTAAAACAAGTAACTGGCCAATTTACTACTAATAATAATAATCCTTGCATTTTATATAGCGCCTTGTCACATCTTCAATACGTCTCAAAGCGCTTCACAGAATATACCGTAAAGTGAATTGACTGTATATTTTGTGGGTGAAACGCGGTAGCCAATTACGCAAACAGTCGTGGATTGAGTGACCAATCTATTATTATTTTTTTGGAAGGAATTATTACCCCCGGAAAAGCGATCCGTCAATTAACTAACAACTGGATTCATACTTACTGCTAGGTAAACAGAGGCGTGTGGAGTAAGGAAACTTGCCCAACGTTTCACCCTGCCGGGAATCAAACCCAGTACTCTCACTTGCCAGAGTGCTCTAACCACTGAGCTAAAGGACTCCATTGAAGCAATAAAGCATTGAAAGTGAGCTGGATAATCTGAGCAGTGATAAACAGATGTGGTAACAAGTGGATAAATGGATGCGGTGAGCAACAACAGACAATGGGCTGAATAGTTCCATCCATGCTGGCTCAGTCTCTCACCATCAGAGCTGCTCCTCATATAGTACATTTGTGTTCAATTTAGCCAATTGCTCAGTCTATTTCCAAAACCCAGAACACCAGCTCAATGAGCACAATAGCAGCCCAATGCTAGACAGTAAATGGTCAGTTTGGGGTGGCCACTGTGAATTTTAACCGCAGCAATGGTATACTTGTTATATTTCAGAGAAAGGCATGCGCAGGGCACACAAGTGAAAGTTCCACAAAGCCAATATGTGGGACGTGCTTTTTGGGGAGTTGTGATAAGCAGAAAATATCAATGAAAAAAAAACCTTAAGACCTGTTGAATAAACTGAGATGATTATTGGAACAGTTCCGATTAGGGTGGAAAGAGCTGTATTGCTTATATAGTTCACTGGGGGCCTCTAGTGGTACAGCTCACAATCTGCAGCACCACAGTGCAGTGCAACCCTAAACTTTGTGACAAGGATTCATTGGCCCACAAACAAATGTTCAAGCTGGTAGGACACTTGGATGGAAGAGAATCACTCAAAGTATTCCAGTAAAGCACTCAGCTGTCTGATAGTCCTACAGCACAGCTACCTGCACTAAGTGGAGTGTTACACAGATCAGCATTGTAAATTGTAAATAAATAAATTAAACTGAGTGTTTTACTGTAATGCACGATGCTCTGCTGTCTGTGTGCTCAAATGGACTTTTTCTGTTGACATACTTCAGGCCTTGACAGTACCAAAAGAACGAGTTTCACATCAATCTGCCTGGTACTATAATGACTAGCACTATAATGCCTTGCTTATCCACAAATCTGCAGCTAGTGTCGTCTCCAGAGCTGTGCTCTGGGAGCCCACCACCCCATCCTCAACAGGCTCTACCAGCTTCCTATTCCTCAGCATATTGATTTCAAGATCCTCGCTTTGATCTTCACACTCTTGCCCCACCCTACCTCAACTTCTACTCCCCCCAATCCACCTGCTGCACAAAGAGGTTGCTTGCTGCCCTACCCACCCACCCATTGGCAGGCTACCTTTCTGCACCTTGCACTCATTCTCTGGAACTCTTTCTCTAAGCTTCTTCTTCACGCACCTTCCCTTTCCGTTTATGAAACCCTTTGAACAACCTACTTGTTTTGACAGCACCTCTGATCAAATCCCCCTCCCAACCTCCCACCTGCCTCGGGTTTCTACTCCATCTCTAAAATATGCAAGCCATTGTCTTATGTGTAAGGCTCTATATGTGTACGTCATTATTGCTGCACTGTAACGTTCAGTAATCTTAAACCAATTTAAACTGCTTATTAACCAGAATGATCACAGCAACAGTGGTGTGGAGACCAGAGGACAGATTGTCAAAACATTTCCCAATGAAGCCATGTGAGTGAGATTGATTTTAAAAGTAAGTAACGCTACAGCAATAAAAACTACAATATAAAAAAATGGATTTAAAATCCATTTACTTTAACACAAAATGAACGATGGGAACAGACTGCATTAAGAACTGGGAGACGTTTAGAGAGAACGTGACAGGTTACGTCTAGCTCAAAGTGCTGCAGATAATTAAAACCTCATTCGCCCCACTTGCACTTCACTTCATTAGAAGTGGGTTTCCCATTTAGGCATTTTCAGAGCTCCGTCTTCTTGCGAAAATTTCAACATAAATTTGCAAAATCTGACTCACCCATTTAATTTCATACTTGATTGATATATCATGTCAGATAGTCAAAGTGGTCGTCCTGACAGCTATCAGAAAGTGTTTATTTCAAAAGCTTGCTTTGATCTTCTTTACATTACAACTCCTGCCCTGGCCACAATCAGAGCTTGGCTTTTCTGCTTATCCTGTCCCTGGTTCTTACAGTATATAAGCAGCACATCTAAATAGAACAGGACCCGTGGTTTCAAACACTTTCCCAGGCTGGTTTACTCCAGTGTGTATGTGAGTCCCTTGGTCTGCGAGCTACTTGGTATGTGAGCAGCAGATAGAAGTGAATGTTTCCACATTACTTCTCTATGACTGTTAAACAAATGACAGCAGATTAACATCAGCTGCTACTTTGCCACAGCCTGAGTTTTGCCTGATAAGAGATCCATAATGTGGTCTTTGCAGTCAAAACAGAGGTGGGGGTGGGGGAGGAGAGTGCTTACCAGCCTACACCCCTTGTTAACACTGGCATAATAGTATGTGGTGTAAAAACCCTGTTCCATCCCCTGGTGTCGGTCACAAGGCTGAATTTAACACTGCCACTGACGAAGATGGGCTGAACCCCAGGGGAAAGCCTCCATGAGGGAACATTCCAGTCAGCTTTGGCAGAGACGTTGAAGTCTCTGGCTATCAGACCCTTTTCTTTCTGTACAAAAAGCAAGAGAATGAAATGAGTAGCTTTATTCTGCCCGACAAGGCAGGACTTCCTGACTGCAACACTGCAGTCTTCTGCTATTCTCTTTTGGTCGAGAGAGTGGTGGTGGTGAGAGAGAATATGGTATAAAGTGATAATAGAATACACGTGATGAGCCACTATATCAAATGTGAGGATTATTATTATTAATATGGTCTTGTGCAGTTGGTGCGTATTTTGTCTCAACCAATAGCTAGGAAAACAAACAGACTTGAGTGTCAGAACACAGTCATCTGGTAATGCTCAGAACAGTGTTGCTGCAAAGAATTGGAACACTTTGTTTTGCTCCGGAATGAAATTTGTTTTGCACCAGTACTAGTGACAATAGTCAGAGATGAATTTTGTTCAGTCTCTCAGCTTGAAGAAACTCATAGGTTGTTATTAGAAAATCTCAGAAGGCAGGTCTACCTAACGTGTTTACAAGATGTTTGCACAAACGGATTATCACTGCACGCTTTGTTACTTTCTTCCCTGCCCTCTCCTCGTCTCCTCTCCTACAGGTGACCAAATTGTTCTGGACTTCAGCTCTATAGGGACCAGCCACCCTCAGCGTTACTGCTGTGTGTCCATTCTCCATGGGTGAGCCCAGAGAATGAATGACGGCTACAATGGCCGAACCTGATCAAGTCCTTGCTAGATATCACTGGGTTACAATCAGGAGCAAGAATCCTGTCTGATTTTTTTCCCCACTTCCTAGCCCAAGGAAGTAGATGCCAATTATAGTGCTTGTCCAGTGTCCTGGCTGAGATCATCTACTTAAACACAGATGAGATTTGATCCCAGCACCTTCTGATCTGTATGTTATAGTGTTTACTGGGCAGTGCCTTTGTCCAAGTAGGCCATCAAGGGAGCACAAACTGCACTTCTCAAGCAGCCACTCACTACACAAACAGCTCATCACAGACCGGAGCTATAACTTGCTCATGATCCCACATTTGGTTGGAGTAAGGAAGATCTTCCAGTGTTGAAGTCACCCACCATCACACACCATGTGATGGACAAGTGTTAGGTTATGAGTCCAGTGCATGTACACACCGTAACACGCAGCAGATTGACATCAGCCATTTGCAGCAATATAAAGTCCCTCCTTTCCCAGCACAGATCAAATCCACTTCCCCGAGGAAGAAGCATTTACTTGAAACTAACATTGCGGTAAATCACTCTGTGCCATTCAATGTGGGCATTTGCAGCAAAACTACTATAAGTTTCCAACAAATGGGAATTCACAGCTATAGTATAAAGAGGGCTTAGAAGAGCTTGAATGACAAAAGCAAAGGAGAGCACAATCTGCTCAGAGCTTATGGTTGAGTCAACAACAGTAGACAAGTGAAACGCATAAAAACAGGGGGAAAAATGAATACAAGGCAGCTAAGGAATAAAATAAGAGTAAAATACAGTACCTGAGGTATTCTATTACTCTGGCCAGAAATCCAATGGTTGATGTAAGAACTATAACTAAACAATTCAGTTGAATGGGATCTATCCTGGATATTGAGGAGAAATGCACTCAGCTGAATTACATCTGCTACTATCTACGTCTATTCTTTCGATATTCATGCCTTTGGATATTCTGAAAAATTGATTAACCTCACAGCGTGACACTTTACCCAGCTCGCTCACTGTCACTTTGACATCTGAGAATAAGCTCTTCAACAGCCTCACTGTGTTTAGCTTCGGGAAAATCCAAACAGGTGTTGTTAAACTGGGACTTTGCAAATCTACCTGCATGAGTCTCCCCTGTCCTGGACCTAGCACACAGACTCACATGTTTAAGAAAACATGTCCAACAGTGGAGAAAAAGTGAAGACAGACTATCCTGGAGATTCTCTTCAATTTTCACTCACTTCTCTTGATGTATAGCTCTATGATGTATTATTAATCTCAAATCATATAGCAGCAGGGTTTTTAATCAAAGAAAACTCCAGTCTCTGACAGTGCTAAATAATCCAGGTTTACCCGCCTCTGACAAGAACACATCAAATGGAAACTCAAGAATTTTGACCACAAAAAAAGAAAGGGAAATATACTTCAGAAATACAAATTTGAAGTGTTTAGTTCTTTCTGCATGTAACATATATGAAATATATATGGTGCAAATGTCAACGGTATCAGGAGCATGTTTGACAAAACAGCAACATTGCAAACTTGTTCCCTTTCTTGTCACAATGTGCAGCTAACTCACTAATACAGGGCATGGTGGCATCATCAGTGAAACACTTCTGTTGTTGTTGTTTAGGAAAGGATTTTTCTACATTCATTCACACAGTACTGAAAACCATCAGCACACTTTTGGCACACAGCAGTTAACCCCTTTGTTTCCGCCAAAACCAAAATTACTTGCAAAGGGACCCCCTTATGAAATATCGTGCAATAGACCCAACTGAGCCTCAAAACTGGGAAGATAAAGTTCAGAAGTTTTATACTGAAAAACACCAAAGGCCATTCAGAAATCCCATTGCAGAGTCTCCAGGAGTCTTTGACAAACACTTTCCTATTTGACTCTCAATCATTTGGGGTGAGGACGCAAGTGGCGTCTTAGCACCCCACAAAAACATCACTGCAGCAAAAGTGATGCACTCGTGCTCTGGCCCACATCCCTCCTCAACAGAGAGAGAGAGAGAGAGAGAAAAGAGAGAGCTCTTTTAAGGAATACAATTATGAATCATGTAAGGTGCCTTGTCTGATGTACAAGCAGTTGGTGAGAGTTGGTGAAAAGTTACAATTAATTGTTATACAGCTCGGTTGTATTTGTGGTCATGTTAAAAAACAACACTCGTTTTGCTCTACATAGAAAATACTATACCGATGTACATAAGGATTTGTTCTGCTATTTTTTCAGCAGCAAAGACGACATGGGAACAGAGAGAGAGAGAGAGAGAAAAACGGATCCTTTTCTCAGCAAGGGAGCATTCAAATCAAATACCGAAACACACTTACCAAAGAGCTTGCTGGGAGAGTCTTCGCTGTCATTTGATTCCACAGGCACAAGCAGAGACTCATTTAGCTCATTGTCTGAAGTGGCCGCCTTGTCCTCACCTCTCGATTCTGCATTCATTTCAGCTCGGAGGGACAGCAGTGGTTTGCTGAGTTGTTGTCCAGAAATCATAGGATCCTGGGAGAGAAAACGATGCAGGGTTAGCTTTGGTGTACACTCTCCCTTATCTGAGTTCCAGGCAGCTCCTGCTGCTATTGCTGGTTGCAGTCAAGTGAAGAGCTATTACAGATTCAATGAGTTTTCCATTACTCCCACCCTATTAAAGGTCTACTAGCATGGGAGGGATTAGATTTGCTTTGTCAAAAAAAAACTCTTTGCAACAGAAGCTTAAGCAAGAAACAGCGCCACCTAAAATGTTCACTATTTCTATTTTTTTCTTTTAAAAAGTTCCCTAATGCATTTGAAAATGAGACTTTGTCATTAGCTACATCAAGAACCACTTATGTAAATCACTTTATCCAACACAGAACTTTCTCACACAGAAAAAGGCTTTCCTCTCTCTACAGAGAGCAATCTAAAGCACAGCCTTTAGAAGGAATCAACATTGCAGTCAATTAAATACAATCCATTGCTTTGAACAGAAACTGAAAAATACTTAGTATTTCATACTTAGTATTTCATATGGACAAATGAGTGTTACAAAGCATTTTACCATTTAAATCAATGTGAAACTATATATTCCTGACAATTTTACAGATGCTCCCTTTAAAATAATCGTAATAATAATGATAATATCAATAAAAATATTAATAACAAGGACTCTCGAGGTATCTATTCCTGGATCAAATAGTTTTTTGAATGTCACAATCAGCGGACAAAGTGAGTCAGCTGTTTCACATTAAACTGTCTGAGAATTACCTTTTGATGATTAATGCTGTTCTTGTAAACTGACAAGTCCATCTTCACTGAGGAGAATTGGAAAGAACTAAACTCCCCGAGCTACCCTTCTGCTATTTATTGCAAAGTTTATGCCTAAATGGATGTATGTGGAGAACAGGTGACCGGCGTGCAGATAGGTTGGATAACATGTTCCCTGTGTCCACTCCTCACATTGGTCGATGGACCTGCGGGTTTTAATGTATTCATTTCTAGAAACGGTATTTGATATGACACATGATAATCTATGAAAATGTTAATCAATAAAAATAGTTTAAGCTGTCATCAAATGTACTCCTTTAGTCAATACTAATATCACTGCAAACAATGTCACTGCCATCAGGGCTTAATTTGCACAGCACTTAAATATCAGACTCAGTGCATCAATGCACTGGTCTTGCAAAAGGTAAACACATTTTCCTCAATTTAAGACTGATGCACTCAATGCACATTTAGCTGCACCAAATCCTCCCTTTTGAATACCTTGATAGGTCCACTGGAGGGCAAAATTAATACTTAATTGAATCTCACAGTCATCAAAATAATCAATACTTTTTTATTATTTATTCTTTACAGTCTGTTGGCTGTTTGAAACCTCACGGGGTAGCTGGAAAGGATTCATGATTTTAACATGCTGTCATTAAACAATGCAATTTCCAGCAAGCATTAAGCTTATGGGAACGGGCAACTTGCAAGGCAACAAAAGAAATAGGGGGCTGAGCTGAGGCCACGCTGGAAACAAATTAATTTCTCACATGCAACACAAAAATGGAAAATAAAATGCAGCTCCACACATAGAGGAAGGCTGTTTGTGAAGCGTTTTATCATATCAAGAGCAGGGCTGAGCTTTCATAATGCTGACATTCCTCATTCTGACAATCCTAAACAAGTGGAAAGGATGAGATCTCAGCTATCATCTTTCATCACAATCTCTAGCTTTACAACCAATGTGACAGCTTGCCTTTTTTTTGCACTGTTAATCACTAACTAAAAATTACTACTTAGGTTGACATTACAGTTCTGCAAAATAGTTCCAGATCCAATTAGACTACGGTCTTTAATTCAACATCAGAGTTTGGGAAATGACACCTTGTGCTGCCTTGTGTACATCACTGCACAGAAAGGCTTGGAGGAATGTTATAGTATGTGCAGTGGCGCTCACTGCTCCAAAGCTGCTTTTCTACAACCAGAGATCATTAAATTAACCTTTAGTGCACCAAATCCCTTTGTTGCATGTCCACGCTGACTTCCTCACTGTCCAGTCATGTCACTTCTACCACAGAATAGTTAACAGTCTTCAGCGAGCTATACTGTACCAGCAAGCTCTACACAAGCAGAATACGGCTACAATCTTAGACACACTTTCTCTCTCGCTTTCACTCTCTTTGGCTCACTCTCCGAAGCTGCATTTGCACCCACTGTTTATTTTTGCCCTTTATTTTTCCCCGTGAGAAATTCACTTTTAATATTTGATAACATGATATTTCGGAATAACATGACCACAGCCAATTGACGAAGGTACCATCCGCACAGTTGCCCTCTGAATAAAAGATAGAGGGAAGCAGAGCGTGTCAGCCATAGCCACAAAATCGAGCACGTCAGAAAACAACAATAAATGGAAGCTACCGACGCAGGCAGATTAAAACCAGATCAACTTGCACACAGAGGAGAAAATGCAAAATCCAGGAATCTAAGGAAACTCAGGCTTTGGCTGTGCCCACTGATCTCCCAGTCATCTTATGATGCATCAAACGTTCCATGCGAACCTAACCTGACCCTGGCTTTAGGCACATTAGTGGTACGCCAGATACTTACAGTCCACGCCATGCTCTCGTCGGAGATGTGATAAAGTATTCTCGAACTACTCCTGCAGAGAACACCTCATGCAGTCGACATTTCCTTTCTGCACCCAGTGCCACCAAGCTCAATATTCTTTCTGCTGAGCTATTTGTCTATCTCTCGGTAACACAGCACAGTTCAAATGGCAATCCTCTGTCCAAGCCGGCTGAATCACTTCATTACCTAGGTAGCACGCCATTTTGAAGCTATAATATCCTCACGCTGTCCTCTCACTGCAGTTCCTCTATTCATCCTTCCTTTGACCATCACTGCATTTACAAAGATAGCACCCATCCCAAAGTTACACATTAACACAAGCCTGATAAACCCACCCTGCAATGTAAGTTCCAGCACTTTGCTTGCATCTCACAACCACCCATTTCAATAAAAAGTTTTGAAAAAAACGCATCAATTTAGACATATAATTGGAAGTAAATAAATCCCTTTTGATGGACCTGTTATTCAGACAAAATCAACATTCACAACCAGACCACTTCTCACATAATGCACAGAAACAAATTTATTTTTACCACCTTGCAAAATGTATAACAGCAATGAGACCATATTCTGTTGAATGCTATTACCAAGGGATTTCTTGTCAAAGTCAACTTCCAAGGTAGCCCCCTGGGAACTGGACTCTGCACAGTCTCGTGGAAGGTGTGAAAATCTGATTTTCCAAAATGGATCAGTAATTCTCTATGAAGGGGGGAAAAAAACAAGATCGATAAATCCTTGCTAAGTAGATTGCAGGAGAAAAAATATTCTTCAGTGACAGCGCATTAAGAAGTCCAAAACAATCTAAGTATGTTGAAGATACACCAGCTCTCTACCAAGAGGTCTGGTGTATCAGAAGTTAGATGGCTTAGATGTCAATTAGAAAGCTTTAAAACAGTAAGTATCTAAATAATTTGCTTTAATCCTTGCATTTCATATAGCCCCTTATCACGTCTTCGATACGTGTCAAAGCGCTTCATAGAGTATACTGTAAAGTGGAGTAATTGTATATTTTTGTGGGTGAAACTTTATACAGATTCATACAATGCAGAGAAATCTGTGATCTTCACTTTACAAGGAGGAGCTTTGTAGCGATGAACACCACAGCATTTTTATTTTGTCCTCTTTGCATTCACAGTGGTGTCATGGGATTTGCTTCACGGTAACTCGGAGACACAGAGAGACTCCGAGACACAGAGAAAGACACCGAGACACAAAAACACTGAGACACAAAGAGAGTCACTGAGACACAGAGATACACTCAGACACAGTGAGACACTGAGACACAGAGAGAAAATGAGACAGACAGAGACACTGAGGCACAGAGAGACACTGAGGCACAGAGAGACACTGAGGCACAGAGAGACTGCAAGACACAGAGAGAGACTGAGACACAGAGAGAGACTGAGACACAGAGAACGACACTAAGACACAGAGAAAGAAACAGAGACACAGAGAACAACACCAAGATACAGAGAAGGACTGAGACACAGAGAGAGATACAGTGACACAAAGAGAGACATTAATAATAATAATAATCCTTGCATTTGATATAGCGCTTTTCACGTCTTCTAGATAATAATAATAATAATAATAATCCTTGCATTTGATATAGCGCTTTTCACGTCGGGAGGACGTCCCAAAGTGCTTCACAGAATATACTGTAAGGTGAATTGACTGTATATTTGTGGGCGAAACACGGCAGCCAATTGCGCACAGCAGTGTCCCACAAACAGTTGTGGATTGAGTGATCAAATTATTATTTTATTTATATTTTTTCTTGAGGAATTATTATCAGGCACGTGGAGTAAGGAAACGTGTCCAAGGTTTCACCCTGCCAGGAATCGAACCCAGGTCTCTCACTTGCAAAGTGCATTCTCTAACCGCTGAGCTACAGGATTCCATATTAAAAGCTACCGAGAGATACCAAGACACAACAACAACAACAACAAGATTACATTTGTAATAGCGCCTTTCACGTCAGGAGGACGTCCCAAGGCACTGGACAGAGTACAGCATTTCAGACACGAGCTGGGGTTGGGGGGGGAAGGGAGGGACACAGAGAGACACTGAGACACAGGGACAGACACTGAGACACAGGGAGACATTGAGACACAGGGAGAGACACTGACACACAGAGAAACACAAGGAGACACTGAGACACAGGGAGATATATTGAGCCACAGGGAGATACATTGAAGCACAGGGAGAGACATTGAGACACAGAGACACAATGAGAGACATTGAGACCCAGCGAGAGATACCGAGACACAAAAACAGATACTGGACACACAGGGAGATACTGAAACACAGAGAGACACTGAGGCACAGGGAGAGACACTGAGACACAGGAAGACATTGAGACACAGGGAGAGACACTGACACACAGAGAAACACTAAGACACAAGGAGACACTGAGACACAAGGAGAGACATTGAGCCACAGGGAGAGACATTGAGAAAGAGGGAGAGACATTGAGACACAGGGAGAGACATTGAACACAGAGACACAGGGAGAGACATTGAGACACAGGGAGAGACATTGAGACACAGCGAGAGATAGCGAGACACAGAGAGAGACTGAGACACAGACAGACACCAAAACACACAGAGAGACTGAGACACAGAGACACAGATAGAGACACTGGACACAGAGAGAGACACTGAGACACAGGGGGAGATATTGAGACACAGGGAGAGACACTGAGATACAGATAGAGACACCGAGACACAAAGAGAGAATCCGAGACACAGAGAGAGACTGATACACAGAGAGACTGCGCGACACAGTGAGAAACACTGAGACACAGGGAGAGACATTGAGACCCAATAAGAAATACCAAGACACAGAGACAGATACTGAACACACAGAGAGACACTGAGACACAGGGAGAGACTCCAAGACACAAAGAGAGACACTGAGACAGGGAGAGAGGCTGCGAGACACAGGGAGAGACTCCGAGACACAGAGAGAAACCGCCAACTGAAATCCGATGTGCATCACTCCTACCAGCGCTAACTCCCCCATCGGAAGTAGATCTCGTGGGAGGAAATTCTTACGGGTTGATGTGAAACACTTGCGATTACTACCAGGAGAGTTGCTATCTAGAAATCCCAACTCGTGAATACTGCAAGTTTCCTCTTTGCGGTCATATAGCGTTTTTTTTTAAAATCACCTCAAAACATCTTGCAGGGTATAACCCACCCAGCCACTGATAAATGTACCTGGATTGATAGCCTAGTTTTCCTACTGAGTTGTGTGGTGACAAAAGACAATTGTCGGCTGCAGCAGTTAAATATGTTCAACCAGCGAGGACACATGCTGAATGCAGCCAGCCTGCCTGCCTGCCAGCCTGCCTGCCGAGAGAAAATCAAGCTCTTCGAATTTTTAAATGTTTTCAACACATCAGCATGAGGCATTGACCTGGCTGAAGTCACTTAGATCTAAAGTAAATGCACTGATTGTTTTCTCAGCAGGAATTTTTCCCCCTTTGAGCTACAGAGACAGCCTCACCAGCAAGTTCCAGCAATGGTGTCTTTTTTTAGCCCTTTTTTGGCCCTTACTGTAGCTGGTGACACGATCAATAGCCAGGTTATGAGACAGAGAAAGCTAAAGAGAGATTATGCTGATGAGGTGGGTGACAGAATTATCTCTCTGGATTTGTTCTTTGTATCACCTTCAATCTCTTGTGGCTCTGACAAGAATGAAGTCTAAACCGGAAACCAGCGGCTTCTGTTGCAATTAATATTTGACCAAGCAAATATTGATTCCGGGACCAAAAAGGAAAAAAAAAGGTCTGGTGCAAAGCCTGGCTTGTAACTTTTTTGTGCCAATATTTATGCATCTCTGTCGAAGGCAAGAATAATGTGCTCAGCAAAGAGTCGGGAAGGAGCTAGGTGGAAACAGAATATGGGGAGAAAAAATCATTTCAGCACCCAAAGCTGTACACATATAATAATAACCCTTGAATTTGATATAGCGCTTTTCACGTCTTTGAAACTTCTCAAAACGCTTCACAAAATATACTGTAAAGTGAATTGACTGAATATTTTGTGGGCAAAATGCAAAGGTTCCTCCTGATCTCAGAGAAAGTGGTTCTCTCACAAGGACCTCTCTACCCCTCTACCCAGTCCAGCTCAGAATACGTCAAGCCGTGATTCAATTTTACAGTATTAATGATGTGCAGAAACATCTAGTCTTAAGCCAGATGCATATCTCACAGAATTCAAAGAGAATAATGATATCATTATATTATATAATGATATATTAATAACAACAACAAATTACATTTGTACAGTGCCTCTCAAATCTGGAGGAGGTCCCATATTAATATAATATTAACAGTATCATTACCTCTCTTGATAATATTATGAAGGGAGTAATAATATTAATTCTTGCATTTACATAGCATTAGGAGGATGTCTCAAAGTAATTCAGAGGAACCTACTTTAAAGTGTAGTCAATGTGCATTAGGTAGTTTAACGCGGTAGCTAATTTGCACACAGCATTGCCCCATAAACAGCCATGAAATAAATAACCAGTTTTATCTGAGGAAATTATGCTATTGCGGTTGTTGTCCTTATGCTTTAGCATTATTAATGAACTTTTTTTTGGTTATAAAGAGGAGAACTGCACCAGAGACGCCAGAGACTGAACGAACACATGCTTCCTCTTCTCCTGTTATCTTGCAGGTCAATCACCATTCAAACCCGAGCATGTACAGGTGGGAAGTCACCGGAGCACAGTAGCCCTAAGCTACTGAAATTCTAGCAAAGCTACTAAATTTTAACAGTGAGAAACTAGCTCAGTTTTGTGCTGTCAGCAAGGGGTGATGTTTCCTGTGACAGCAAACATCTGCTTTGATTGAAACGTGCTGAAATGGCCACTTTCTAGGCTGAGTTAGGGGCAGACAGACAATATTACAGGAATTGAACTCCAATTTCCACATGGTGGAAATTTCCACATGGTGGAAATACTTTCACTTGCTCCCTGCAGCAAGATCCGTCCTGGATACAAACCGAACATTGGTTATTCCTCTCCCCAATTTTCCCAGTTTAACCTTCGTCGCTCTGCTCCTGAAAGGCCAACAACTATCCCATTTGCAGCTTCCTCTTTCTCTCTCCAAATTCCTGAAACGAGTCGTTGCTTCCCAGCTTTGCTTGTTCCTCTCCTGGCCATTCCTTATATGAACCCCTCCAATTGGGTTTCCATGACCTCCTAAAACCCTATCAAACTTTATCCTAAACCCCTGTTCGCCCACAAATATACAGTCAATTCACTTTACAGTATATTCTGTGAAGCGCTTTGAGAACGTCTAGAAGACGTGAAAAGCGCTATATCAAATACAGGGATTATTATTATATTATTTACATTATAACCTGTCCGCTCCCTCCGCTCAATGGGTACTAGCCTGCTCCACATCCCCCATCATGCTCGGCCCACCATCGGAGGTCGGGCCTTTAGCCTTTTTGCACCCACCCTATGGAACTCCATCCTGGAGCCTCTCCGCCTTGCCCCCTCCCTTGTCTTCTTCAAGGCTTGTCTCAAGACCTTCTTCTTCCACCATGCCTTTGGTCATCTTCCCACAACCACCCACCTTGCCCTCCACCTCTCTTGACCCCAGCTCGCAGCTCGGGTGCAAACCCTTGACTGTCCAGCACCTTGGGGCATCCTCCTGATACGAAAGGTACTATATAAATGCAATTTGTTGTTGTTGTTATGACTCATCCAGTGATATGGTTCCAGGGTTCTTTATGTGTGAGCCTAGACAGAAAGCAATCTAGACATCTGCACACTCACTTCCAGCAGAGGTCATGAGATGGGAATCAGTACTGGGAACATCCAACACCCATCCAACATAACCTTAGATCAGCCACTTCATCACAGACCTGGGATTGAACTTGGGACTTTCCTAGTCTGAACTGGATCAGTATCGCAGCAACAAGTGCAGTTAGTCATTACAGCGTTTCACCCACAAAATATATAGTTAATTCACTTTACAGTATATTCTGTGAAGAGATTTGAGACGCTTTGAATGCACGATAAGGCGCTATATCAAAGGGAGGGGAGGAACAAGGGCAGGAGGAAATCACCTTAATATATGCGAGTCAATATAGTTCAGAGTAAACCATGAACCAGCCACCCTACTGTCAGATGCCTTTTACAACTTGACATTAAAATCAAACGGTGATTGACTGAAAAGAAACATTCCAATTAATTTAATTATCCCAAAATAAGTGAGATCCACCAACACTCCCTCAGAGATTACACCCTCGGATCACATTTACTCTGTTGCCTTTGTGCAGCACCAACCTCCTACGGACAATGTTTGCATTCCTCTCTGGAGCCTGCTGTGCATAACACAAGCTCTCCCAGCAGTGGCTCTAAAGCTCTCCTCTGCAGCTCTTCTGTTACCTGTCGTGTTGAGTACCTCGGTGTGACATGTCTGTTGGCTGCAGCCAGTTTTCAGCATTATCCATCAAAAGACAAGCCTGAATTTGTGGACTAGAATAGGAGCTCACTTGCTTCTTTTTTAATAACCTAGCTTCCTGCACATTTCTGACTTCTGCCTCCAGTCGATATTTATAACGCCTTGCTTTTCTCTAAACTCACTTCCATTATGCCTATTCCCTGGAAACACTCCTATTTCATGTGTTCCCCTTTCATTCTTAATGTTTTCCAAGTTTCTACCTGGCACGAGTCTTCCCTGACAGCATTTCGAAACGGCTCAGTATTCTCTACAGCTAATGTGCAGCTACGATAGTGAAAGTGCTCAGTCCTGATGAAAGACACCTTGGCTTGTTTAATACGACAAGTTCCCTTGAAAGATTCTACATGCACCCATTATTAACATGCTTTCTTCAACAAATAATACCCTGTGACATTCAAAGAAAAACACACAAGGAGTTCTTGACCAAGTATTGCAGTTTAAATGATTTCAGACTGTCACAAATGAATTGGAGTATTATTAAAATACACAAGCACCACACACACAATGTCCACTGTGTTTTCCAACTCCCTGGAAGTTGGAGTGACTACGAGTGAACCTTCTTCCTAAGAAAAACAAAGAATTATGTGCCTCTACCAGTAATGCAGTTCTACTGCTATTTACCATTTATTTCAAGCTACTCTAAAGATGCAAGGCAACTTTTTTGGACCACTGAATGCCAAAGATGAAAGTTGTTTTCATTACGTACTACTTCAAAAACCCTTTCACGCAATAGAGACAAATTATTCCTAAAACCTGTTCTAATCTCACAGATCTGAGAGGAGGGTGATGATTACTTTATCCCCATTGCTAGATGGTCTCAAGAAAAATGGTTGAAGACGGCTGACTTGTGTGGAGTATAAACAAGGGCACACACTTGTTGGGCCTGTTTCCACGCTGTACAGTCTATTTAAATTCATGTAAGTGGGATTGCCACCACCGTTGTGGCTTGTTGTAAGTCACTATTGGTTTTCAATCATTCATGATCAATAGCTGCCCTCACAGCTGTCTCCCATCACTGGTCCACTACAACTACATTGACTCTGGTATATCCCAGCAAAGGAAAGGCCCTTTCTACTCAGCAACTGTATCTCCCACAAAGATGGATCAAACATTACTGCCATCCAGTCATTTCCAATTTTACAGATTTAAGATTTTCGGTGCATATAATTCAGTAATCCAGTAACATTTATATCATGTATTATTTCTATTATCCAGCAGTTTTTCATTCACTTCTGAGAACCTAAATGTTAAGTTTATCTGTGAAATTCAATCGCAAAAAAACTTCAAACCCTCATCCCCACACTCCAAGCATATACAAACCAAATATTATTTTGTTGTCTGATTTGTATAACACAATACAGTTCACATTTAGATAGAATTTGTCACGTCGGGAGGATGTCTCAAAGCGCTTCTTTTGGAGCATGTAGGATGTTTAGGTTTATTTATAGTATATCCTATGAAGCTATTTGAGACATCTTGACGATATAAAGCGCTGTATCAAGTGCAAGGATTATTATTATACCAAGGGTATTATTTAGACACATTAATAATGGATACACAAAGCTGCACACAATTACCTGTGTGTGTGCTCGACTCTTGAAGAATATCTGAAGCAAAATTTTAAAGCATTATTGTTTCAATAGCTAAATATTTGGTATTTTCACATGAAAAGCATTTAGTTTGGTGTTTGTAGGGAGCCTGCCAAAGCTGTTACTATATTCCGGACGGCATGTCTGCTCTTAAAAAGGGGAAGTCAATTGATGGACTGTGATCACAACACAAAGCCAATAGGCAAAGAGCACTAAAACAAAATCTTTAATATTATGGAAGATATTGTCAGACGTGGCTCAACCATGTGTATAGTTAGAAGAGGGACAAATTCACACATGTTTAACTGGTAGGAGGGGGCACAATACATTTGCACAATAATCACAAATTAAACTCAATCTGAAATCCACTTTAAGGCAGAGGCGAGCAGATTTTAAAACACAGCAGCATATTTTTTAAACCACTTGTCAGTTTGATAAAATTATGAAATTTGAGTGGAAACTATTATATTTTATAGTCTGCAAAACCAGATTTTTATTACACCTCCATTTACAGACTTATAATCCCAGGGCACAAATCAGTTTATACATGATGTGATATGTTACTGGTACCTTATAAGCAAAGATTGCCATAGAATATTTTTGCAAAGAAAAGATCGGGACCGTTAGCAGAGAGCATATTTGTAATTGCAAGAGGCATTAAATTAGTGGTGAATCGGACTGAAAAGTGTATTTTGAGGAACAAATAGTGCTTCGTTGATGTACATTCTTGCCAACAGCCGCCTCTGAAGAGTAAAATACACACCTATTTTTTTCAGTGAGACTGGCAGCAATCTTCAAAAATTCAGTGTACCTTCAGGATATTTGCTATGAAAATGTCACAAAGGCTGCAGACACTCCACGAAAAATCAGAGAGAGCCTCTCGATACAATAAGGACACATCTAGGTAAGCAAGACTAATATTTTTTGCTCAGTAGTTTGCATTTCACACACCAGGCAGAAGGAACTTTTTTTTAGCTTTTATTGATTAATTGTACTTATTCAGTAAATGGATTTAGTTAAAA
The DNA here is from genome assembly GCF_018977255.1 of Callorhinchus milii. Classification (NCBI taxonomy): domain Eukaryota; kingdom Metazoa; phylum Chordata; class Chondrichthyes; order Chimaeriformes; family Callorhinchidae; genus Callorhinchus; species Callorhinchus milii. Next base: position 16,400,977 of record NW_024704743.1, read on the forward strand.
AAAGAACTTAATTCATGATCTTACATTGATTCACAGGGTTTATTATATCAATATTTACTGTGCTCTCATTTGACAAAATTTAAAAAATTTAAAAAACGAAAGTATACATTTAAAAGATAAGTGGACACACCTCATAAACAGCATATTATTTATAAGGATTCACCATTTGTTGGATTTCCACCAAACTCCACCACACACAAATTCCACACAGCACACCCTTTCTTTGTGCAAAATATGAACATTTGTTTCTTTGTAGAATAGGAATTGTTATGATATTATTTTTTAAATTGTGTTAAAAAGAAATGTTTGAATTTCATTTGAAACGCGATTCTGAAAGCAATTTCAAAACCAAAAATCGTAAGATTCCAGAAATAACCTAAAATCCTCCACTACAGCTTTCATTTCCTCTCCCAAACACACACAAGCACACAATCCTTTAGTTACGCCAATACAGTTCTCAAAGGGTTAATAAAAATTCAGTTGCAAATTACATTTATCCAGTATCTTGAATCAACAAAATAATGCATAAAAGTTGAGAATGATCTTTTTCATCCCCAGCCCCCAGACATGTTTCCCTGGTCCATGTGTCACAGCAGTTTTGTTCTCTGGGTACCTCATTTAACAAGCGGAGCCATATTATGTTTTTTATACCCGGCAAACATACAAATGCACAGCCAGCCAGGCCCTCGGGCCCTGGGATCATGATGGCATGGCTGGGCTTGTTCCCTGGGGAAGGCAGTGTGAGAAGGGTGACTGGATATTGTGACCTGTCTACCTGCGCTAAGACATAAACAGGAGGCTAGTAATGCTGATGAACTTACCTGTCATTCAGAAGATGAGGTCTAAACTCAGATTAAGATAATAGTGCAAAGTAGGTTGAACAGTAAAAGACTAAGAGGAAAACTGCCACTTATTGTGAGCACAACAAATTTTAATTCTTTCCAATGATCCATCTCCTCGACAGATTCAACAGCACTGTAAATGATTTATTTCTGTACGCAGATTTTACTCGCTGATTTTTTAATAACTTATGACATCAGTTCTACTATAACATAAACAGCTATCAATTAATTTCAATTCTCAAATTATTTAATCTGGTCCATGCAATTTCTACGCAAATAAAGCAACCTTAGTTAAATTCATAATATAATTCATCAAAGGACAATAACTGATTTTTAAACTAAATAAAACTGAAGGGAAGCTAAAGTTGTCTTTTCATCTTTTTCACTTGAGAAAATAATAGGATTCTGAACTCATTGATAGCTTCTTCATAAAGCTTTGTTTCCTGTAGATTGAGTCTGAATAAAACCACAACAGAAGAATATTATAATCCTCTGTGAAAACCAATGGCTTTTCATTTATGCAGTGCTTTACTTCAAGAATATGATAGCTGGAATCACACTGAAAATCCACAACATACATATATATATATATATATGTACAACATAGCCAAGTATTTTGCACAAATGGATCAATTTTAAAATCAAATATGGATATATACACACATGCCTAGGCACACATGCTCAACTTTCTGAACTATTTTGAAGTTATCTCTGACTCTGATGTGAACATGAAATAATGCAAAAGCAGTGTTATAGAGACGTGCAGAACCAAACATTGCTTCTTCTTTCATGGTTGTTATAAAGGAAACAACGGCAACACTTTAATTTAGCTGCAGAAGTTCAACATTACTTATGGCCAGGTGGCAATTTTTCAGATGGTCTAAAATTATAGGAATATAAGCCAAATAATGCAGTAATTTTTCAATATTCGTCATCTATCCCTGCACCAACCCCCCCCCCCCCACCCCCATTATTTGCAAGCAATGTTTCAGACTGTGTGCTAAAAGATTAACACTACAATGACGCAGGTTGCTGCAGTCAGTTACTCTTCCAATGACAGGGTTTGCACCATTTTAGCTAAGCAATAGCCTTGCTTTTTGATGTGTCCAGACATACTCTTTAGAGCGAATTGTTCTGTGTTGTGAAATCTTCTGAACAATAATGAAAAGAATAAGGATTCAAAAATGAAAGCTGAAGGGTCAAATATTGCTGAAGTGAACACTGTTCTTGAAAGAAACTACAGTGCGCAGTGTCCAGACATAGTAACCATTTTTGCTCCTTTTAAAATTTGACATTTTGATATATCAACATAAAGTCCCATGGAATTTGCTTTATCAATAATGACTTTTAGAAAGATGATTATTCTGGTATTGAATACCCATTGTTTTGAGGCTGGAACAGCATGCAACATTGTACAGATTCAATGCTCTGATATTTAATTTTTTAGAAATCAAAGATGTATTCTTTATACAATATGATTATTATATGGCTGTTGTCACTTTTTGTCACTGTTGAATTCAGAAACAGGATGTTGTTCCTGTACACTCTCTTTATGGGTTTACAATTATTCTCTGACCTTGCAGGCTTGAAAAGTAGTTTGTTGTATGGTGTCCACCTTACAGACAAATGTATTCAAATAAGAAAGTGGACTAGAAAGCATTTTGCAGTTGCAGCCATTGACAATTCCTTTTATTATGTTTGCACAATTTTTGAAAGGCACTTTGGTTTACAATCAAATGCTGAATATCTTGAGGAAAGAAAACAAAGTAGCACTTATTTATTGAAAGAATGAAACTCAAATCATTACTAAATTGATAAATATGCTATTTTATTCATAGGCACGGTAAAAGAGATTTAATGAAAGCTTAATTTTCCTATTGTAGAAAATAAGTGCAGTAACTAAAGCACACCATTGCTCAAGGTTTCAAATGAACTAGATTATAATTTGTGGATTCCCACAATTTGTGTTAAACCCAGCCAAATTGCCCGAAGATGTCTAAATTATTCACACATTTACACTGTTAAAATAAATTATTAGAATTAACACCAATATAAAAGACAAGTCAAGTAATGTACTTTGCAATAATAACTATAAATGAACAATGAACATAAAAAGTGCAAGTCTGACAAAGTGTAACAATATTACTGTATGTGTAATAGATATTTCAACTGAACAGCATATACATCAAAGCTAATCTAGGTTGATCCTTGAAAGCAAAGAAAACCTCTCTCACACAATATTTCAAAGAATAAAATGTTGACGAAGAATGCTAGTATTTCATTTATTAAAAGTATTAAAATATTAGTGTGAATGTGAATATATTGGATTACATTTTAATCACATATGGATCTCTTCCAACCATTTTCGAACCAATCTAAAAACGACTGTAAGTAACATCTTTCTTACAAAATCGTACTGATTAAGAAAAAAAGCTCACATTTCTGTCCATGTATTTTGCCGGTAGTATTAATATCTAAAATTATATACATCTATGCTATTATAATACATGTCCTTTCACCATGAATTTACTGTCAGGAAAATGATCACTTTAAACACAGCCTGATCTTAACTGACTGTCCTTATCCAGAAATTGCAATAATTCCACCAATTCCTGTGATTATTTGCAGATAAACAAGATTACAAGACAGGGATATCTTTCTAGATGATTGTGCTCTAAAGCAAAGGATACATTTACTGGGACTATTCAGAATACAAACAACACAAGAAGCATTGCTGAACCATCTGGTATCCAGTAGACAAAGACGAAATGGCTCTAAAGCCCAGCATGTGAGGCCTTTGAGAGATATTCTTCTGGCATTTCATCACAGCAGCCATAGGCCAGTTTATCTTGGTGGCTTGAGGGAGTAAATAGAGCTGTTTATTAAAGCTGCCCTGCCGTATTACATTAGAAATAGCAGCAGATCACCTAGACCTCTTTGATTGTGGGCAGTTTTTAATTTACTGGCTGCTTCCCTCCAACAAAAGGAATTACTATATTTACTCAGTTCACACATCATTTGGATTTAAGCTAAAAAAAAACTACAATGACATAATACAGAGTCACACGACGGACCCAGTAGTACAACACTGCAAATCTCCAACCAATGTACAACAATCATGAGTCTTCACACCCCCTATTGGTGTGCTACATGCAGACAAATTCAGGTACAAAAAACAGTTTTACAGTAGTCATAATAAGCTATAAACACAAAAGAGAGAAAAAGAAACTGCAGATAGTTTTCGGCATTAATTTCCAGTTAGCCAGAAATGTTACGCTGAAATTCCCTCTAAAATAGCTACGCAAAACTGCGGATAAGATAGTAGAAAAAAAGGTGCTGCAAATATGAATTACATGAATCATGCTATTATAGTCTCATGGTAAAATAGAGGAGTTGAGAAATGGCTGACTCCATACCTGACCAATTATAGCATGCATGGTTCCTGTATCCTGCTGGGCCAAGAGATCGCTATCCATCATACATATCTTGCGAAGAGGAGAATGGGGGTTTCTGGCATGCATCTGTCAATCAACGCTTACAGTGAAAATCATCACCAAACAGAGGCAAAAGCAAAAAGTCAAGCAGCTTCACCAAATAGGATTGAAAAAAATCACATGACACCACTATACAGAGAGAGAGAGAGAGGAGACACACATAGCATATGTATTTTCTGTAAGATAAGAAATATTGCCTCAACTCTGCAAAACGCAAAGATTGTCTATTCAACTGATTGTCAATAGTTTGTGGCTTTAACAAGCTAAAGAACTATGATGTATTTTGGAAGCGCAATAAGATTTCTATCAATTTAGTATTGCTTTGAAAAAAACATTGAATATTTCACTGATATGGAATAAGTGAAATGTATATCTGCATATGCACACATATCAAAAACTAAACCACAAAGAAAGAGCTTATAATATTAATAATAATCCTTGCATTTGATATAGGGCTTTATCAATCACGTCGTTGAGACGTCTTAAAGCTTTTCACAGATTAAACGGTAAAGTGAATTGACTGTGTATTTTTGGGGCGAAATGGGACAGGCAATTGTACCCAGCAGTGTCCCACAAACAGTTGTGAATTAAGTAACCAAATTCTTATTATTATCAATTATTATCAATAGCATTTCTGCAGCAAATTACAGTAAAAATAAAACTATAAACTACAGCGTAACAAAAGCCTAGAAGGTCAGTTAGATACAAAATTAAATTATGTCTTGTATTTATGTCTTCCCATCTCTCCATCTGACACACACATTCCAAAAAGAGAGGTTGTATAGATAATGTTTATGTATAAAATGATCAGATATAAAGTCTTTTTTTTCATTTGAGGTCTAAAAAAAAAGACATGTTTCATATGCAGTCACATGATTTAAAAGGGTGCAGAATGACAAATGGCTTTTAAAAAAGCAAAAGAAATATTATTCATAAACACAGTCCTTGAAATGTAATAACTAAGTCACAATAAACCACTGGGGGTGTTTGTTTTTTTAAAAATAAAAGGTAGCAGCAAACGTATCACTTGGATTTGCTTATATTTTTAAGATTGCAAGATGCTTAATTGCTGAACTGGTTAGTTTGAGATTCAGAAGGGCAGAGTGAGTATTAAAGTGTACTTCGAGTAAAACTTCTTACATCAATGCAAAGCTTATTGTTTTTTCTCTTTTCAATGCCTTTGTACAAGAACATCGTCTGATCGATGTGGAACGTCAAGTCTGGGACATCCGAGCGCTTCTCTTTGGAAAGCAACTGACGCTGTATCATTTCAAACAGGGTGAAATCTTTGCACCCAAACGTTTCCTTGCACCCCCAGACCCCCATCCCTCTGTGTTTTAATCCCAACGACTCAATCACTTTCTGCATAGTTTTCTCTTGCATTTGAAAGCGATTTGTGTGAGTGTGAGTGTGTCAGTGTGTGTGTGTGTTTATACATATATATATATAGAGAGAGAAAGAGAGAGAAACTCCAGCCCAGGTTTCCTCTTTGTACAAATACAAAGTATCCCACACAGTATCACAACAACAGTTCCTTTCGGGAAATGTCATTAAATGCGATTTACCATGAAATCTGAGCAATCGCTCTCTTAAAACCAACTAAAGCTATCATTTCAAACAGGATGAACGTGACCTTGATTTTCTTGCATCCGACACATGTCCTTGTCCCCCTCCCCAACTGATTTAATCCCAAAGATTCACTCACTTTCTGCACGGTTTTTCTCCAATCTAATACACCCTTCTTCCCTCCCTCCCTCCCTCCTGTGTGTGTGTGTGTGTGTGTGTGTAGAGAGAGCGCATCTCCAGCTCAGGTTTACTCTTTGCACAATCCTATCCTATCCTAACAACAGTTCCTTTCGGGAAATGTCATTAAATGCAATTTACAATGAAAGCTAAGCGGTGTGCACCCCCTCACTGAGAGAGAGAGAGAGAGAGAGAGAGAGAAACCGATGTACCTGGGAGGCAGACAGACAGACAGACAGACAGACATCCTACTCCTGAATGAAACACCGCACCCCGCCAGCACCTCACACACACACTCACACATACACACACACACACACAGATACACACACACACAGACAGATACACACACACAGACAGACACACACACACAGACAGATACACACACACACACACACACACACAGATACACAGATACACACACACACACACAGACAGATACACACACAGAGACAGATACACACACACAGACAGACACACACACAGATACACACACACACACAGATACACACACAGACAGATACACACACAGATACACACAGATACACACACACACAGACAGATACACACACAGACAGATACACAAACACACAGACAGACACACACACACACAGACAGATACACACACAGAGAGAGACACACACACACACACATAAGCTCCTCAGCTCAGTCCCCAACGCAAACTCCCATCACTGACACTGAGCAGCATCACCCATTGCCTCATATTAAAAGTTAGGACAATTACAGTCGCCGGGGACGGCACAGCGGGGACTGATCTTATTCCTATCAGTGATGGCTGTAAACCACTCCAAATAACACTGTGCTCGGGGGGAGAGCAGTGGCCGAGGCTGCTGTGGTCCTTTTGCAGCCTTTCCCCTGAGGCTGGGCTGAGGCTGGGGGAGGCTGGGCTGAGGCTGAGGCTGGGGGAGGCTGGGCTGAGGCTGAGGCTGGGGGAGGCTGGGCTGAGGCTGAGGCTGAGGCTGGGGGAGGCTGGGCTGAGGCTGGGGAGACTGGGCTGAGGCTGGGGGAGACTGGGCTGAGGCTGGGGGAGGCTGGGCTGAGGCTGGGGGAGGCTGGGCTGAGGCTGGGGGAGGCTGGGCTGAGGCTGGGTTGAGGCTGGGCTGAGGCTGGGGAGGCTGGGGGAGGCTGGGCTGAGGCTGGGGGAGGCTGGGGGAGGCTGGGGGGGCTGGGCTGAGGCTGGGGGAGGCTGGGGGAGGCTGAGGCTGGGCTGAGGCTGGGGAGGCTGGGCTGAGGCTGGGTTGAGGCTGGGCTGAGGCTGGGGAGGCTGGGGGAGGCTGGGCTGAGGCTGGGGAGGCTGGGGGAGGCTGGGCTGAGGCTGGGGAGGCTGGGCTGAGGCTGGGCTGAGGCTGGGGAGGCTGGGGGAGGCTGGGCTGAGGCTGGGCTGAGGCTGGGGGAGGCTGGGCTGAGGCTGGGCTGAGGCTGGGGGAGGCTGGGCTGAGGCTGAGGCTGGGGAGGCTGGGGGAGGCTGGGCTGAGGCTGGGAGGCTGGGCTGAGGCTGGGCTGAGGCTGGGGGAGGCTGGGCTGAGGCTGGGCTGGGGGAGGCTGGGGGAGGCTGGGCTGAGGCTGGGGGAGGCTGGGCTGGGCTGAGGCTGGGGAGGCTGGGCTGAGGCTGGGGGAGGCTGGGGAGGCTGGGCTGAGGCTGGGGGAGGCTGGGCTGAGGCTGGGGAGGCTGGGCTGAGGCTGGGGGAGGCTGGGTTGAGGCTGGGGGAGGCTAGGGGGAGGCTGGGCTGAGGCTGGGGGAGGCTAGGCTGAGGGAGGCTGGGGGAGGCTGGGCTGAGGGAGACTGGGCTGAGGGGGGCTGAGGCTGGGGGAGGCTAGGCTGAGCTGAGGCTGGGGGAGGCTGGGCTGGGGGAGGCTGGGCTGAGGCTGGGCTGAGGCTGAGGGAGGCTGGGCTGAGGCTGGGCTGAGGCTGGGGGGAGGCTGGGGGAGGCTGGGGAGGCTGGGCTGAGGCTGGGGGAGGCTGGGCTGGGGGAGGCTGGGCTGAGGGAGGCTGGGGGAGGCTGAGGGAGGCTGGGCTGAGGCTGGGGAGGCTGGGGGAGGCTGGGCTGAGGCTGGGGGAGGCTGGGCTGAGGGAGGCTGGGGGAGGCTGGGCTGAGGGAGACTGGGCTGAGGCTGGGGGAGGCTGGGCTGGGGGAGGCTGGGCTGAGGCTGGGGGAGGCTGGGCTGAGCTGAGGCTGGGGGAGGCTGGGCTGAGGGAGGCTGGGCTGAGGGGGGCTGAGGCTGGGGGAGGCTAGGCTGAGCTGAGGCTGGGGGAGGCTGGGCTGGGGGAGGCTGGGCTGAGGCTGGGGGAGGCTGGGCTGAGGGGGGAGGCTGGGCTGAGGCTGGGGGAGGCTGGGCTGAGGCTGGGGGAGGCTGGGCTGAGGCTGGGGAGGCTGGGCTGAGGCTGGGGGAGGCTGGGCTGGGCTGAGGCTGGGGGAGGCTGGGCTGAGGCTGGGGGAGGCTGGGCTGAGGCTGGGGGAGGCTGGCTGGGCTGAGGCTGGGGGGAGGCTGGGCTGAGGCTGGGGGAGGCTGGGCTGAGGCTGAGGGAGGCTGGGCTGAGGCTGAGGGAGGCTGGGCTGAGGCTGGGGGAGGCTGGGCTGAGGCTGGGGGAGGCTGGGCTGGGCTGAGGCTGGGCTGGGCTGAGGCTGAGGGAGGCTGGGGGAGGCTGAGGCTGGGGGAGGCTGGGCTGGGCTGAGGCTGAGGGAGGCTGGGCTGAGGCTGGGGGAGGCTGGGCTGAGGCTGGGGGAGGCTGGGGGAGGCTGGGCTGGGCTGAGGCTGGGGGAGGCTGGGCTGAGGCTGGGGGAGGCTGGGCTGAGGGAGGCTGGGGAGGCTGGGCTGAGGGAGGCTGGGGGAGGCTGAGGCTGGGGGAGGCTGGGCTGAGGCTGGGGGAGGCTGGGCTGAGGCTGGGGGAGGCTGGGCTGGGCTGAGGCTGGGGGAGGCTGGGGGAGGCTGAGCTGAGGCTGGGGAGGCTGGGGGAGGCTGGGCTGAGGGAGGCTGGGGGAGGCTGGGCTGAGGGAGGCTGGGGGAGGCTGGGCTGAGGGAGGCTGGGGGAGGCTGGGCTGAGGCTGGGGGAGGCTGAGGCTGGGGGAGGCTGGGCTGGGGGAGGCTGGGCTGAGGGAGGCTGGGGAGGCTGAGCTGGGGGAGGCTGGGCTGAGGGAGGCTGGGGGAGGCTGGGCTGAGGCTGGGGGAGGCTGGGGGGGGCTGAGCTGAGGCTGGGGGAGGCTGGGCTGAGGCTGGGGGAGGCTGGGCTGAGCTGAGGCTGGGGGAGGCTGGGCTGAGGCTGGGGGAGGCTGAGCTGAGGCTGGGGGAGGCTGGGCTGAGCTGAGGCTGGGGGAGGCTGGGCTGAGGGAGACTGGGCTGAGGCTGGGGGAGGCTGGGCTGAGGCTGGGGGAGGCTGAGGCTGGGGAGGCTGGGCTGGGGGAGGCTGGGCTGGGGGAGGCTGGGGAGGCTGAGCTGGGGAGGCTGGGCTGAGGGAGGCTGGGGGAGGCTGGGCTGAGGGAGGCTGGGGGAGGCTGAGCTGAGGCTGGGGGAGGCTGAGGCTGAGGGAGGCTGGGCTGAGGCTGGGGGAGGCTGAGCTGAGGCTGGGGGAGGCTGGGCTGAGGGAGGCTGGGGGAGGCTGGGGGAGGCTGAGGCTGGGGGAGGCTGGGCTGAGGCTGGGGGAGGCTGGGGGAGGCTGAGCTGAGGCTGGGGGAGGCTGGGCTCAGTGAGTAAACAGTCTGTGACCATCACACAACCACACACACACATATATAGACACACACAACGCACAGACACA